>NW_019154085.1:62452550-62934607 GCF_002288905.1 Enhydra lutris kenyoni | reverse complement strand
ATATATATATATATATATATATGATCTCAAAGTGCAAGCCCTACCAAATGTAGGATAGTGAATTCCTTTGGGGAATCCAGCATATACACACCATGTTTTGGAAACTTGCTAACTTAGCATGGAGGAAAAACACAAATTCTTTATCTTCATTCAAAGATCAGTTATGCTGGGAAGCCTGGGTGGCTCAGTCATTAAGCATCTGTCTTTGACTCAGGTCATGATCCCAGGATCCTAGAATCAAGTTTCAAATCAGGCTCCCCGCTCAGATAGGAGTCTGCTTCTCCATGTCTCTCTCTCTCTTTCTCTCTCTCTTTGTGTATCTCTTATGAATAAATGAATACAATCTTAAAAAAAAAAAGAAATCAGTTATTCTTAAGGGGGAAAAGTTATTCTTAAGGAGTTTATAAACCTTTGAGAAGATTAGTGATTCTCAGATAGGGAAGAGGCTTACACCCCTTGTGATGGAGGGCTTACACCTCTTGTGACGTCCTATCACAAGCTCCTGAGGGAGATATTTAAAGCTGTGGCCCTTTCTCAGCTTCCCACTAAAGAACCGTTCTAACACTCAACATGTCTCCTCTGAAGGATTCATGATTATTGCAGTGATACCTGTTACTAATAGGAGGATAACATTTATATCTGGTATGGTGGGATAAGAAACACTGTTACAAATTTTGACACAAGTGTTCATGAAACAAAACAGTGGCAAGACTTTGCACAACTAACTGCTGTGCCTGCTGTCACTTACCTCATGAAAAATAGAACTGCAACTTTTACTCTTTTTTTAAAAGATTTTATTTATTTATTTGAGAGGGAGAGAGAGAGAGAGAGAATGAGAGCATGAAGGGGGGAGGATCAGAGGGAGAAGCAGACTCTCCACTGAGCAGGGAGCCTGATGTGGGGTTTCGATCCTGGGACTCCAAGATCATCACCTGAAAGGAAGGCAATTGCTTAACCAACTGAGCCACCAAGGCACCCTACTTTTTTTTTTTTCAATACTGAAGAACAGTTGACGCACAATGTTAATTAGCTTCAGGTCTCCAGCACAGTGGTTGGACAAGTCTATACCATGCTCACGACAAGTGTAGCTCCCATCTGTCGCCATACAGCACTGTGAGAATGCCGTTGACAATACTCCCAATACTGTGACTTTTATCCCCACGACTTCTTCATTCTGTAACTGGAAGCCTGTGCCTCCTGCTCCTCCTCACGCATTTTGCCCTCCCCTCTGGCAACTTTTTCATGAACTAAATTTCAACAAAATCTATTGAACGGTATTTAAAAAGTACATCATTTACAGAACCATCTCTTTTCAGGAGTACTGGAGAATTTTAACTTTTGTATCTTAGTTGAAGGAAAAAGAAGGCACTTTATTATATTGCAAGAAGCCCTCTCCACATTTGGAAATAAACATGGTTGACAGTCCCTTTTGCTTCTTGGATTGATACTAGTTCTCCTTCTTTTCCCCCCCTCCTCCCCCTCCTCCTCCTTCTCCTCCTCCTCCTCCTCTTCCTTCTTATAAAACAACTTCACCATCTTTACTAATACAAACCTCACATTGATTCTTATGAAAGAAGCAACAGAATTTCTGGACACTGTGTACTCTTCAGATAATGCACCTCTACAATGAATCAGTTTCTTTTTCTCATTTTGCAGCTCATTTAGCAAAGTGTACATCCTAAAATGGTTTGTGTAAATGCTTTTTCATCTGTGAGCTTATTGTATTTCCTTTGGAAATTCTTCTTTGTGATTTTAACATCCTCTGGGGTAAGGTGCTGATGTTTTATATTTAGTTTTGTTTGTATTTTTCTCTGGTTGCCTTTTAAATCCAACAGTCACTTCTCTTTCCTCGTGATAATCATTTCTTTTATGATCTGAAAGCACTTTGTTTTTCTTCACTGTAATCCTAGCTGATTGTACAATATCTTCATTGTTGCTCAGCGCATAAGGCTTGAGGTTTCGGCCGCAGCATCCAAACCATGATGAGTTTCAGTCATGGCCACTGACGGGAGCCCCAGCTTTTGGCTGGTCTTTGGAACAGCCTTATTTACTGCCCTTAATATAATGCTGTTGGACGTTGTTCTCCTAGGGGATCTGACGGAGGTTACACTTCAGAATCATATAAAATGAACGAATTGAAGAGTCTGCAAGACAGATAACTTTTTGTGAATATTTCCTACAACCATCCCCTCCCATTTTAAGCTAAAATGTTGTGTAATTGAATGCCCACTCACATTTCATGTTTTTTTTTTTTCTTTTTTTAAAGACAACTCCCATCGTTCCAAAAAAAGCACTTCCTCCTATACAAGGGGAAGAAAAATACCAGTATTTTCAGAAACGTAGAAAGAACTTTGAACCCAAGAATATTAAAGTAAAGTTGCAGATAAGTTAATCCTGCAAGTTTGAAATTGAGGTAGATGACAAAATAAATTATAATAACATGGATTAATTGTTGACCTTTAAGGTGGAAAATAAAAGAATATTCTTAAATTTAATGAACTCTACATGTTTTAATTATTGTAATGTTATGCTTTAAAAGTGGCTTTCCACTGGACACTCTTTTTTTTTTTTTTAGATTTTTATTTGACACAGAGAGAGAGATCACAAGTAGGCAGAGAAGCAGGCAGAGAGAGAGAGAGAGGAGGAAGCAGGCTCCCCACTGAGTAGAGAGCCCAATGCGGGGCTCAATCCCAGGACCCTGGGATCATGACCTGAGCAGAAGGCAGCGGCTTTAACCCACTGAGCCACCCAGGCGCCCCTCCACTGGACATTCTTAAATCAACTTTAAAAATTACAAAACCTTCTGATTGCCATGAGAGTTCTTGTACTTTATATGTATATCATGAGAAAAATATTAGCTATTAGATATGCATAGGCTTCTTTTTGCATTTGCCATGATTGGGAAGTTTTTAAAGTATCACGGAATACATCAAGTATTACTTTATTTATTTTATTTCTGCTACAAATGGTAAACTGATTCAATTGTTTTCTATAGTTTTCTTCATTGAAAATGGTCACCTATCACTTGTTGGTAATCTTTTTTTTTTTTTTTAATACACACAGGACTTTTTTTTTTTTTTTAAGATTTTTATTTATTTAACACACAGAGAGCGATCACAAGTAGGCAGAGAGGCAGGCCGAGAGAGAGGAGGAAGCAGGCTCCCTGCTGAGCAGACAGCTCGATGTGGGGCTTGATCCCAGGACCCCGAGACCATGACCTGAGCTGAAGGCAGAGGCTTTAACCCTCTGAGCCACCCGGGTGCCCCTCTCGTTGGTGATCTTGATTTGAATGTTACTACTCAGAAATATGCCCAAATGCTTTGTCACTTTTTTAGGGAATGAAGTTCTTTCTTTGGGGACTATGCATTACATGTAAATTTGTGATAGAGTCTTATTTGTGACTTGAGAGTGTAATAAAAATATGAGATTTACACAGAAGTATTGTCTCAGTATGACATCAGAGTTCACTGTACATTATTATTTAATAATATTAAAGAAACAAAGATAGGAATTAGAAGATAGTCTTCTAGCATATTTTTTCCTTTCACAAAAATAGCATGTGAGCCTCTGAGAAAGGACCTTTCATTAATACTGATTGAAGACATTATTGACTTGGAGGGTGACTGTGGGAATCCAGCATATTGCAGTTTATGCTTTTTAGACCTTTAACGTGTTGCTCTCCTGGGTACACTCTGACTGTGCTTACAGACCCAGATTTGCTCATGTGGGCAGTTTGTCCTCACGCTGTTCTGATGGCCATTTGATTGACTTGGCGGTGCATGACATGGTGCACAACCCCGACCACCCAACCCTTCCTCAACTCCAACAATTACAGTCCTGCAAAGAGGGAATGTGGCGGATACTTCTGGAAACCCCTAAGGTGAAAGAACGCAGACCAATTCAGAAACAGTTTTACCACTGAGCTTCTGGAACCAGCCTAGGTAGTTAGATGTACCTTCTTTTATTCTAAGTAGGGCCAACTGATTATTGTTATTTTTAATTTCCATTCTGAAAAATGAGGTTGAAATGTTTACTGGTTAAAGTTATTTTAAGGAGTAAGGGAAGGGGAATGGTTCTCTACTATTTATAAAGTACCTACTACCAACAGGGCATTGTATTTAGTGTTTAAAAGGCTTATGTTTGTAGGTCACAAGTTTATGTGCTGTCCACCATGATAAAAGCTCAACTTTAGAGGGTCTCCAGTGAAAAGTTGTTCACTGAAATTTTGTTACAGTTCTACTGCTAAGCATATAGACATAGAGAGCTTCATTCATGAGGCTTACTTTGTGTATCTGGAGAGTAGCATTCTAATGAGAAAAAAAAAAAAAAAGCCTGGGAAGTTTTATTCATATCTCTTCAGCTATGCTAAATTTTGCTGTTGCTATAGCTAGGACTTATGAAAATTCAGGTTTTATTAGCCTCTGGAAATTTTTGGAGTTAGCAGAAGAGAACAAAGAAAAAAAAACCTTATTTTGAACTCACTAGTAAAATGCAGGGGTAGCACAATAAAATAGGTACCAATAAAATTTTATCTGGTGTTTTGGTTGATCACCTTGTAGAATGAAATGAACTATAAATTCCAAATGGGACACATTTACCTATTAGTAGTCAGGAAAACCCTAATAAAAATCGTGACAGTTTGATTTAAAATAATTACAGTCAGACGGGATTTTCTAATCTGGGTAGCACTACTCTTTCAGAATTTGCCTTGGCTATTTGAGTTGGATATGCACACCAGGAAGTAAGAAAAAATAACTACTCTACGTGGTTGTCACAAAGTCCATGGATTCTATTCCGATGTAAAAGATGTGAATGTCGTAGGCATGGGGATGGCCAAGAAAGTTCAGAAGAGCTGAAACAATCATGGCAGGAGGAAATGACAGAGACTGAGAAGGAAGATACCAATAAAAAACAGATAAGGTTTGTAACATGTGGAATTCGGGGCTATTTGTGTGATGTTAAGCCTTTACACCCCAAAGGCCCTTGCAGACATTACTGGGTTACATCAGAGTTGATGGATACCTGAGATCTTATGCCTAAAGTTGTATTATTAATTTCTAACCATTGTACAAACTAGAAAATTCTACAGAAAGTGTTTACATTAAGGAAAAGATGAGGGTGAACTAAAAAAAAAGTAGTCATTAGGCTAAGTGATCAATCACTTATATAAAACATCTCATCATTCTCCAAAGGTATAGATAAATGGAGTAATTTCTCTCTCTCTCTTTTTTACATATGGAATGCTTTGTGAATTTCCATGTCATCCTTGCACAGGGTCCATGCTAATGTTCTCTGTGATGTTATATCTCTTACTCACCTTTTCTTTATCCTCCATCTATCGGCTGCTTTTCAAAATAGGCAAAAAAATCATTTTCAGCAAATGCTAACATTTATTGTGGGACATACTCCCTCAAATTCATAGCCAACGGTGATCATTTTATTTATAGCAAAGACATATACCTTGTATTTTCTATTTTCATTTGCCTTGCTTTCATTGGTTTATTTGTTTATTCATTCATTCATTTATAATTTGTGACTTCCTAAGTGAGTTCTAAAACACCAGATTGAAAATGTATTCTGAACTATAGGTCTAAACAATTTTATAGGTCTAAACAATTACACAAATATGTGTAATGGTTTGGAAAAGACATACTTCAGCTATGCCTTGTAATTTCTTCCCTGTGAACTCAGACTGACTGGGATTTAAAAAAAAAAAAAATCCACTGGTGTGCCCTGCCTTGTTGAGCTAGATATTCACATAGACCTGAGTATGATCCCACAGTTATTGGTTAAAGAATATATAAGTGGGATGCACCGTGAAACCCAAGCTGAAAGTCTCTTTTGGCTGTTTATACATAGATAGAGTGTTATCTACTCTTAAGATTGCTCTGCTCAAATGTAATGATTTCATCAGATTCTCTTCCATTAAGACAAGACGAATGAGTAAGCTCTAACACCTTGCCAAAATATTTGTCATTGTGTTTTCTCCAAGTACAAATCTAAGAAATTACCCACTTTATTTTTAGGGAAAAAAATATCTCTCTTCCCCTCAGCATTTCAGTGTGCATTATCCTGATGTGACTCTTCTTTCCAGTAAAAAGTTGAGTACCCAGGGCACCTGGCTGGCTCAGTCTTTAAGTGTTTGCCTTCGGCTCAGGTCAAGATCCCAGGGTCCTGGGATTGAGTCCTGCATCGGGATCCCTGCTCAGAGGGAAGCCTACTTCTCCCTCTCCTTCTCCCCCTGCTTGTGTTCCTTCTCTCGCTGTGTCTCTCTCTGTCAAATAATAAATAAAATCTTTTAAAAAAAAAGTTGTGTACCCATATTTTTAAATTCAAATATCCAAGATTCACATAAGGTCTTTAGCCAATAATAATAAAGCTTCATTCCACAGCATTTTTAGTTGTCTTTTGGGGAATCTCAAATGCTGAGAGATGTATTAATTAGTTCATAATTAACAATTATTAATCTGGTCAAGACCCCACCTTTATTTTCCTTCATATTTTTTTTCTTTCAATCTATTCCCTATCCCTCCCCTGACACCTACCATCTATCTTTCTCTCCCCTACAGGCAGCCATTTTTAATGAGTTCAATACAGGTTATTGTAAATGTCTTCTAAAAATAAAACCGGTATGTATCCGTGTCTTAATATACATAAGTGGTACTGTACTGTAGATCGTATTCTCTCCCGTGTTTTTTATTCATTCAATGCTATATTTTTAAAATGATGCTATATGTACTAATTCATTGCTTCTAACCACTGCACGTTATTTCATAGGAGACATCTAACACATTTTAATTATCCATTCTTCCAATGATAGATCTAGGTTGACACCAGCTACTAGCTTCTACAAACTACGTCACAGACCCTAGTGTTAAGTCTTGGAGCTATGCATGGGGAATCTCTCTCCAAATACAGCAAATTGATCTAATCAGACTCACCAACACTTGCTATTACTGAATGTTTTAATTTTTACCAACCTGATGAGTATAAATGTTTCTCTGACTGCTAGTTGAGGGGGTACTATTGAACTGTATAGTTAAAAGTCATTTGCAGTTTTCTTCTGTGAATTGCTTTTTTTTTTTTTTTTTTTTTTTTTTTTTTGCATTTGTAGCAACCTTGGGTTTAAAATATGGCATGAAAGTTAGAAATCACATTGTTTGGGGAAATTTCCAGGTAGTGAGAACTGTTAATTATGTATTTAATCACAGTTTCACAATTTAATTGCTCGTTGACTTGGAGTAAAGCACTATCTTTCCATGTGTCTCTTTGCATACATGCCAAGCATGTGAGCACACGTGTGTGCGTAAAATGGAGGAAAATACTTATGTCTTATTGTGAAAAACTTATTGTTATTTAATATAGGATTATTTATATAAAGTTCACAGTACAATACATGAACAATTTTAAGTGCTCTGTAGAAGTTGGTTGCTTCCTATTCTGTGTGACGTGTACTGGGAACACAACAAATGGAACCTCATAACATTCATGTCATCATCATCATTGTCAGTGCATGTTTGGGAAGGTTTAGGGACAACCTTACCTGAAGACAAACACAAATCACCTGTTTTAAGTTCTTAAGATCCTCTTCAGTCCTATATATTCATAGAATTCACCCAAAAAAATTTGCCTGAACCTCCCAGATCAGATAGATATTTGATGTTTGCTATTTTCTTAAAATCTCTTAAGGTAACTTCTTTGGGTGTTTTCTAAACTGATTTTAAAGAGACCAAATAAATCCTCTAAAAAAATCTAAAAACTTTAACTGAAGCTATATTCCTTCCTCCCTCCCCCTCTTCTTTCCTCCCTCCCTTCTCTCTCCCTCCCTTCTTCCCTTCCTCCCTTCCTCCCTTCCTTCCTTCCTTCCTTCCTTCCTTCCTTCCTTCCTTCCTTCCTTCCTTCCAATGGAGACATAGTTTTTATGCAGCATCTTTATAAACTAACACTTTCTACTAGTTATCTCTTACTGTGTGATCAATCACCACAAATTTGGTGGCTGAAAGCAGCGCACATTTATTATCTCGCAATTTCTGTGAGTCTGGAGTCTAGGCATGACCTAGTTGGGTCCTTTTCTTTGGTTTTACAAAGCTGCAAGCAAGGTGTCAGCTGGGCTGTATTTTTTTTTTTTTAACATGTAGTGTATTATTCGTTTCAGGGATACAGGTCTGTGATACATCAATCTTACACAATTCACAGCAGTCACCATAGCACATACCCTCCCCAGTGTGGGCTGTATTCTTATCTGGAAGCTTAAATAGGGAAGAATCTTCTTCCAAGTTTTTCATGTTGTTGGCAGAACTCATTTCCTTGCGGTTGTAGGACTGAAGATCCTGGCTTCTTGTTGAGTGTCAGCTGGATGCTGCCCTCAGTTCCTAGCAGCCACCCCCATTTCCTAGAGGCCACATGCAGCTCCTTGACATACAGGCTTTCCCGTGGCTTCCATCTTAGAACCAGCAAGGACAGCCTCTAGAGTAGTCTGCTTGCCAGGCAGTTTTATATAAGGTAACATAATCTCAAGAGTAACACCTCCTTACCTCTGCCATATTCTTTGGTTCAAAAAAGGTCAAAGGTCCTGGCCACATGCAAGGGGAGAGAATTACAGAAAGACGTGAACTTCAGGAGGCAGGAAACATGAAATGTCCCCTAGATGGTGTTAGCCACATACCTCCCACACCCCCACATGTAAATAGGCACATAAAGGCAAAGACAGAGAACCCTGTTAACAGTGTTGCGTTCTGTCCTACTTACTTAGAAATCTTAAAACTTTGTAAATTAATTTTTGTAATTATTATTTTTAAATTGTAATTATAAATTTTATAAATTTTGTAACTATTTAATTCTTTACAGTTTTTGTACCTCTCTTATTTGGCTCCTTCATTTGATAGAGCTCAGGTCATAGGGAATCAAAATTTAAATGACAACTATAATATAATATTACAAATGTTATCAGAGAGAAAGCCAAGGTGATGGGTAGGCACATGGGAAGGATACCCAACCTATTCTGGAGAGGAAAGGAAAGATTTCTCAGAGGAAGTGATTACAACATTTTAAACTGGAAATCTTGAATACTAGTAAAATAGCAGACTAAGAAAGTTTATACCGAGAACCAACATTTTTTATGACTTAAGCAGTAAGAAGAATTGCCTTTATTTTCACCTGTCTACTTGACATTACAGCTTAAACCTCAATAAACACACAGTAAAGTTTTAGTATACATTATTAAAAATGGGACTTTAAACAAACTCATAAAAGATTATATTATAATGTCCTTGAATAAAATTATTATTAGGTATCTAAACTTAGGCAAAACTCTTCTCCATGGCTCAGTTACCTCCTCTATAAAATGAATTCAAATTGGTAATTTCTAAGATACTTCACAAGTTCTAAGTGCCATGATTCTATGAGTTTATTGGATTGAGAATGGCTTTATATGAACAGGAATGATGGTGGTGGCATGCATTTCCACTGAGATCCAAACCTGTGTCTCTCAGCCTGTCCAAGCAAGACCTCCGCCAGCAAAGACTTTGTGGGAATTATCAAAAGGCTTCCCATCCCTGGTGGATACATTACAGAAAGACATTCCTTCTTTAAGACCCAGAGTTTTTCAAGAGCAATGAGAGATGGATTTCAGGCCCTCAAATGCCACAATAACAAAAAAGTCTATGATGGTACTGAGTCCACTGTTATTTCTCATCCAGGTAGGACCATTCAAGGCTCCAGCTTCACAAGAAATCAGAAATGTTCTGAAAAACATTACTACCAACCTCAAATACATATGAATTCCTGAACACTCCAGTTTTAGAAAATGAGGTGCTCTTGGATTTATTTTTAACATTATTTACCTGGGCACCTAACATCTTTGAAGACAGAATTGTGTGTTTGTTTGAAATAATTTGATTTCATTTTCCCCCCGTAATTTAGTCTGTTTTTCAAGCTCTGGTATAATTGTACTTAAGACATTTGGGGGAATGGCAAAATTAGGAGATTTACAAGGTGAAGGCTACCATCTTTCAAGGTGGTTTTCCCATTTGCCCCTTCTGAGTGATAGCTCCTGTCAGAGCCCCCTCCCTCTGCCCCAGAGCCATTGGTCCACATCATCAGGCCCCTTCCACGGAGCAGACACCCCCAGTTGGCTCCTCCCAGGGACTTGCTACCCACTGCACACTGTGACTCATCTTCCCGGGGGAGTCTGAGTCACTAGTTGCCTGGTAGCTATTCAGGAGCCATTAGGCCCATTTAATCCCCACTGGTCCCACAGGCCCACCCCAGCAGGCGTCTCTTCTTCCAACAAGGGATCATTTAGGTTCCCAAATGCCCTAGAAACTAAAAGCCTTCTTTGCTGCCTCAGCAGCTGGCAGATGGGTGGACTATATTTTTTGTTCAGTTTTGGCACCAAGCTGGATAGTCAAAGGCTGAGCAGCTCCTGGAGAGAACCAAGATCAGGCTGGAAGTCCTCCAGGATATGACACCCACCTCACCATAGAACAGAGCCCAAGGAGGGTCTAAACTGAAAATATGAGGAATACTATACATATTGAGTAATGTTTTATAGATATAGGGGATAAGAAACCATTTCTTTGAAATAGCAATTTATTGACTTTTAGCTCAGAGAAATGGTCAACTTTAACTATCATTATTATCAATACCATAATAACTAATATTTATACCTAGTAATCTTTTACTATGTGCAGACTTTAAGCTAAGCACTCTCTTGAATCATCTAATGAAATCCTCACAGTGCACAGAACTCTACCTGCTATTATTTTATTTCAAGGGCAATCTCCTTTGATTCACAAATAATTTTACAATAACTCATAAGTAAAAAGTTTAAATGACTCCCTAGAAAATGTTTAAAAATGAGATAGATGGATATGTACTGACACAGAAAGATGTTCAAGGGATATTTTAAATGGGAAAACAAAATGAAACAAAACCCAAAAGCTATTGCAAAATTTCCTTTTCTGCAATTTTGAACTTTCTGCAAAAATGATTGCATTTGTTTTGTAAAGAGAAAATGTGTGTCTATGTTACTATACAAAAAATAAATATTTACTTACAAGGAATTATGAGTTAAACTGTTAATACAGTTAATTCTAAAGAATGGGGTAGGGATGATGCCTGGGGGGCTCAGCCCATTGAGCATCTGCCTTCAGCTAAGGTCATGAACCCAGGGTCCTGGGATCAAGTCCCACATCAGGTCTCCTGCTTCTTTCTCTGTCCCTTCCCCCTGCTTGAGATCTCTCTCTCTCTCTCTCTCTCTCTCTCATAAATACATAAATAAATAAATACATAAATAAATATCTTAAAGAAGAAAAAAGAACGGTGTGGGAACGATAAGGAAGGAGATGGACTCTCGTTTTACTTAAGATTTTGTAATTGTACTTTAACTACAAACACTACATTGATTTTTGTAATGGCGAACTTTTTTTTTTTAAAGATTTTATTTATTTTATTTGACAGATAGAGATCACAAGTAGGCAGAGAGGCAGGCAGAGAGAGAGAGAGAGAGAGGAGGAAGTAGGTTCCCTGCCAAGCAGAGAGCCCAATGCGGGGCTCGATCCCAGGACCCTGAGATCACAACCTGAGCCGAAGGCAGAGGCTTTAATCCACTGAGCCACGCAGGCGCCCCTGTAATGGCGAACTTTTTAAAGGTAAAAGTAAATAAATAAATGAGGTCATAGTTTCGTTGGGTTCTATATATTTCCTTTATATTACTCAAATGAGCATTTCATCAGTTTTAAAGCATCGATATAATAACAAGCCTCTAAACATTCACAATTAACTAAAATTAAGTAAACCTAAAGAAAGTAATGAAGTCTGCATCTGTATTTTTATTGGACTAGATAAACTGATCCAAGTAGATTGTGCTAGCAGTTATTTAATTCCTTATAATAACTAAATAATGATGATAATAATTATGACCAACATTTAGATTTTTAGATTTACAGATTAAGATTATAATTTTCATTTGACCCTTAGATGGTCTTATGGAGCTATTTTATCCTAATAATAATAGCAGCAATCAGGTATTGACACTGACATTCCCTTGTGCCAGGAACTGTACAAAGTACTTGACATACACTATCTCATTTAATATCTAAAACCACCTTATGGATTAGGCATGCATTAGGTTCAGCAGCAAGTAACAGAAAATAAATATCTCAAACAAAATAGAAATATGCATTTTTTTTCTTCTCTAGGAGTCTGGGCAAATGATCTAGGGTGTCGGCAGTGATTTTGTAATCCTAAGTGACCCAGGTTCCTGTTCTTGCTCCGCTACGCCCCAGACTTTGCTTACCTCTCATTTTTCAAAACTGGTGATTCAGCTCCACCTGCTGTGTCTAAATCCCAGCCCGCAGAAGGGGAGAAAATGGGAAGCCAAAAGTCAATCTCCTTCTTCTTTTTATGGAAACTTCCTGGAAGCTGCAGACACCACCTCCATTTTCACCTCTTTGGGGAGAAATTAATCGCATAAACACATCTAACTGCAAGGGAGGTTGGGACTGTGGACTTAACTTTGGGCATCCTAGTGTCCAGCTAACTTTTGGGGAGTCTTGGCTGATAAAGAAAGGAAGAATGGATATTGGGATAAAACTCACAGTCTCCATCTCTGTGTGTTGTCATTCTAGTTCTACAAGTATGGAAACTGAGATGAAGAGGAGTTAACAAATATGCCCAATGTCGCACAGCTCGTAAGCAGTATCACCAAGTTGTCTTGGCTGATGGCCACACTCTTTTCACTGTGGCAGAGTCCCTTGGACACTCAGTTCATCTCCTTCTCGGGATGGTAAAGCAAACTTTACTTTGTTTGCTACATTAGCTATTTTGTTTATCATGAATAAACAGACACCTTAGACATATTTACTTTTGGTTGATACATAGTTTAAAAGTAGGGTTCCTAGGATGAATTATAACATTCCATCTAATAGCTGTAAAACTAACATTCAGTCACTTTTTGAAATAAAGAATATAATCTCTCTATACATATATTTATGTATATATATATGTATATATATTCTATATAATGTAATATGTATTATAAGGACTAATAAGGAAATCCTTGGAATAAGATAAATGACTTCCCTTATATCTATCGGGAAGACTGGCTTGTTCACTTACTATTGGAAACTATGACACACAGGGTGCTGGCTGGCTCAGTAGGTAGAGCCTGTGACTCTTGATCTCAGAGTCGTGAGTTCATGTTGGACATGGAGCCTACTTAAAAACAAAACAAAACAAAAGCTATGACACACGTAAGACTGCATTAAATCAGATAAAAGGATGGACTGACAGCAGTCTGAAGATGATTGCAACAACAAGGTAATGCAGCTACCTAGTCAAATGTTATATATCTATGTGTCTTGGGCTGTTAACGGAAGTAAAGATTTGTGTTCAGCTACAATTGCACTGCAAGGCACTTGAAATGTGACTCGTCCAAATTGAGGAGTGCTAGAAAAGTAAAATAAGATTTCACAGATATTCAAAGATTTAGTGCAAAAATAAGAATGCAGGGCACCTGGGTGGCTCAGTGGGTTAAGCCGCTGCCTTCGGCTCAGGTCATGATCTCAGGGTCCTGGAATCGAGTCCCGCGTCGGGCTCTCTGCTCAGCAGGGGGCCTGCTTCCCTCTCTCTCTCTCTCTCTGCCTGCCTCTCTGTCTACTTGTGATCTCTCTCTGTCAAATAAATAAATAAAATCTTTAAAAAAAATGCAAAATAACAATAATTTCATATTGAAAAAATAATTTTATATTGACTACATGTTGAAGTGATATTTTATATACAATGGATTTAAAAATATATCATTAAATTTAACTTCACTTGTTTCTCTTTACTTTTAAAAATATGGCTACTAGGAAATTTCCCTGCTCACATTTGACGCTCATGTTATTATCATTTTTTTTTTAATCCTGATGGTCTATATACACAGCAGTAAAGACGAAGACAAGGACAAAGGTCTCTACCATAAAAGTCTTGCTCTGGAGTATATTGAATCTCCCAGGCACTAGAGAGGTGCTCTCTGTTTCTGAATAGCAATATTTCAACGGGAATTCTAGACTGAGTTAACATCCTCTAGAAAACTATCCCATAACTAGCCCATTTCCTTTAAAAAGACTCTATCTCAGGAAGGAGAAAGAGAGAAAGAGAAAGAAAAAGAGAAAGAGAAGAAGATAGAGGTAGAGAGAGTTAAAGATATGGAGGTTGGGTGGGGGGGGGGAGAACCATCTGATGACTAATCTGGCTCCCTAGATCTTCCAACATAAAAAAGGGGTGTCTAGAATAGGAGACAAATGCACTTCTGATGAATAAAAGGAATTTGCTCCAGTGGAAGTAAACGCACTGATGTTGAACCAGTTGTGATGCTTTTAAGTACAAATAATAGAAAAATAGATTGGAGCAATAAGGAAACACATTGTCTTAACACGAAGGCCAGAGATAAGGCAGACTCTGGGTGATAAGGCTACTGCTCCATTTCTCTGCTGATTTCTCCAGATCTGCCTTCTCAGCATACTCGCTTAATCTTCAAATTATGTGGAATAACATAATAAATTAAAGGCTGCATTTCTTCTTATTATTCCATCTAATTCTTGCCACATTCCTCATCATTAAAAGTCCCCAAAATAGAACTATATAAATCTTTTCACAGGTTTTTGCTGGCGTTTATTTACTTACTTGCTTCCTTATTTATTTGGAACCTGCTGTATGCCACGGAGGCACTACTCGAGCTCTAATGGAGCTTGCTGTTTCTTTCTTTTTAGGTAAAATAGACACTTGCAAACAAATCATATCCTCAATGTTGTCAAAACAGTTGGGTTCTTCCGTATGATTAAAGCTACCCTTGACCTAAACACACCTCTAGAAGTTCATGTCTTTAAGAACCAGTCGCCAAATTGGGTGGAAGAGCCAGATTGGTCAGTCCAAATTATTTCTGACAAGAAACTTGTATCAACAGGTTTTTCTGTTCTTCAGTGATGTAGATCTCTCAATGACTAATTCTTATGGAATTACAGGGTGATTCCTGACAGATGTCTTTATCAAAAGAGGAGAGTGAGGCTTTAATGTTCCATCAACTTTCTTGTCTCTTTCTACACAGGAAAAAACTTAGAGGTGTGCGCCTCTCCAGGGCACATCTCTGGGATAAAGGCCAGGTGGGGCCACTTGATTTTACTGGGATAGCACCATTTCTCAAAACACATCCAATAGCATGGGGTCCATGCAGAAACAAATCATCTCCCCTTTTGAACTGGTGAAGCATTTTGTCTGACACTCTTACATGGAGTTTTAGATCCCTTGCCATTTGAAGCAGACCACCCTGGTTCAAATTCCTATTTTTAGCAATTTTGGATGGGATATCTCACATTTGATGATCATGTTTTCTGTGGAAGTTCTCTCTTTAATTCTTTGGATGTAGTTTTGGTTTTGTCTTAAAGTTCATTTAAAACCTGGTGGTGGGGGGAACACTTGAAAACCAAAGCCCAAAGAATGAATGACTCTCTGACCTTCCCAGCTCAAGCTCTTTACCAAAAGCATTTGGGAGGCACAGTGGCCCATGACCTTGATCCCCTCTCCTAGACATCCAAGGATCCAGGAATTCCCCAGTCATTGAACAATAAATCTTATACCTTCACCAGGAAATTCAGTTGGCAGGAGGTTTCTAAAAATATTAGGAGGAAACAAAAACCAAGCCCGACCTCCATTTTCCAGTTTTTCAACGTCAGGCACTGGAATGTGAGGGTTAAGCTGCCACTCATTTTCTGCTTTAACTCCCAACAAGAAAACATGGGAATGCCGTGCCACCCAGAAGTCAGCCAGTAAATATTTCTTGAAAGAATAAATGAATGAGTAAGGCCCCACTTTCTCATTCTGGAGATTGCTATGAAGTTCTATCTTCAAAGACTGTTTACTTCAGGCCATTCTCAGAAAGAAAAACCAGTCGCTGTGATACAAGGGTGTTAACAAGTTTTCAGATGCGGGATTTTTCCTCAAGCCCTGATTAAGTTTCATAACCATTTCTCCATAGCAGATGATTTTATCCCAAGACAAGGAGAAAACAAAATGTCTTTAGTGCTCCTCAATTTTACCACTACCTTGGCCAGGAAATGAGAAAATAGAAGGTAGTAGGGATGACTGGGTCACTCTTCAGTTCCAGAAGGAAGGTATTTCTTGTGATTTAGAATAGTTCCTTAGGCTCTACACAGATGAGTGAAATATGGGGTCATTCTTCTTGGCATTCTAAGTCGAATTGGCCATTGAAGCTGCTCAACCTTGAACGAAATACTTGAAGACTTCTTGCGCTCAACTGAGTGCAGTTGTGTTATAGGAAAGTTGACTCAGCTTTGAACCCTTCATCAATTGCGGAAGTTCTCTCTTTGTGGTAGGCCACGAAACCACCCGGCTCCATTTCCCAGCACTCTAGGCCCTTTGCCTGGACAGATGGATCTTACCTCATGATACAGATAACTGTCCCCATTGATGTTTAATGTTTTTAGTGGTAAATTTATAACACACATGCACATGTTTACAGGAGTGAATTCATAATACACACACATATATGTTGGTTAATACATAAAGACTAATAACTTTCTATTTTATTACTTATAACAGTCCATAATTATTAATAATTAATAATACAAAACTCTTGATCCTGAGGTGGACTCATTATAAATAAAGTGAGGGCCTCACCGCAAAAGAGCATCTCTTTTCTTCTAAACGACTCTCTACTGCACATCCTGTCATTCTATCTCTATCTCCTTTCCCTGCTCTACAAAGGAGAAATACACAAAGACTCTTCTAGGGATACTTCTCAAGGATTAAAATTCACCACCCAGCATTTATTCCTTTGATACAATATGTTCTCACTTGATGATAATACATCTAGATAGAAGTTATAGGTTTGACCTTGTCGTCTTAGCTTTTTATAAGATTATGAAGAATGCAAAGACTATGAAGAGACTAAATGAACCTTCACAGTGCCATCAGAGGCAGATAGGGTTTTAACAGGCAATCTGGGGTATCAAGGAAAACCTTTGCCTATCATGGGCAGGCTTGGCACTAAGACATTATCTTCTGCCTATTGCATATGGGTAGTGAGGAATATAAAAGTGTAACACAACCATGGGAAGCTCTTGGAATAGCATCAGGTCCCAACAAACTTTGTTGAATTTTTTAATAACTTGAAATTAAGTGAGCCAAAATTTAATTGTTAAAATATATGTTACCAGAATTATTTCACAGTAAGACTTTGGAGTCAGAAGCACTAGGATTCATATACCACCTTTGCCACTTGTTACACATCAAGTCTCAGAGCCTTCTTCTCAGTTAAAATGGATTTAGTAGACCTATCTTACAGTGTTGCCTTTAAGTAAGACAATGTATGTTAATTATTTAGCACAATTCAAATTCATTTAAATAATAAAGATAGTGACGATAATGAGTACAATGATGATGATGATGATGTTTTCTATTTGAGAGACACTTGTCAAGATTTTACCCTTTTCAGTGACTCTATTTGTGTTAAAATAAAACCCCTTAGATCCCCCAGTTACAACATCTATGATGTCATAGCACTGAGTTCTTTGAATATGAATTTCTTTTGACTTAATTTGATAAGTCCAAATCTTTACACAGTCTCAAGGCCCAACTTGGATCTAGTATCACTGATGACTTTCCCATCTTCATGCATGCTTTGAGCTCTTTTCCATATAAGCAAGTTGGAGGTTACATGTTGTCACATTTATTTCCTCAGCACTCTGTCAGCCCTTTGGGTTCCGCCTTGAGGACTTGGCTGGTCTGTGCTTTCTTCTTGACGTTGACTGTTTCCAAAGAATCAGCTAAGATGGATTCCTAGCCCAGGATAATTTGATAATACACACACACACACACACACACACACACACACACACACATACACACACGCACTCGCATGTGCGTGCACATGCACACACCACTTATGGGTCCTCATAATGGTTTTGATGGCTCTGTTTCAGTGGTTCTCAAAGTGTGGTCCCTGACCAGCAGCAGCAGCACCTGGGAACCAGTTGAAATGTAAATTCTCAGGCTCCCCTCCAGATTGACTGAATCAAAAACTACAGTGGGGCCCAGATATCTGTGTCTTACCCAGCCCTCCCGGTGATACTGATTAGTGTGCTCACGTTAGAAACCACTGCTCTGTTCCATAGTTTACAACTGCTTTGACCACAACCCATAGCTGACAACCACTTCAAAAGGAGATCAAAGTGGTTGAATCATTTCTGAGGCAGTTTAAGATTTTAAAAGGTATAAATCTGTTTTTCTTTGAATCTAAGTCTCTTATAGGATAGATCCTCATCCTCCACATATTCATACATCTAGCACTTAACAGCCGAAGGTTAAGGTTCAACCAGGGAATGGTGATGACAGTTTCAGTAAATGTCTTCCAGGCAACTTACACTAGCTCCCCATAGTTCACTATAACGGAGTAAAATTAGAATAGGGAAAATTTTCCCCATGAAACTAGTAAGCTATTCATCTTAAACTTAAGAGTTTTGAAACATTTCAAATTAACACCAAGTAAAATTTTCAGTAAGTGTGGTTGAATTTGACAGTTACATTCTGAATGGCCGATTTCATGGTTAGCAACTGTTTGTTTCAGTTTGGATGCTTAGTTACCTTCTCCCCTGTGAGATCTCCTTGACTACTGTCTGCCTTTACCTATCCTTGTAGCTGTGAGTTCTTTAGGCGAAGATTAATCTCATTCTCAGTGGAGGAAATAAAATAGACAGTGAAATGTAAGTAACATCTATTGACTTGAAATAAATATGTTTTAGACCCAAGGTCTCTTTCAAGATGTTCAAAGTCCAAAAATCCCTCTCACAAGGTAATAACTGCACTATAGCTTAAACAATTAGACTTCTGGCAATTACACTACACATCATTTCATGCTGAATTATCTGCTTCTAAAAGTCAAGCCTTAATTCTTGTGGTCATCTCTTTTCAAAGAATTGTTTTAGCTTCTGAGAAGCCTTCTTTGACACTCTCACCTCATTTTCCCCCCTGAATTTTAAGTGCTCTTTTGAGTTTGCAAAGGAATCTCTTTTCTGAAATCCTGTTTCTGGCACACGAATGAATTTAGATGAGTGAGAGAAGTGATGAGATGCAAAGGGAAAAAGAGTGTTATCGATCAAGATAAAAATGACACCGTGTTTGTTGTAGGTGGTTTATTATTATGCATTATCTCAATACTTAGGGAACAAGTGATTACAGTGCCTTAGAGGGACTTGTCTTCTTATACCTCACAGCTGTGATTCTACAATTGACTTTGAACAGAGAAGAGAGAAACATTTTTAATGTCTTTGGAGAATCAAACAAGGATGTTCTTTAGTAGATTTCTAGGAATAGAGATCCAGGAGGGGGTTTCTGGACAACTAAATTGTCTAGTCATCTGATACTAGCTGGGGTCCGTGCTCATCTTGGGGCTCATTCTCCTTCTCTGTATTATTTCTCTGCTGTTGCATAGCTTAATGGCATAAATCAACAGCACTCATTTGTTACTGTTATAAACTCTCATGGCTTTGGGGGTTGACTTGATTCAGTGAGGTGGGTGTCTTGTGGCTGCAGGCAGTAATTACAACAGCTAATCCTCCTCAAGCCCCTCTCTGGAACCTCAGTGTGGTCTCTTCAGCATGACAGCCTCAGGGAATTGCGTTTCCAACATGGCAAGTAAGGGGTCCAAAAGTACACAGAGCTTCCATCAGTTTTTTAGTTCTTTACCCTCACATGTGAGCACACAGCCAAGGATCATCAGTTATCGGAGGAAGGCATCTAACACAAAAGATGAAGACTAAGTCAAACAAAACCAGGGAAAAAAGGAACTCAGAGGAAATGGATACAATAACATATTATCTAGGTTTACCATTTTCCAGAGACCCTTCTAATTGCATAGTACCTACTAATGTCATTTGTACCTTCCAACAACCCTATCCAATGGGTACTCTTATTATGTATATTTTACTAAGAAAATTGATAAGCAGAAGTCAGGTAACTTGCTTAAGGTCATCGGTCATAATCAATGGCACTACTGGCATTTTAATTGATTGTGGAGTCTAAGCTCCTTACCATTATACTGTATGTTATAAGCCATTCCATGGAGCCGTAGAAGTGTAAATGTCTCTATATAACATCTTCAGAGACAAAAGTGAATATTGCTTCCATGAAACGAGAACAAAATCCTTTTTAAAAGAAGCATTAAAAAAAAAAGAGTTCTTAAAATTAAAAAGAATGTAACAGTACAAATATAAACAGAAGAATTATTTTGAGGAACTCTTTCAGAAACTAAATACAAAGCAAAGAGATGGAAAATAGAACAGAAAAAACAAGAACATCAGAGGCTTCATAGCCAATGAATAAGAGTTCCACAATCAGAGAAGAGATAAAGCAGAGGAGACAAAATTATCAAAGAAATAGAATAAAAAAGTTTGGAATTGAACGACACATTTTTCAGATCAAAGAGGCATATGAAGGGTCTAGCACAAGGAAGGAAGAAAAGCCCATATTAAGGCTCATCATTAGGAAGCTTTAAAAGTTTTCCAGAGAGAAAAATCAGCTCTCAGGACAAAGATGTACGAATTGGGCTCAGATTCACTGAACCTCTCAAGAACAACGCAGGCCACGTTCCAGCTGGAGCACTACGTACAACATGCTAAGGGAAAGTAATTTCCAACCTTGCGTTCTGTACCATGCCAAACCACAATCTGACCTAAGGACAAAATAGAGTTTCTGATTTGTAGTACTTCGACATATGTACCTCTGACGTCCTCATTCTCAAAAGGCCACTGAACCATGTGTTTCTTCAAAATGAGGGAGTTGATAAAAAAGAGGAGGGCATGAAATCCAAACTAAAATGGGTAGATTACAAATAAGCAGGATGGGGATATTCAGGGTACGGGCAGAGGAACTTTCCAGGACTGCCTCTGTGTAGCAGCCGTGAGTGCAAAAAGACAAATGACCCCAGGAAGACTGTGTCCATGAAAAAGCGGTACTGATAGTTCACGGATATGTCTAATTTCACGAAGGGTTTAACAACCGTGTCAGAATATTGAGGGCGTGTGAAGGGTTGGTATGTAGGAAACTAAGGAAACAAAACAGCACAGGGCCATTTGACGTCCACGTAGAACAAAAATAAATATAAGAAAAGAAATATAAGTTATAAAACGTGATGTGGTTCAGCTGTGAGTGATAGGCACAGTTATTTAATATAAATCTTAAACATGGACTTAACCCCAGAGTATGTTCTAACTATAGTGGGAAGACAGAAAGAGGGGACATGTATTTGTAGTGTGTGATGGGAGGGGTGCACTAGAATACTTGATCTTCATTTTTCATGCAGGGAAATCAATCAATAATGATATCTCAAATTACCGAGACAGTGAGTAGATAGTTGAAAAATTGGGGGGGTATATATCATGAACAAATATAATACTGCTTTTGAGAATGGGGCCATGGAGCAGGGGCTGGCTATTTTTATTAAAGGTCCTATGTGCTCTTCTCTGTATTAAAAGTATGCATACATGTATTACTCTGATAAAATTAAAAATTAAATAAAACGAAAGTTTTGTTGAAATATTTGTCAGTATTTCTCTACCAGCATCTGTAATTGTGAATGAAAACCAAGAACTGTTCTCTCACTTGGTGTGATTTCAGGTTTACCTGAAAACATCTTGTTGGAAGAAACCTGATGTCCCTTTATAGAAGGGATCTTTTCCCACTGAGACATTGGAGGCCACTCTTTAATTGCTGTTATTATCAGAAATAGTAACACACTGAACTACCACCAGTCATTAATTTCCAAAGAAGTTCATCAGATAAGTCAGTACCATTTAGGAGTGCCTGAAGGAAACAAAGACTAAAGCATTTAGTCCTTGCAGAGTGAGAGCAATACGATCTTTGGCCCACCCCCCCGCCTCAACCCCGAGAAAGTCCTATCTTGAAAGGACAAAGCTGGACTGGAGGAGGAGAGACCTGCTGGGACAAAGTGGTGGCAGCTGGGGAGGTCTGGCACCCAAGAAAGGGTGAGCAGATTGAACAACAGTATCCAGAAGACATTTTTTCTATTTCCCAGGTTTGCAAAACTAATAATGGTTTTAACCATTTAAATCAATACACCTGGATTTAAGTATTTGAGGAAGTGTAAAAGGTATCTTAATTCACTTTGGAAACACTTCTAAATAATGACTTTCATTTGTAAAATTATTTTCTCCTCAAGGACGTTTGTTAACCAGATCTCTAACGTAGTGCGTTCTGGTCCAAACTGAAGACATATGGGGAAAAAAAAAGACAACACATCTTTTAAGTACAGTAGGAGAAGGAGGGCTTGTTTTTCCAGCCCGCTGAAAAGTTGGGAGTATTATATTTGAAAACAGATTTAGGCACGATCTCTTGCTATCTGGTACAATCTCCTGAACAAAACAGTAACTTTCCAGCTCATTCGAGCTAAAAGTTCTGGGTTTCTCTCCTTCAGGTAACTTGTCTCACATGAGTGTTCTCTCAGCAACTGCTTTAAACTGGTGTCTGACTTCATGTAACACCTAACCTTTTTCATTATTATTATTTTTTAAATCACCAGTCTGCACTCATTTTTTTCTACCTTCTTACGGATGACTTTTACTTTAAGAAATACGTCTAGTGTCATCCCCATCTCCTGGTCCTCCATCTTTCCTCACCATCTCCTTTCATCCGAAAGCTCCTTCCAGGTAACTTTCCTGTGAGGTAGAAATTACCCTTTCACGATTTTGAAACAATACTATGCCTTTTTAACATTTTTGGAGGGCAAATTGAGAATATATTTCAAACATTTTATGTATTCATAGTCAGTAAACTTTAGGTATAAAATCCAAAGAGTTAGTCAAACAAACATGCATGGATGTTTGCCCTATATAACATTTGAATTGAAATTACTTAAATGGGGGCGACTGGGTGGCTCAGCAGGTTAAAGCCTCTGCCTTCAGCTCAGGTCATGATCTCAGGGTCCTGGGATCGAGCCCCACATCAGGCTCTCTGCTCTGCGGGGAGTCTGCTTCCTCCTCTCTCTGCCTGCCTCTCTGCCTACTTGTGATTTCTATCTGTCAAATAAATAAATAAAATTTATAAAAAAAAATTACTTAAATGTTCATTAATTGTGGATTGGTGAAGTAACTACAATAGAATTCCTATACTATGTAGCATTATAAATAGTAAAGTGGAGACTATCTCCCTATATACTTACCCGATTATCTGTGTGTCTTAATGTTTTTTAAAGGGCTCAAGGGCATGTTGTTAAGAGTATGGTACCCCACTTTTGTCTTGAAAAAATGTGTGTGTTCCTAATGTCTACTCATATAAATGTCTGGAAAGAGGTACACACAAATGTTCATAGTGATTATCTTTGGGTGCTGAAGAAATGGCTGGATTTCTTTTTCTTTTCTTTTCTTTCTTTCTTTCTTTCTTTATTTTTTTTTTTTTACATTTTAAAGAATTGTCTTGAGTTTGTTTTACCACAAACAGGTATTATTTTTCTTAAAGATTTTATTTATTTGAGAGAGAGCGTGAGACAGAGAGAACATGAACAAGGGGAGGGGTAGAGGGAGAAGCAGGCTCCCGCTGAACAGAGACCCGGGTGAGGGACTCAGTCCCAGGACCTGGGATCATGACCTGAGCCCAAGGTAAACACTTAACCAACACTGAGCCACCCAGGCGGCCCTTGCTCTTATTTTTTAATCACAGAAAGAATAAATGATTTTTATCAAAAAATACATACTCTAACAAATTATTCTTTGATTTAAGTTCTTAACAAATCCTTCCTCCTTCTGGCAAGGTTTGTTCCATTCTCTCATATATGCAGATTAACCTATGGGGAAAATAGCTATGCAACTTTTTGCATCAAAAAATAATAGTCCTGGAAGCAACTCCAAGAAATTGTCCCAATCTTTGAGCAAGATATTAACCAAGTTAAATACTGTTAAAAAACAGAATTCAGGGGCGCCTGGGTGGCTCAGTGGGTTGGGCCTCTGCCTTCGGCTCAGGTCATGATCTCAGGGTCCTGGGATCGAGCCCCACATCGGACACTCCGCTCAGCAGGGAGCCTGCTTCCTCCTCTCTTTCTGCCTGCCTCTCTGCCTACTTGTGATCTCTCTCTCTGTCAAGTAAATAAATAAATCTTTAAAAAAAAAAAAAACCAGAATTCAACAGAATAAATTTGAAGAACTAACTGGCTTAGTTATGGTTCGTGAATCAGGCAGCATTCCGGCAGCAAGTAGAAGGGTGCTTCCAGGAGTTGCACAAAATGGAAGGTTTCTAGAGGCACCTGGGTGGCTCAGTCAGTTGAGCATCTGCGTGTTGGTTTCAGCTCAGGTCCTCATCTCAGGGTCCTGAGATCAAGCCGGGCATCCGCTCTCGGCTCAGTGAAGAGAGTACTTGAGATTCTCTCTCTCTCCCTCTTCTTCTGTCCCTCCCCCTGCTTGTGCTTTCTCTTGTTCTCTCTCCTTTCACACACACAAATAAATAAATAAATCTTTAAAAAAAATAAAAAAGGAAGGTTTTCATAGGAAGGAGGGTGGAGTATGAAAGTTATTAGCAGAAGAAGAGGATTGTTTCAGCAAGGTCACCTTCCTGTAGGGGTGAGGAGGGGTTCTTATCATGCAGTTTACCTCATCTTCCTTTGGAGGTTGAATAGGGTCCCTGTGGTAGACTCCTTTGGGTTGATCAGAAAATGCCTGACTGACTGGTTAAAATACACATAGGTGAGAGAGGTGGGGGGACTGGAAACTGCAATTAGAGTTGGCATTAAGCCCTGGCTTGGGGACACAGCCTAAGAGATGCCATTTGGAGCCTATGGTTTTCTTTTTAACAATGATTTTATCCATTTTCCTTGGGGACTATATTTAGGAGCAGTGTTGGGAGTGTAATGAAAAGGCCAGCCACGAATCTTAAATAGGGCAGCAATGCCCTTTAAACAGAGGCACTAACAACCACAACAAAAGCAGAGGCTGTAACTGCTTTCGTAAGCATAGTGAAGATCAGTGATAAGAGCATTTACTATATGGGCATAATGGAAGTCAACATCTCACTGTTTCTTTAACGAAGTGGGGGAAAAAACTGCCTACTTACCGGGAAGCTTGGAAATAACAGGTGTGAGTTTTGTAAGTTTCCAGAGTAAAACAGAGGTTTGTGCAAAAGTTTTGATGATACCACATAAATATTTTGTGCTCATCAGCATAAGATGGAATAACTTGATTAGGAGCATTGGCCACGAGGAAATTGGAGCCTCTAGAACATAAAGAAAGGTTCCACTGACCAGCAAACCTCAAACCCATTGAAATGGAAATGAAGCAGATCTTCTCAGAGCTTTCAGGGCAATCAGTGACACTTTCTAGTTTTAGCCAAATTTCCTTTCCTGGCAATAAATATGTATTACCTTTGCAAAAATGTTTACTTCTATACTTGGGTTCATCGTTAACCGCTCATATTACCGCTAAGGACAAGGAGCTTGGTTTAGGTCCAATTTAAGGTCTGTGAAAATTGGTTTGGTTTCCTTCCAGACCAAGCCAATGAAAATAACTGGTTCCATTCATTTATTAGTCCAGATAAACAAAGCCAGTTTTATTCTGGGCATAATGCTTATCTGTGTGACTGACCTGCACTGAAGCCGAGGGGAAGACAGAAACCATGAAAAGCAGAAACTGAAAAGTTGGCTTCTTTCCCCAAGAGCCAACCATGTTCCAGAGCAAAGAGAAATGTTACTCAAATGAGCTAAAGTTAAGTACGCTAGGCTGTCTGGTGTCTTTGACCCTTAAATATAGGAAAATTAAAGCAGTTCTACTCTGGAGTCCAGGAGAACACTGAGTTTGTATTTGTTTTGAAGATCCACAGGAATGCAAATGGATTGCTCACTAGAACACTGCTCCCGTATTGCAAACACCTCTCTCTCTCCCGGAAGTGTTTCCCTTTAAAACTAAGTTATCATTTATTCTCATTTTAAGATCTTTAAAATACTCCTATGCATATTTGAACTATTTGAAAATACCCTTGTAAAAAACCAGGGCTGGGAAATATTGGCTTATTAATAGGGGAATTAATTTTAAAACAAAACTGGCTTCTCTCCATTACTTTTCTTTCTTCAATTAAATAATTTTTAATAAAACATACATTAGCGTGGTGAAAAATGTACAATACAAAGGATATATGATGCAAAGTATGCTTGTTGCCTAGTCCGGATTCCCAACCAGATGTTTTATTTATTTATTTATTCTTTCTTTCCTTCTTTCTTTCTTTCTTTCTTATCTTTTTAAAAATTTTCTGTGCATACACAGCATTCACATGTAAGAAATGAATATATAAAACATAGAGATAAATATTTATATGTCTTACAAATGGGAATTTTCTTCCTTACGCCTATTCTGTAGTTTTATTTTTCTCTTCCTTTATCTTTCATGGGTTTTTTTTTTGACTTAAAAATATGTCCCTGAGATCATTCCAAATAAGCCCATATAAATCTACATTATTCTTTCTAATGCCGATGTAATACCTAATTATATGGATAACCATAATTTATTTAATCAGTTTCCTATTGAAGGATAGCTGGGTTGTTACTTGATTCTTTTTCCTACAAACAATGCTTCAATAAGTAATAAACATTGAGATATATGTTTTCCCATGTACGTGTAAGTATATGTAAGCAGGATAACATTCTAGAAATAGAATTGCCAGGTCAAAGTCTCTACCTCCTTTAAAAATCTCTCTGTTTAGTAGATTTGACAGAATTTTGTTTTTTCACTTGAATAATTTCACAATGCAAGTATAAAAAAACAAAAAATTCATTATATGAGACAGAAACAGTGATGAACATTGATTTAAGGTTAATAAAATACTCATTTTGAATGTCCAATGCCAAAAAAATAAAAAATCAGCATTTAGCAGACAGAAAGGATCTCCACAGGCTTATGCTCTCTTAAGAAACACCCAATTTTCATTTCCTGAAAGAATTTGCTACCAAGTTGTGAAGAGGATACTTTCTAGAGCTTTTAAGATCTCAAAACAATTCAATTCTGCAATTATTTATTATCTGCCTCCTCTGTACCAAGCCCCCAGGGACTGTAGCAAGAATTATAAGCTGTTCCAGCCCTCCAGCGACATGGCAGTCAGAGGAGACCTCTGTACCAATAAGGTATTCTGTGAAAGAACTCTGTTTGGGATCTCACTGTAACTTGGAAAAAAAATCTCGATTTGATAAATCTGTGTCATAGGGAAAGGCTCATTTCTCTAACACATTATAGCTATAAATAAATATATTTTGAAGGAAGAAAAAAATGGGAGTAAGAGGAAGGCAAGGGAGAAAGGACATGAGAAACAGGAAACAATCTTCAGGATGCATCATCCAAAAAGACTTTTTACCATGTCTTATTTATCTTTGTGCCCCCATCAGTCAAGTGATGGCCCCAAGTTTACACCTCATGATCAATCTGCTTTGAATGACTGAGTTTTCTCTGCAACATTCAGAGTCCTCCCATACTTCTCTGCCTTTGAACATACATGGTTTTGCCAGGAATGTCTTCCTTACATCAGTTCATCTAGCAACAGCCCACATATCTTAGCATTGCTAACTCAAGGATCATTATTTCTCCTTCCACCCAGGAAGAAACACCCACTCCTTCCCCTAGGCTCTCAATTATAGTTTTACTTTCTTTTCCTGACCTCTTGTTCTCCTATACAATCAATAGGACATATCTGGGTTTTTTTGCAACATTTATCACACACTGTCTTGATTATGGTTATTGTGAATATTACTTACAACTAGGGTATAATCTCTTTCATTGTCTTCTCTAAAAATACACATTTATATTTCTCACAATGGTTAGCACAGTGGACTATATTTGATTCAAAAAAACAAAACAAAACACCTTATTGCACAGCTGCTATCCAGGCAGTATATGAATTTAACTGCTTATATTCTATCAAACTCTTGGTTACAATAGCAAATGATTATAAGGCTTACTATGTGTGGGCACTCTTTCAATTACATAATTAACTTATTTAATTCTCACGACCATGGGATGTAGGTGTACTTTTATTATCATTTCCATTTTCAGATGTGGAAACTGAAGCACTGAGAGCTTCAATAATTTTCCCAAGTTTAATAGCTCAGTGTTGGCACCAGACATGGAGCTATTGTGAGACCAACTAGCGGCTTAAGCTGATGTTTACTTTAACACTTAGGGTGAGGTCTCACAATTCCGATTTCAGCAACAAGGCTCAGAGAGGCAAAATAACTTGTTCAAGGTCATATAGCTTGTTGGCAAAGTCAGGTCTGAAATCATGTTTAGCTCTCACATCCATATTTTCTACTGCCTATGCTTCAACTCCAGTAAAAGTCCTACCTCTCCCTAAGGCATGACTAAAGTCTCAGTTTGCATTTTTCAGCAGTAGTTTCTACCCTCCCAGCATCCACCTCCCCTTCTTCTAATAGCACCCAGTTATCTCGTCAAGGATCTACCCCCCGCCCTCAGCAAACCACCCCCCAACTCTCAGTCCACGGAGGTAACACACAATGTGTAGTTCCATTATGTTCACATGTCTTCTCCGTGGGAAGCTTTGAAGTTCCTTGAGAGCAGGGATTTCTCCTCCTCCTCCTCCTCCTCCTCCTCCTCCTCCTCCTCCTCCCTGTCTCTTTCTCTTCTTCTTTTTCTTGTAGGTGAATCTCCCATGCATGAATACATAATTGAAGTTGAAAATATTTATTGAATGAATGTCCTGCACACGGTACTTGCTTACTCAATATTTGTGGGATTGAACTGTTTGTTGAATAAGATAGCAACTAAAATGGGCCTCATCAAAGTCTTAGAATCTCAGTGGGCAGAGAAAGGTCAAGTGTATGCCCCAGGTATAGTCTACTTCCTCATACCATTCAAAGACAGAGTATTTGACCTCCTGAAGATTTCTTTCTTTCTCTCTCTCTCTCCCTTTCCTTCGTTCCCCCTTCCTTCCTTCCTTCCTTTTTTTTTTTTTAAAGATCTTATTTATTTATTTGGCAGAGAGAGAGACAGCTAGAGAGGGTCCACAAGAAGGAGGAGAAGGAGAGATAAGGAGTCTCTCCTTTTCTCTTGTGTATTTATTTTTTTATTGAAGTACAGCCTGACTCCGGGCTCTATCCCAAGAATCTGGGATCATGACCTGAGCTGAAGGCTTAACAGACTGAGCCATCTAGGTGCCCCACCATCCCCTGAAGATTTCTAAGGTAATTTTCTTCCAGGGGAGGGCCTGTATGGAATACCTGGACATAATCCAAACTGTTAGATATAAAGGAGCAACAATTCCACATCTTAGAGGAAAAACAAATCAGCATTTTCCAGATAGAGGAGTAAAGCAATTGTGATACCTGTCTCAACAGCAAAAGGCAAGCCATCCAAATACACAGTATTCGTCTAAATTTGATTAAGACATTTAGAGTTTCTAGCAGTAAAGACAATGGTAATGTCTACCCATTTCCACCTTTCCAAAAGTAGAATTAAAAAAAAGGGGCGGGGGGGACAAACCAAACCAAGCCCCAGACTGCACTCTATCTCATCCTCCAGGGATGTCACACTATCACACTGCCTGTTATCATATAAAGACCCTAATGGGAAAAGAAGATGAACACAGCAATAATGTTGTTCCATACAGCTGGCACTCAGACACCACAATTACTAGGGAACAAAGGAAAACTGAAGGAGGTTAGTATAAATGCAGAAGATAGACAAGATGCGAGCATTTGGTACTACACTTTAGTCCCCGCATTTGACTAAAGACCTTACTATTTCAATTAGTTCTTCTCCAGACTGTTGGGTCCAGGTCAGGAGAACTAAAACTGTTACTGTACAGAGAAATAAAGTGGTGTGAATAAAGGGTAGGGAATGGTATGAAAGAGGAAGTGTTTGCTAAGAAAAATGAGCCTAGATCACCATTACCTCCTTGTGCCGCCATCCGTACTTCTCTTTTTGCTAGTTTTGGCCTAGATTTCCCATGTTTTGCCTTTGCTGAAAGACAGCACTGAGAAGAACTGGGCCTGAAGACGATGTAGCCCAGAGGGCAGCTTTCATAATGGCGAACATTTCTGAACTGCTTCCTAAGTGCCGTCACGGAGACCCAGACTGTCTCATTAAATCCAGTGCCTCATGTCGTAGGTACTATGAGTAACCTAAGTTCACAAATGAGGAAATGGAAGTTTAGAAAGGTTGAAAAAAAAAAATCTTGCCCAAAGTCACACAGCTGTGTTCTAATCACTATCCTAAACGACAAATGAACGACGTAAGTGTAATAAGCTGAGGTGAAGCAAAGGCTGAGTGAAAAGGGTCTCCTCTAGGAATAAACCCGTCAGACTAAAGTCTTGCTGTTGCTTACACTTTCTGAGCCCTGGCACCACAACTGCTTACATTATAGGGGTTTTGTGAAAATCCACTAAGATAAAGTTTATTTTAAGGACTCTGTAAATGCACACAAACCCTACAAACACAACACATTACTATATTACACATAAAAGTGAAAAGTTATGAGTTAAGAAGTTGCCATTGGAGGACTGAAGTTGAGGGAAACCAGGTTGGATATTAAGTGAATGATGGCCATGGGGCAGAGTATTCTGATATTTGGAAGGTGGGGCAGACAGAGGAAGACACACCCAGTATGTCTTCTGGGAGAGCAAAAGAGGAAGTGCCAAATGGAAGATGAGTAGACGACGATCAACATAGGGATATTAGACCAAAAAGAAAGGAGGAGGAAGGGAAGGAAGGAAAGAGAAAGAAAGAAAAAGAGAGAAACAAAAAAAGAGAAAAAGAAAGAGAAGGGAAGAAAAAGAGAAACAGAAAGAAAGAAAGATCAGTCAGAGAAAGATAAATACCATATGATTTTACTCATATGTGAGACTTTAAGAAACAAAACAAATGATCATAGGAGGAAAATAGAGAGGCAAACCAAGGAACAGACTCATAACTATAGAGAACACACTGATGGTTACCAGAGGGGAGGTGGGGGCCAGGTGAAATAGGTGATGGGGATGGAGGAGTGCACTTGTGCTGAGCGTCGAGTGTTGTGTGGAAATGTTGAATCACAGTATCGTACACCTGAAACTAATATTGCACTGTATAGTAACCAACTGGAATTTAAATAGAAACTAAAAAAAAAAAAAACCAAAAACAAGAAAAAAGCAAGGCCTCCAAAATACCATAACCCCAAGGGAAACAAAGCAAAACCAAAGACAGTAGGTTATAAATGAAAAAGATGGGCAAAGGTGAGTAACTGAAAAGCTGGTGATGGGTATGTGAGGGTTCATTGCACTTGCCTCTTTGTCTGTGTGTACGCTGGAGAAAATTCTGTAATAAAAGTGAAAACAAAACAAAAACAGAGAAAAGAAATAAAGAGGAAGACAAAAAGGAAGGAAGGAAGGAAGAAAGGAAGGAGGGGAGGAAAAGAAAGAGAAAGAAAGAAAGAAAAAAGAAAAGAAAAGAAAAAGAAAAAGACAGGCAAACATAGAGGAAATGGCTTAGCCCAAGCCAAAGCTACACATAGACTCGCATGAGAGAAATAAGGACATGGAGTCTTCTCTGGCTACTGGATTGTTTACTTTTGCTGTTGTGGCTACTGGAACAAAAGCTAAACTATTCTGAAAAAAAGCCACATGCACTCTTGCTCTTCTGCATATTTGTTTTGGGGACTCACAAGTTATGTAGGTTATTTCTGTAGTTTTTTTTTCTTTTTTTTTTCCTTGAGAGGAAACTCATGAAGTTGGATTTGACATTTTTGCCAAATCTTTTATATCAGTGGTTCTCAAATTTAGTAGGCATTACAAATCTGGGATAGGTTTGCCAAATTCAGCAATTAAAAAGATAGGATGCAATGTGTCAACTGTACTTCAATAAAAAAATAAATACACAACACACAGTGAAATTTAAAATTCAAGATAAATAACAAATTATTTTTTAGCACAAGTATGTCCCAAATATTGCACGGTACATACACTAAAAATATGTTTTATGTGAAAATCAAAGTTAACTGGAAATCCCGTATTTTATCTGGCAACCCTACACAGAGAGCCTGTTACAATGCAGACTAACCAGTTCCGTACTCTGTAAATCTGAAATAGGGCCAAGTAGTCCACCAGGTGATTTCAATGCTGGCTTGTTCTTTTTTTAAGATTGATTTATTTGAGCGAGAGAGAGGGAGTGCGTGTGCGCATTGCAGGAGGGAGGGGCAGAGGGAGAGGAAGAGAGAGAATCTTAAGCAGACTCCCAGGTGAGCCTGGAAACAGGCGTGGGGCTCAGACTCACAACCGTGACATCATGACCTGAGCGGAAATTAAGAGTCGGCCCTTAATTGCCTGAGCCACCTGGGCACCCCTCAGTGCAGCTTGTTCTTAGAGAACACTTTGAGAGATACTGGTTGAGCTTGGATAATGCCAACTTTGTGTTAAAGAACAGAAATTCAGCTGAGTAAATTTGAAGATGTAATTGCCTTGATTAAGCAGTTCCCAAGACAGGCAGCATCCCATCTAACAAATAGGAAGGAGCTCTGAGGAAATTTATAAAATGCAAGATTTTTATAGGAATAAGGGTGGGGCAGGGATGTTAATAGCAAAAGAAAAGAAAGGATTCTTTCAGGCAAGGTCAACTTCCCCTGGGGGGAAGGGCAGGGGGTCTCATTAAGTGGATCACCTCATCTTCCTTTGGGGGATAAAGACGCTGATGTGATAGATTACCCCATTGGTGCCGACCAGAAAACTCCAGAATGCTAGTCTTAAATTCCACTCTTGGAGAGGCTGAAACTGCAGTTAGGTCTTGGCTGACTGTCCTGGAGCAAATGACTCTACCTTGGCCTCTAGTTCTCTTTTTAACATTGGGAATGAAAGATGTCATAAGGCCAGAAGGGCGTCTTGGGGAGAGAAGGTGTGCACAGCTAAGGAGAGCCTAGGGGATGCTAGAGGACCTGTTCCCTAAGTGACAGCAGACACAGGTTTGACCTTTACCCCAATATGTTAACAAGAGAATACATTCATTGAGCTCCAATGTCCTGCTGTCTAGTCCTCTCAAAAGTCACATGGAGAAAATAACTATTATTATCCCAAACTCATTAGGTGAGGAAATAAAAACTCACGGTTAAGTCACTTGCCCAAGGTCACATAGGTAGTATTTAGTGGAGTCAGGTTTGATCTGAGACCATCTGTTTGCAAAGTCCACACTGTGCACCAGTTCTATACAACAACAGGAGGCTTGGGCAATTTTGCCAGTACAACTACTTTTCCCCATTCATATCCCTTTTCAAATTGCTAATAAGCTAACTAAAGTATAGTCAGGGATATGACATCTGCATCTCATCTCACGAGAATTCCACATACTGATGTGTAAGAGTCAAGGAACCTGGAAGTTTGTGGAAAGCTGAGGATCTGAACTGATGAAAAATATGGAGAGCTATAGGTAGGATAGGGTATTTTTTTAAGAAAAGCTTTTTTTTTTGGGGGGGGGTGGTCTTGTACACTCAGTATCAGACAAAACCCATCATCCCAAAAGGGATGCCCTCCTCTGGAGAATAAGCCAACAATTTTATCACCAGGGGGCCTAAGATGGCTGAGCAGGTTTTAAAAGAGGGTGTTAGGTGAGAGCACTAAATATAGGGAACAGTTTGATGAAAGAATTGGAGCTGATTAGACTGGAAAGGAGACAGCTCAGAGAGAACATGATTGCAGTTTTCTAATACTTATAGAACTGGTAGGAAGAAAAGATGATGAACAAGAACCACAGGTGGGAATGTTAGTTGGAAAAGGATTTTGACTCAATAAATACATGGTAGATTGTATTATCATTCAAAATATTTGCTTTTTTTCTCTAGGATGTTTCTCCCCTTTCCTTGTTCCACCCTGGGTTGGGATTTCATGTGACTTTTGTTGGCTAATGAAATGTAGACACTTTAAGTACAGCATGGGATTTGCCATGGACTCTTTTCCTCTTTACCTCCTTTCCCAGAGGGAAGTCAAAGTGGGGCAGAGCCAAGCTGACCTGGGGGAGGCACATACTGTAAGTAAGAAATAAGTATGTAAGTAATGTAAGTAAATGTAAGTAAGAAACAGTCTCTGCTGTTAAAAAGTTGCTGACAATTTAGGGCCTTTGTTTTTGTGGAATATCTCAGTTATCCTGACTGGCAAAAAACCAACCAACCAAACAAAAAAAGCTGTCTCCGAAAGAGTCGTCCAAAGATGGAAAAGACTGTCTGCAGAAGTGGTGAACTCCCTGGACAGGAAGCATTCAAATATAGCTACAAGACCACTTTGGAGGATGTTAAAGAGGGATGGGTAGATTGCAATCCTGACTGAGTGGTTAGGACCTTGAGCTCCTTTCCATATAGGAGATTCTATGCTACGTTAATAGTGAAGTAAAAGGAGGGGCAAATTGAGCAAGGCTTTTCCCACATCATTCTTTAAACTCCCATGAAGAGGAGGAACACAGTGACATTAGGGCAGATTAATCTCAGCTTGTGGTTACTGAAGCTTAGAGTATTAACTCATGCTTGTTTGAGAACAGCCTTCTGGAATGTAACTAAAAGGAGAGTTAAATATGTATGTGGTTTGAGATTAACCATAAATGACCTTCAAGGGAGAAATGGAACACAAGAATAGCTAGGGAAAGTGTAATTCAGTCACGACCACGAGCCTCTCCCAGAATCTTGCTGTTAGAGGGACAATGCCAAGCCACTTGCATGGCTGGAGATCAGAGAGAGCAGGGATGTGGAGTGGGATCCTGCCATTCCTTGGACCCACAGCCCGGAGAAATACCCCGTCGGTTTTCCTTCCCTTCTTTCCCCTTTCCTGTTTGCTCCCTTCAGAATTCCATGGGATCTCTCTCGGCTCTCCTTCCACCCGTCCACTCACCTCTCGCTCTTAGTGTTGTCTCTCTTCATGACCTCATCCCTCATCATTTTATCATCTCCATAATCTGATCTTGTTTCCCTCTGCCCATTTATCTAAGTCACCATGAAAAAGTTGGGAACGAAGAAGGGTAAAACAAAGCAACATTATGAGGGAGGCTTCTAGTCACAGAACGAAGCAAGCGGCCTGTGGTGGTGTGTGTACTATGTGTGGGCATAGTTTTGGGGAAAGAGCTATTCCAAACTTCAGATCCATTGCTTATGACTTGGAGGACCTGGAACAAGTTGCTTAAACTCTCAGTGTCCTCAGTTTCCTAATCTCTTTTCTTTTTCAAGTGTTTTATTATTTTTTTTTTATTTATTTAAACAATCTCTACACCCAACTTGGGGCTCAAACTCAGGACACTGAGACCAAAAGTCACACGCTCTTCTGACTCAGCCAGCTGGGTGCCCCTCAGTTTCCTAATCCTTAAGATGAGGTCAGAGACTACTTCGCAGCATTGTTGGGAGATTCTAATAAAATAAAAACACGTTCTATTGCTAATCATAATGGACATCAAGTAAAAAGGCTGACATTATTGTATCGATTCCATAACATTTTAGTTCAGCTTTGATTTGTATTTAGCTTTTATGTCTTGGCTTTGATGCCTTAAAAACTAGAACTATTTTCTGTTAGTGTTTTTCAGTGACTATAATTTTTTGGTCACAGGAATATATAATAAGTATTCAAAGACTTGGAATCAAAGTCTGCATATATATGTGTCATTATACATATTTATATATGTAAAATTGGATATTACTTATATATGTTATAGGTTAAATATTTTTGTCCCTCCCCAAATTCCTATGTTGAGCTCTAACTCCTAATGTGATGGTATTTGAAAGTAGGACCCTTAAGATGTAGTTATGTCTAGATGAGGTCATGGAATGGGGTCCTTATGTTGGGATTTGTGTTCTTTTAAGAAGAGTACCGTCTTTCCATCATAGGAGGACACAGCAAGAAGGTGTGGTCAGCCGTCTGTAAGCCAGGATAGGTGCTTTCATCAGAAACTGGATCTGGTGGCATCTTGAGCTTGGCCTTTCCACATTCAGAACTGGGAGAAATAAACACCTCCTATGTAAGCCACCCAGTGCATGGTATTTTGTTATAGAAGTCTGAGCTAAGTTCTGTATAGTACCTCTCTTATTGGTACAATGTCATGAAATTCAGTGATACTGCCTTAATACATAGAATATAGTCCAGGGGTGCTTGGGTGGCTCGGTTGATTGAGTAGCTGATTGTTGGTTTCAGCTCAGGTGATGATCTCAGGGTCCTGAGATAGAGTCCTGCATCGGGTTCTGTACTCAGCAGGGAGTCTGCTTGTCCCTCTCCTTCTGCTCCTTCTCTCTCTTTTTCTCTCATAAATAAATAAATAAATAAATAAATCTTTTTTAAAAATAAAAGATATTGTCCATATATCTCTATCTAATACAGGATTTATGCCATCAACAATTTTTGTTATGACTTAAGTCCTGTATGTAAGAAAAGGATGAGACACAATCCCAGTCTTTACGAATTTTACCTTCCAAATGATTAGGGCATTTAAACAGACCCTTTTTTTGCTCCCAATCAAATATCCGTTTCCCACCTTCTTTGCTGAGAATTTATAGTTTTGTTTGAAATGTCAATGTACCCACCCCTGGGCACAATAATCCAAATCATGAGACTCTTGCTTCCTGCTTTCCCAGCCTTCTTTGAAAGCTGGGTGGCCCTAAGATATAAGAAGTTGCTAAGGGGGTTTCTGGAAAAGCTTCTGCCTTTCTGACAAGAGACAGAAGTAGCTGAGAGCCCCTGCCTCCTTCCCACCTTAGCTTGAGCATACATGTTTTGCTGGCCAATAGCAGTCATTTTGTGGCCCTGAGATGATAACCAGAGGGAAGGAAAACCAACATCCTAATGACTGTGGGGCAGAAAAATAAATGTTATTGATTATATTACTGAGTAAACCAAAGGTGGCAACCACCTACTTCTAGACATGTTATGTGAGAAAACAACCCTCTGTTTTTTTTCTTCCAAATCCTTATTTAAACTTTAGTTAGCTAACATATAGTGTGATATTGGTTTCAGGAGAGGAATTTAGTGATCCAAAACTTACATATAATACTTAGTGCTCATCATAACAAGTGCCCTTCTTAAACCCATCACCCATTTAGCTCATCCACTACCCACCTCCCTCCATCAATCCTCTTTGTTTTCTGTAGTTAAGAAGTTCTTTAAAAAAAAAAAAAAGATTTTATTTATTTATTTGTCAGAGAAAGAGAAAGATTGAAAGAGAGAGAGCACAAGCAGGGGGAGCAGCTGATAGAGGGAGAAGCTCCCTGCTCAGTAGGGAGCCCGATGCAGGACTCGATCCCAGAATCCTGGGATCATGACCTGAGCAGACGCTTAACCAGCTGAGGCACCCAGGTGTCCCTCGTTAAGACGTTCTTATGATTTGCTTCCCTCACTCTTTTTTTTTCCCCTTCCCATATGTTCATCTGTTTTGTTTCCTAAATTCCCCATATAAGTGAAATCTTATGGTGTTTATATGACTGACTTACTTCGCTTAGCCTAATACACTCTAGCTTCATCCACATCATTGCATGTAGAAAGATATTATTCTTGATGGCTAGTAATAATCGATTATATTTATATATATACACATAGTATATATTTGTAAAATGTATACGTATATATGTAAAATATATGTATAATGTATATATATACACACACACACAATATATGTATAATGTATATGTATATACCACATCTTCTTTATCCATTCATTTATTGATGGACACTTGGGTTCTTACATCGTTTGATTATTGTTGATAATTCTGCTATAAACATTGGGGTGTATGTACTCCTTTGAATCATTGTTTTTGTATTCTTTAGATAAATACCTCGTACTGCAATTGCCGGGTCATAGGGTAGTTCTATTTTTAACTTTCTGAGGAACCTCCATACTGTTCTCCAGAGTGGCTACACCAGTTTTCATTTCCACCAAGAGCATAAGAGTTTTCCCCTTTCTCTGCATCCTCACCAACATCTGTTGTTTCCTGTTATTAATTTTAGCCATTCTCACAGGTGTGAGGTGGTATCTCATCATGGTTTCGGCTGGTATTTCCCTGATGATGAGTGATGTTGAATATCTTTTCATGTGTCTGTGAGTCATCTGGATGTCTTCTTTGCAAAAATGTCTATTCATGTCTTCTGCCCATTTCTTAACTGAACTATTTGTTGGTTGGGTGTTGAGTTTGAAAGTTTCTTTATAGATTTGTTAGTTACTACCCCTTTATCAGACATATCGTTTGCAAATATTGTCTCCCATTCTGGGGCCTGCTTTTTAGTTTTGTTGATTATTTTCTTCACTGTGCAGTTTTTTATCTTGATGAAATCCCCATAGTTCATTTTTGCTTTTGTTTCCCTCACCTCTGGTTATGTGTCTAAGAAGAAATTGCTGTGGCCAAGGTCAAAGCGGTTGCTGCCTGTGTTCTCCTCTGGGATTCTGATGGTTTCCTGTCTCACATTTAGGTCTCTCATCCATTTTGACTTTATTTTTGTGTATGGTGTAAGAAAGTGATTCAGTTTCATTCTTCTGCATGTTGCTGTATAGTTTTCCAGAAAATAAACCTCTATTTGTTAAGTCACTGCTAGTCAGATTTTTTCCCATAAATTGCAATCAAACACATTCTTAATAGATACCAGATAAAAACATAATATATAGTAGGATTTTTGTTGTTGTGAAATTTCACATCAGGTAAACACTAGAGTGAAATATCACTGGTATGGAAACATTGAGGAGTTCTTTCTGTCATAACACAATTTATTTGAGCAAATAATATCTTTAATATTTAGGATATTCTTAAGGTAGTTATAGTAGAGAACACAAAACTTTGTTTTAATCCTGAAAGAAGAAAGAAAAATATAATATATACAGATTTTAAAGCATAAACAAAGAACACCTAATGTATATGGATATCTGATGATGACAAAATTATTTGGAAGAAATATTTTAGAGTAAATATTAGTTATGTAATGTTGGCAATTAACACACACCGTTTTACCACATTCGTATCCATGTTTGTCAGCATCGGTATGGAGCTGTTTAAAGGAAACTAAACATCAGTATATTTAAATTCTTTTTAAAGTTTGGCTGCAATCTGGTTTCTTATTCCTAACTTAACCTCACTCACCACCACCCATCAGTTTGTGCCGTCATGTGGATTAGATTGTTTTGCTGTACTTACCTTAAACTGTTATTTTCTACTGAGACACTATTATTGTAAATTCAGTAACCTTCTTTAGTTTTTCATTTCCAGACATCTCTGAGTTTTATGCTCCCAAGCCTCTAAAAACTTTTACTATAAGCAGGTCTTACCACAAACATTTTTTTCATAAAGGTGATTGATTGTAATCAGGTAATTAGTTTATATGCCTTTCCTAGGGACCTCTTTTGAAACTGGCTTTCCCCTATTTGTGATACTTAATTGGTCATTACAGAATTCTCCAACTCAAACAGAACTCCGTGATTTGTTATAGTTAGAGGAATTAGAGTCAAGTTCAAAAGGTCCAAAGACATCCCCTCAACATGGGTATCAATTTAGTGACAGGAACAGCTTGTATTGTGCCAGGAACCAACCTGTAAAAAGTAGTCTTTGTCTTTTTGGGATTTATTCCACAGAGTTCTGAGATGGAATGATAGGCCTTAAATCATCAATTAGCAGTTTTAATAGTGATTGAGATGAATTTTGTAAATCACCTGTGCTAGAAACTACTATCAGGAAAATGTTTTGCAGGGGTACCTGGGTGTCTCAGTGGGTAAAGCCTCTGCTTTCAGCTCAGGTCATGATCTCAGGGTCCTGGGATTGAGCCCCACGTCAGGTTCTCTGCTCAGCGGGGAACCTCTTCTCCCTCTCTCTCTCTGCCTGCCTCTCTGCCTACTTGTGATCTCTGTCTGTCAAATAAATAAATAAAATCTTTAAAAAAGAATGTTTTTCAGATCTATAAACATAATCCCAGAAGTTCAGATTCATTATGTATTTTTTTAAATAGAAAAAAGTCATTATTTAATACTATCTTAAAATAACTTTTAATAGAATCTCAAATTATTCTAAAGCAAAATGTTTATTTCTGGAAAAAAAAAATTGGAGAAACCAAAGCATCAAAGTTCTTTTCTACACAGTTTTTGCCCGTTCTGTGCACAATCATTACTTTGTCCCTGGTGATGACAATTGGTTTCTTTCTCTGCCATCAACCTGTAAGAGCTATGAGGGCAGGGAATGGACTGGCCTTTTTTCACTCCAGCATCTAACACAGTGCCTGGCACACACTGACACACCACAAATATTTGTTGAATGAATGGCGTCATTCCACACTTCGAAACCTTCAGTGCCTCCCCTCTGTCTAATAATTAAACACAAATTCTTCATCCCTGGCATCTAGATCTTCTTTATACATAATCTGTTCTAGCTCAACCAGGTTGAAATAGAACAAGTCATGCCTAATTTGCCTCGAGCTTTTGACTGCAGGGCAGGCTTTGTGCAAAGTCCTGATTTTCCCTTTCACCCTCCTCAGAAGATTCATATGACCAGTTTTACAAAGAAAGACTCTTCACGTCCCTCTAGCCAAAAGGATTTCTTTCCTTCATGCATCACCACAGTATATCTCATATGGCACTTGTCATATTTTGCTTTTATGTGTTTTTGTATTTTATCCCCCCACCCTGTCCCATCTACACTCATTCACACTGAAGGAGCCCTTGTATTACTCCCCACCTTGTAATACTCCCCATAGCACAACGTATACACAGTAGTCATTTCATTCACACTTAAGTGTATAATATCTGTTTTGGACCATCGAAATTCTTAGATGTGAGAAGGTAGCTACCAATGGAAAACTCCTACCATTATTTGGAATTGCTCAGTGTGATTAAGGACACAAGCTTCTGTGTTAGCCCACGTGGGGTTAGCCTCACTTTGCTCTTCAAGAGCTTTCTAGTCTGAGTAATTTACATAATTTTCTAAATCTCACTTTCCTCATCTGTAACATGGTAATACCATTAACCAGCATCATAGGGGTTTTGTGCAAAGTAAATGAAATAAGGTAGGTAAAATACTTAGTATACACAATAAGCATTCGTTAATATTCACTCTTTTCTTAAAAAAAGATTTATGCATTTATTTGAGAGAGAGAGTCTGTGCATGGTGGGGAGGGGCAAAGGGAGAGGGAGAGAGAAAGAATCCCAAGCAGACTCCTGGCAGAGCACAGACTGCCTCAAGGATCTCAGAACCCTGAGATCACAAACTGAACTGAAACCAAAGTCAAACATACTTAGCTGACTGCAACGCCCAGGAACCCCTCATTAATATTCACTCTTAATATCATTATTATTTGAGTTTAAAATGTTTTATTTTTTTAGTGGCTGATAGATACGTTTGTTTTGCAATTTTGGATTGTAGATTAGAAAGCATCTCTGCACTGAGTAGCCCTCTATCAACAAAGCAATTTAATAATGACCAAATAATTTAGGGCCCATATATATTTTGCTTGGAAATCTTAGAACATTTCTGCGATTCTCCATTTAATTTTTAACAGAGACATGTGATATATTTCTTAGCATAGTATTCAATGTCCAATCATTCTTTATGAGTTTAGTAACAATGATTTCTTAAAAATAACTCAGGTTACTCATTTAGTATTTACAAAACATTATTAGTGAATGCACTACCCCATTGGAATGAACACATCATGAAATATCTAAGCCACTGTGCCACTAATTGCGAGATAGGATTTTCTAGCTTTCTGGTCCTCGAGCAAGAGATCATCAGGATGCACACCTTAATCAGTTGAACACATGAGCTGGGAGGGTACCGCTCAAGGAATTTTCAAGATAATATCATCATTTCCTTGATTCTAATTTAAATAATTTGGAGTTCTTTTTTTTTTTTTAAGATTTTATTTGTTTATTTGACAGACGGAGATCACAGGTAAGCAGAGAGGCAGGCGGGGGGAGGGGGAAGCAGGCTCCCCGCTAAGCAGAGAGGCCGATGTGGGGCTCAATCCCAGGACCCTGGGATCATGACCTGAGCTGAAGACATAGGCTTTAACACACTGAGCCACCAAGGCACCTAATTTGGAGTTCTTATAGCATTAGGAAGCTTTGGAAAAATAGGCTGTTTACACAAAGACAGGTTTTTGGTTTTTTTTTTAAGCCCCCCCCCCTTTTTTTTAGCATTTTACAAAATGTTTCTTCTAAAGAACAACTTGTTTTTATAGGCCTGCACTGATTAAAGAAATCTTATTAGATATAAATGAGAAGCATATGCTTCTGGTGTTATTGTACCCAGAGGATTTGAGTTAAGTAAAGTCTAAACTTGTAGAATATTTGAAATATACCCAGTTGGACAGTTGAAGAACCCTCTTCAACTTAAAGTGGAGAATTTTTACAAGAGAAAATTTTAAAAAGTACAAAAAAATTATGGAGGAGACAAAAAGACTTTACAATCTTTTCCAGTACTCCCATTCTGATGATTTTTAGGAGTTACAGCTAAAGAAGAACAGCTTTCCCTCCATGCCTGAAATTGGTTTCTTGCATAACACATTATTTTGAATGTCAGCAGTCAGCCCTTGTACTTCTGTAGCAGACCAAAGACCAAGAATGAGAATGGAGTGAACGCCTATTTCAGTCCTAGAAATGAAGACATCAGTAGTGTAATGGAAGGCAAATGAAAAATAAATACATTTGTTTTTCCATCTGTTAAGACATAACTAAAACATTCTTCCCGTTTTTTTTTTTATTAATATTTTGTTTCCTGGCAACAAATAACAAAAATTCCCAATCAACCACATCTTTCACAATTCTTGGTTCTTTAAAAAAGCAGCACTAATACTATTATTTAGATTTCTAGCATATAAAATTATTTTCAGAAAAGAAATGGTAGTTTAAAAGGAGTAATATATATAATTATATGTCTGTGCACATATATGTGTTTATATATAAACACATATATAGTATAGTTTAGTAAAGGAGCATGCCATCTAAACCGCAAGGATGTGTTATATAACCACTCTGGAAAATAACTGGGCATTATCTGGTAAATTTGCTATAACCTAGCAATTTCACTCCTAGATATTTATCTAAGAGAAGCTCTTTCATATGTACCAGAAGGCAAGTATAAGAATGTTCTTAGCAATATTGTTTGTAATCTCTCTCTCATACATGCACCTGGAAAATTTTCAAACGTTGATCAAGAGCAGAATGGATAAACCCAACACAGTGTGAAATTAAGTAGTAACAGTTACAGGAGAAAACATGTATAAATGCCATCTAAATAGTGAGCAAAAAAAATCAAGCAGCAGAATATCATACATACATTTCTATAATATATAAAATGTAAAAATGTTGCAGGGATGCCTGGGTGGCTCAGTCAGTTAATCTGACTCTTGATTTCAGCTCAAGTCAGGATCGCAGGGTCGGTCATGAGATCAAGGGCTCAGCAGGGAGTCTGCCTCAGATTCTTTCCGTCTCTCTCTGCCCCTCCCCTACTCAAGCTTGCTCTTTAAAATAAACAAATCTTTCCAAAAAAATGGAAAAATGTATGAAAGGTGGTGGGTGGGGAGATGAATGAAATAGATAAAGAGGACTTAGAGTACACTTACTGCCATGAGTACAATGTAATATGTAAAATTGTTGAATTATTATATTGTACACCTGAAACTAATGTAACACTGTAGGTTATTCATACGTCAATTAAAAAAAAAAAAGAATTGACTTAGGGGAAAAAATGTACACAATTAACCAGTATTTTGTCTAGGCATACAAACATGCATGGCAAACTCTAACGAAAAGCAAAGGAACAATTAATACAAAATTCAAAGTTAGGAAAGGGTAAGATCTGAGAAGGTCCCACAGAAGGTATTAGAATAATATTCTTTAAGTGGTAGGTACACAGTTGTTTGTTGCATTATCATTCTTTGTGTATGATATGTATTTAATACATATAATATGTATTGAAACTTTTGAAACTGCTCAGTATTTGGTAAAAACCATAAAAAGCAAAGACTGATGCACAACCATTACCATTATTATATTTAAGAAAAATGTTTTGAAAATACAATTTTCAGTCCTTTGTAACTCATCTACTTGTGTGCGGCCTGGAACATTATTTCCTGATTTTTGCAAGATTATGATCAGGTTTAATTGCTGCTAAAAAAAAAGGGGGGGGGCAAAACTAGTCAGTCCAGTTCATTATGGCCTGTGATGCTACCAAAGGTCAAATTTCATGAAACAAATTGACAGGCTGTCTTAGGTGTTTCGTGTTTGGCAATCTTCAGAAATGAAGAGTTATTTTAAAAGCTCTCTCACTGAGATGTTGTAAAACATATTTATGCATGATGATTCTTACTTTAGTCTACCTTTTCACTGAAGAGCTTTATATTATATGCCTCTTGAATGATTTCTTGAGTACAGCCCATACACTGCAATTCCATACATCCATCTGTTGTGTTGTATGGGCTCTAATACAATTAAATTACAAAACTCACAAAATTCTGTTTTTTTTATATTAATGAATTTTACTGTATCTTCTCAATTCACATTTTTGATTCTGTCAAGAGATTGATTTAATTAAGAATTATTGGCCCCAAATTCTTCACAAGTGCTTCACTTTCACCTGAAATTTGTATATTACTTAAAAATAAGAGAGACCTGTATTTTTATGTCAAAATACCAATTTGGAGATATTTTATTTACATTTTTCTAGTTATAACTAGATGGTGAAAATTATACTATTAAATAGTACGAAGCAGTACTTTGGAGGATTTTATGTTTTTAATGTAACATTACCAATTATTATACAATCATACCAGAATTTTAACCACTTTGGGGGAATCTTTGTTATACTTAAAGTTATACTTAAAGTGCCCAAATGAACAACTTGCGTATCTATTGTTAAAATGGAAAGCTGTATTAGTTAGCTTTGGCCCCCGTTTATCCTCCTGTGTTAATCTAGCGATTCCCGTGATCCTCAGTGCTCTGATTGTGGACAGAAATCAGTGGCTCTGTTTTGTGGTATGACATTGTTTCACAGCATCTTATATTTAAAGGAATCTCTATATGAAACAAAATTAACAACTTCGGATTTAACATATTTGAAGATATTGTAAGATATATATGTGGGAAAAACCTGTATATTGCTTAACTCTTCCATATGTCATCATTTACAAATGAAATAGAAACTGTGAAAATAGAATTTGTCAATGAATACTTTAAAGATAAGCTGAAGATACAAAATCACTTACCCTTGGGTTCAGGGCAAAATAATCTCATGACTTTTATGACATGATGGGCTTGACAGAGCATGGGTTTTAGGTCTGACAGACCTGCTTTCCCAGTCCAACTCGATTAGCCATGCATCTTCGATTGAGCTCCTCTTGAGGTCTCCTCACCCTAGAGATTATACAGGGGTTTTGTGGAAGCTAAATGAGATAATGTAGGGAGAATTTCTGGGACAAAGTGAGTACTCGGTAAACATTCTCCCTGCCCCACATCCCAGCTCAAAGCAGGAAGTAAAATTTTCTCAGTAAAAGAACATAAAGTCGTCTCAACAGGTTAGAAGCAACTTCCTTTTCATTCAAAGCTCTCACCAGTTTTTTTTGTGACATAAACCACAGACCTCAGAATGCCTGCCCCACTCTCTTCCCACTCACTTAATATATGTTTCCCAACCACCATTCTCTTTCATTTTTGAGGCTGGGAATAAGAGAATGGTTGTCTCAGGGAATTTAAAAAAAAAAAGAAAGAAAGAAAGAAAGAAAAGAAAAAACTTACAATGGGGGGAAGGAATGGAACTAAAAAGGAATGTGCATCAGCATCATCAGAGAAAGCTTATATAAGACATGAGTTGAGAATACACACTTCCTATACAAAAAGACAATGCTGTTATGAAGTTTTGTAAGGTAAGAGATCAAAGGAAATTCTACTGAGGCTGAACATTCAACATAGATTTCTTGCATCAATACTGTGCTTATTACTATGGAAGTTCTTGTAGTGGGTGCTAGTTTCTGAAGACAGAATCGGATACATAAGAAACTCAATGTAAAATTAGTTTTTGATGTCTATACCTATGTCTAATTTCTCTTTCAAATCCCTGTAACACCCAGTGGTAGTAACTAACTATCAGTAGTTCTGGGATTCCTCCTGTTTCATGAGGAACAAAAATGCATTCCATAGGGTCTTCCTAGAATGTTCCAAGATATGGTATGGGAGTCAGAAAATGTACTTGTGTGAGACAACTGGCATTAGGCCATCATAGGTATCCAAGCTGTCATCTGCTGATACTACATCCTGGTCTCAATGCACCTTTTAGTCATGGTTAGAATTTCATTTTTGTTATGTGTCATTGCAGAAAATTTAGCTTTTCCTAGCTCTCTGTGCTTCATCTAAAATAGGAATTGGCAATTTTTTTTCTATAGAAGGCCAGATAGCAAGTATCTTGGGCTTTACAGATCATGCAGTTTCTGTCACAACCACTCAACTCTGCCTTGGTAGCATCAAAGCAGTCACAAATGATAGGTGAAGGAATAGGCATGCCTCTCTTCTGACAAAATTTAATTTACAAAGATATCCAGATCTAAATCATTCTCTCCTACATTGGAAAATATTTTGGGGGCTCTCTGAATCTTCCTGGGGCACAAGAGGCCTTAGGGCTGTCCAATACCCCATTTAGAAAAGTTTTCTGTTCTTACCATTCTTCAATATTGGCCAAGAAATAAACCCTGGGGTCTTACTCTTCTCCAAGGTAGCTTCTTTTTTGCTCTCAGAGTCCCTTCATGGCTGTTTTTTTAGGTTCAGGTGCACATTCCTGCACATCTTCTTCTATGAATGGTGGCCCAGGTAGTTATGAAATATGGCGTTCCTCCATGGTGACATTCCAGAGTTTCTGCTCAGGCATGCTGACAATGCCCACTATCTCCGATCCCCCCTGACTCTCTTCTCTTTCCCCATTCTGCACAAATTTTATCAAGATTTAGGGTGGGTATAGAAAGCTGATTCAGACTGAGCACATATTCTTTAAAATATTTGGTTTATACCACATATTTTGTGCAGTCATTCAAGGCTTAGACTTTCAAAATTCTAATAAATCCAAGCTTTTGCATCTCAAAACCTTTCTCTGGAGAGTACAGAGGGTGCACAAATGTAAATGGTGCTTATGTTCTTGTTCTCATTGAGACACCAAGTTTAGATGAATTAGTTAAATACATTTTTAAAAATTCCCCCTTAACTTAGTGGCTTAAAACAGCAATGAATCAATATTTCTTATGGTTTTGTGGGTTGACCAGGTGGTCCTTCTGCTGGTATTTCCCTGGGATCAGTCACAAAGTTGCATTTAGCTGCATTGTCTGGGGTCTAAGCTCAGCTTGAACATCTGGGACAGCTGGACTTCTCTCTCTATGGTCTTTCACTCCAGGCTTCTTCACACCATGGCAACATTCCAAGAGAGTGGAGGCAGAGGGTAAAAAAATCACTCAATGTGTAGCCATGGAAGTGACATAACACCTCTTCTACCATATTCTGTTGGTTAATGCAAGTGGCACAGACACTCCAGTTACAAAAGATGAGGAAATGGATTTCACCTGATTGGACACCAGGTTGTTATGCTGTGCCCTGCATAAAAGTATCCTGCCAAAGGTCAGGTAGGGTTGATATACAGCCTGGGTTCCATTCAGATCATTGGGTGCCCTGGAATAGATTTGCATCTACTTCGAGGAAGGGGTCATCCACTTGCCAAGCCATGTACTCACGGACTCTCTCCGCTCATGGATGACATTTTCTAATTCACATAGGACACTGTTTAGGCTAGTAGAGGTCCTGCTGGATATCATCTTACTGTTGAGTCAAATACACACTCTATCTCAGTGAATGCTAAGATCTTTACCACAGAGTTTAGCTAATCATTCCAAAGCTGTACAGAGTTTGCAGTGGTAGGGAGGAAGGAAGGGGAGAGGGAAGAAACTGGATGATACTCCTTGTTTATTTCCTCTCCCTATTCACTCCCAAGAGTGAAGCCACATTACCAGGTCTTGGGAGAATATGTCCCCAAAGATTCTCCTTAAGCCTTGAAAGGATGTCCCACAAGGGAGATTCCTCTGTCCTCTACTCTTCTCCTTCCCTGCCATTTCTAAGCTATTTAACTTCTTTCTATAATATCTCCATTTCCACTCCCTTTTCTCCCTTATTCACAAACTGCTTCAAACATTTTTCCCTAACAGTGATTTTTTTGTGTGTGCAGCCCCAAATGTCTGTCACATGTCAGGAATCCCTGTCTCTGAAATTTTGCAGAAGTGAGGAATTCACTGTGGCCTTAGAGTCTGCTGAAACCTCTGGGAGTGGAGAACAGGTACATTCTGATTTTGTGATTAAATTAGAGAAGGAGGAGGGTGCCTGGGTAGCTCATTTGGTTAAGAATACAAATCTTTTTTTTTTTTTTTTTTTTTTTTTTTTTAAGAATACAAATCTTGATTCCAGCTCAGATTATGGTCTAAGGTAGTGGGATCAAGCTCCAAGTTGGGCTTCATAGTCAGCAGGGAGTCTGCTGGAGACTTTCTCCCTCTCCTCCCACTCATGTGTAGTGCATGTGCATGCTCTCTCTCTCTCTCTCTCTCTCTCTCTCTTTAATTTTTAAAAAAAGGAGTAGAGAAGGAGGTATTATGATAAGATACTACCTTGGGCAGCAAATTACTTTTCTGTTAATAGATTAAAAAACAAGACACTACCTGGTGCCTGGGTGGCTTAGTCAGTTGAGCTTCTGACTCTTGAATTCAACTCAGGTCATGATCTCATGGTCATGAGATCAAGCCTTGCATCGGGCTTTACACTCAGCCAGGAGTCTGCTTGAGATTCTCTCCCTCTCTTTCTGTCCCTCCCCCTGCTCTCTCTCTCTCTCTCAAATAAATAAATCTTTAAAAAAAAATCAAAGACACTGAAAAATATAATTTCTTTCAAAATTTCCCTTCTAATATGCATGAAAAATCAATATTTCTCTCTTGATTTAGTCACAATGATGCTACTTCTTTTGATATAATACCTGAGAGCTATTATGCTAAAAGAACATTCCTATCTTCTGTGGCTTAAGTTATTTAACAAATTATCATAACTTATTTGGCAACAAATGATATCATGGCCAGGTAGTGTCTCTCCACAATTCTCCCTTCTTGATACGAGAAGGAGGGAGGCAAGGACCAAGGGAGGAGGGAAGTTTACTTTATGACACTGCACTGGAATTAAGAAATACCAAGGTGATTTGGGCTGGTCTAGGAGGTTCTGTAGGAGACTAGAGCCTTCAGTGGGCTGGGCTGGAGGGGATTTGAAGTGAAGAGAGACACACAGATTTTCAAAAACTAAGTGTGCTATGATCAGGAGAAGGTAAGAGATCTGACTTTTCCATATTAAGGCACACTCTACTTTCCTATTTCTAAAATGATAAAGTTTTTAAAAAAAATATTTATTTATTTAAGTAATCTTTATACCCAAGCGGGACTGGAACTCATGACTCTGAGACCAAGAGTCTCACCTTCTTCCAACGAAGCCAGCCAAACATCCTTCTGATAAGGTTTTAATTATAATAAGCATGCTTTACATAAAGTTTTGGTAACTAGAATTAATATTTTTACAAATAAGTAGTGCTAAATCATTAATATACTTTCTATGATTTGTCTTTGTGATGCGATTCTTCTAATATCATTATTGTTTAGGCTCTTGGGTGGCTGATACAAAGTGGCTTAATAAAGTCAGAAGAAAAGCAGTGTAAATGTTTCCACAGATGAAGATAGTGAGCGCTAAGGAATGTGAGCATCACAGCACTGTTTGCAACAGCAAAATTTAAAACACCCTTCACTGTCCAATAAGTGACTGATTAAATACATTCATACAAAAAGAAACCATGCAATAATTAAAAACAATGCTGTAAAAAAATGAATTCATTGACATGGAAAGCTATGTTAAGTAGAAAACACTGGCTACAAAACAAGATCCCAATATGACTTAGTTTTTATTTTAAAAACACGTCTCTGTCTCCTTCTATATCTTCCATTCCACTCTCCTTAGTTTTTCAAAAGTATCTGGAGAGATAAACAGTAGAAACAGGTCTGGTAGTTAGCACTGATTCATCTACATGGGAGGAATTTGGGGTGTTTCCAACTGGTTTCTTTTATCTGTATTTTCTGATTTTTCTAAAATAAATATGAATTGACTTAGAATATAAAAAGCCATTTTACAGAAAAAGAGAGATCGGTTTAGGAAAGAGTGAGTCAGGGACACCTGGAGTACATATCTGAGGTCAATATCATGCAAGACTATCACCATCTTTTCCCAGAAGAAAGCATTTGATGCCACTGTCAGAATTTAGAGCTAGCTAGATTGAATATTAGCCTGACTCAGCATGGTATTTCTTACTGCTCTTATGCTAATGCTTAAAAGCTTGAAACACTGCAGTCTACTCAATCCATTTCATCAAATATTTATTGAGCACCTACTATGCGCCAAGCATTAAGGGTACAAGATTAACAAGACATAGTTCTGTTGCCTTTTAAGTCAATAAGCACACTCACAGAAATCTGTACTTCTTTGAAAGTCACAGATGGTTGTTCTATTGATATTCTTAGGGGGGGAAAACCCTAATAAGCAATCTTCATATAAGACACTGGCCAAAAAAGTTCATACTAAAAATAATCTATTCATGTTTTTACTGTTTTAACTCTTAATATTTTAAACACAATGTAGCATTATGCTGGATAGTTATAAAAAATACCCACATATTTGTGGCTCTTCACTATGATACCAACACTACTCTCCTTTTAAATCAATAGCCTTTCAATTTTTTTAGTAGAAATTATTTCAATCTGTTTAGTCTTTGAGCCAAGCTCTCAATTCGACTTTGAGATCTGACTGGAGGTTCCAGTTTCCACATAAGGCAAAGTTGTTTTTAAAGGCTAAGCCAGGCAGGCAGTAAGTTTCAAGCTAAAGTTGCTAAGCTCTGGATAACCAACAACTAAACAATTAACAACTAAAACATTTAAAGTTGGACATAGTGAATCTGAATAATTTAACTAGTTACATTATATGTTATAATTGATTTTATGAATTTGAGTTTCTATTTTAGTTAAGTAATTCCCATTCCTTCATCCTTGTTTTCTATTAATTGCTATTCCTATATCCAGAGGATGTTTTTTGCATGACCATTATCTCATCATGGAGTTTACATGAATCAGTGTGTAAAGGAACTTGGTGATCACCTTGTACCAGTATTATATTTTGGGGAAGAGGAAATTTAAGCCCAAAAGTAAAGTAACGTGTAGGAGTTTAAGTTGTTTTGCATAGTGCCTTTTGAAATATCAGTACATGATAACTGATAGCTGTTGTTATTAGATGCTTGTCCCTCAAATTCTTAGTCTATTACTCTTACTTGCCTTAGATTATTTCTCCATATTATTTGGTAAAACCATTCTTTGAATTTGTATTCGGCCTAAGACATTATGCATAATGGTTTTTTCGTGGTACTTAAGCATCAACTTATTAATTTAACAAATATTTATTGAGTACTTACTAAGTGTTAGATACTGGTCTTGGCATTAATTTAAATGTTAACAAATATTATTAAATAGTGAATATTATTTTAAATTTATATAAATAAGCTTTTTTTTTTTTTTTTGGCTAGTTCTCTCTCTGTGTCTCTCTCCCCTCTCTCTGTGTGTAGATAGGTAAGTTTCTTCTTTCCTGTGTGAAATCTTCTTAATTTTCTATTTTAGCTGCCATTTCATGCCAAACATGCAGTATTGATATAGGCTTGTTTCTGAGAAGCATGTCTAAACTAAAATTCCTGGGTTTTATTTTTATTTCATAAAGAAATACTAATTTCCCCTTTATAACACAAATTCTTTATTTCATAATCTCCAATAGGATGATACTTCCAAAAACTCTCTAGCTCATTAGATTTAGGGCATTAAAGATTGTAGCATAATACTTTTCTTCTGGGCCTGCAGCATTTTGAGTTTACTGTTAAGTAAAAATTTTTATTAATTTTAAGACTTTGCTTTCAGAATGAAATGCTGGTAGGTATGACAGACCCCAAAATGCTGTTTTCCTTGTTTAAATTATCTGTCGCTATTGTAAAACTGGCAATTTTTAGTAACTTCTGATTCTTATATTTGCTCTGTTCTCTTTTTACCCTTCATGCACCATTTTGGTCCTATTTGCTTGCTCTCTTTTTGTAGTCTGTCCTAGCTTCTTTTTCCAGTTATTACTTGACTTCACTTGTCTTGCTGCCAGTGCATCTCAGTCCTTGGATTCCAAATTGCTATTCTATATCCATTTGCTCTGTTCTGCTCTTGTCAGCAAAATTGTTGTTTTTGCCTGGTGGGACCTCAAAACTGATAATCTTTGGTTCCTGCCTCATTCAGAGATGGGTGACGCAAGACATGGGATACAGATTCTGTGGTTATACATTTAGGATTTCTCCCAAATTTCCCAAAGACTGAGACTCTAATCTCCATCTAGAGGCAAACAACAAAGAAAGCAGCAGAACCTCAAAAAAAGGAGGGGGTGGTAGGTGGATTTAGGTAGGTGGTATTTTCAGTTCTGGACCTAAGAACAAATATTATCAAGTTAGTATGGTTATACACATAAGTAGGTCCTGAACTTTTTGCAGGGGAGGAGAGAGGGAAAGCTTAAAAATTGTTTGTGGGTAGTGATATTAAAATGTCACAAACACAAAAAGGTTCCTTGATGCTTGCAAAACAAATACAATACAAGCAACTAACCGAAATTTTAAAGCTGATACACAGGTGTGATATGAATGAGCTGTGGTAGGGGGCACCTGGGTGGCTCAAGTCAGATAAGTGTCTGTCTTGGCTCAGGTCTTGATCTCAGAGTCCTGGGATGGAGCCCTGCAGCAGGCTCCCTTCAGCACAAGTCTGCTTGTCCCTCTCCCTCTGCCTTTCTCCTCCACTTGTGCTCTCTTTCTCTCAAATAAATAAATAAAATCTTTTTTAAAAAAGGAATATTATTGCAGATGCTAAAACCAATGTCAGACTAGCCAAGTTCTAAAGTTACACCTATTGATACTATACTAACCAGTATTTTCAAATTTTAATTTTAGGTGTCACATAACACTAATATACCAATAAAAAGAAACCATAAGTGTATGTGTCAAAATACAGGAGGAAGACCACAGCTAAACTTTATGGAAAAACCTACCATCATGTAATTAAGCATGCTACTAAAACATTTTTGGCTATTTTTCTATTTGTATTTCTATATACATTGAAGATAGAGCCAAATAGTGAATGAGTTTATAGGAAGGTATAAAGGTCATTTTTAAGTCCTGATTTTGGGTGTGTCAGTGTTTGTCGTAACAGAAGGACGGCCGAAACAAGCTTGTAAATATCATAAAAGGAAAAAATACTGTTGAAAAAAATCTGTCTTTAAAAACAGTGGCAAAACCCCCTGTTTCCCTAGAGTCTGCATTATCACCCTCCCAATGGATGGGGAGCTTTCAAGCAAACCTACAGTAGAAGGAAAACCTCTCCAGGAAGCCAGTGTCTTTCCAAACAAGGACAGCAGGTTTCTTTCTATTGTCGCTGCTTTCTCTCTCGTCTGGAAATTGGTTTCCCTTCCGATAGCAACCCAGGAGGGGGTGGTGCGCCCCAAGTTAGCAGGGCTCTGCCAAATACCAGAGGCTCTTCTTTGGAAGACGGAGGCTCCTCCTTTGGACGTGAGGCGCCCCTACCAGAGCGCGCGCTTACAGAAACGGAAACCACTAGCGGTGCCGAAGTGAGTCAAGTGATGAGATCAAGACTAGTACACGGGAAGGAAGCTCACCCAATAGCTCGCGAACCTAACTGGTGACAGAAGCTGCTGAACCTTGCTCGAGGAAACCATACGAGCTAACAGTTGCAGCCGTCATGAGGTGGTTCTCGGGGGCACTGGGCCCCCCAGTCTCCGGGCAGCGCACTCCTTTATTTTGGAGAACCGCAGAGAAAGGCAGAAGTGTGTGAGGGAAATACAGACTTCTGGTTCCCCAAGAACCCAGACTGAGTTCTGGCTACAAGGCGACCACTGCCACCCGGTCAGTGCAGGACTCCTCAAATGTAGACGGGCGGAGGCGCGCCTCGCTTGGAGAACCAGCCCCCGTGTCCGCGGAGACAGAAGGAGCGCGGCGGCTGCGCTCCGCCCTGACGGCGCCCCTACCCAGCGCGCGGCGCGCTGGGTCCTTACCTGGAGCGCTCAGGTAGGGCTTGGGCGGGGCAGGAGGCTGGCGCGCAGGCGCGGGACGGGGGCCTTGCCCCTGCCGACGTCGCAGGCTGGAGCTCACCTGGGAGACTCCAAGAGGAAGCGGAGCCTCGGTTCGGCCTCTCCTGGCAACGCAGGAGGCCCAGCGGGAAGGCAGGAGGCGGCGGCGGCGGAGGAGGAGCTGGACTGAGCGGCAACTGTAGCGACAGCAACCAGAGGCGCCGCCGCCGCCACCACCTGCACCTGGCTCCCGGCCCAAGTCCAGCGCCCGCCCGGCGGCTGCTTCCCGCCGTCCTGCCGTGCCCACCCGCCAGGTAAGCGGGCGGGCCGGCGCTCGGGCCACGGGAGGGGGGCCAGTAGACCCTGGGCAGCGTCGGAGGAGGCGGTAGGACGGACTCCGAGGTTCACGTGGTGGGGAGAGGGTACGGTCCTAGCGGCCGGTTGGAGGTGGTCTCGAGAGCAGTGTTTCAGTTGCCCCTCCCGAGACGCCGAGAGGGGAGCCCCAGGCCGGGGCAGGTGGCGCTCCGGGGGTAGCCCTGTCGCCCCTGGCAGTCTCTGTAGGGAGGCCCCCGAGGAGCCGGACCCAGGCAGAAGTCCCGGTGGTCCGCAGCTTGACCCTGGGAGAGTCTCAGAGTGGGGGTCTCAGGGGCTGGGTAGGCGAGAGACGGCCGCGTTTCCACGCGTGCTAACAGGTTGCTGGTCTCCTCTCGTCCCTGTGCCGGGGCGGGCGGGGGGGATGGTTGGCGGGGGGGGGGGGGGGCAAGTCCGCGACGGGAAAGGGCATGGCTTTGCCAGGCAACTTTCCCAGCCGGACCCCAGACAGTCCTAGGCTGGAAACCGCGGCCGCCTGAGCCGTTTAAATGGTTTCCGAGTGGTTTGGAAAGCGCTCTGTGGTCGGGACGCGGACATCCCTCTCTCTCTCCCTCTCCTTCTTTCTGATCTCTACACTTTTCCGGGTGCACTCCCTAAACCAGAGCAGCGCCCACTTTCCGGTTTGATCGAGAAGAGTTATTTTCTTCGTGGCAGGAAGAAATCCAACTGCCACTCACCAACCGCACACCATCTCGTTAAAGGACCTGTTGACTTAACGACCTGTATATCGCGGCTCTGGTTTGCCCGTGGCATATGACTCAAAGGTTCAGAAAAACTTTTGTTTCGGGATCCTGCCACGACTGAACCTGGGTGTGCCAGGCCAAATTCCTTTCCCTGCCTAATTAGGCTTTTGAAGCTTAAGAAATGAGGATGAAACTGGTCCTTACCTTAGCCTTTTATTTCCTTCTCTCTCAAAACTGATCAAAACCACTTCAAACTCATCAAATAACTATTTCTGTTTTTAGAACCCCATAGAGTTAACTATTTTTCTGATTTTTAGAAAAATGTTATTAAGCCAATGTAACTTGCTATAAAGTTATACTACATAATGAAGACATTTAAATTCAAATTCTGTTGTTAGAAAATAAGACAGTTGCTGTATTTTCATTTGAAGAATTTCTGGTTGTAAGAAAGTATGTTGTTTCTTTTACTGTATACATTTTCTTTGAGTCTGTGGCTAAAAGACATGAGGTTAAAGTCATAAAGTCATCAATTCTACAATTAGAATTTCTTTAAATTTAACTTTTGCTTTTAATACCTGATGTCTAGCATACATATTAGTTTAAACATTCTGACAGTTTATTTGTACCAAGCATCTTTCTTTTTATATTGCTTTAACTACAGCATTTTTACATAGAGATTTCTAATAATAAATGGCAAGTCCAGAGCCTACATTTGTTTACTGCTATATTTGCTCATTTAAAAAAAGTTTTAAATTGCACATTTAACAAAATGTCTTAGGCAAATCCTATAGCTTATTATCGTTTTTATTAAATTTTTTGTTTAAATTCAATTAATTAACATATACGGTATTATTAGTTTCAGAGGTAGAGTTCAGTGATTCATCAGTCTTATATATATAACACTCAGTACTCATCACATCATGTGCCCTCCTTAATGCCCATCACCCAGTTACCCCATCACCCACCCCCACCCCTTCAGCAACCCTCAGTTTGTTTTCCATAGTTAAGAAAAAACTTATGGTTTGCCTCCCTCTCTTGTTGTTTTTGTCTTATTTATTTTTATTTATTTATTTTTTAATGTGCAATTAAAGGTAAAAAGTCAACCACACAAACAGGGTGTAATTATTTTTCTAACATTTTTTAAAAAAGATTTTATTTATTTATTTGACAGAGAGAGACACAGTGAGAGAGAACACAAGCAGAGGGAGTGGGAGAGGGAGAAGCAGGCTTCCCCCTGAGCAGGGAGCCCAATGTGGGGCTGGAATCCAGGACCCCGGGATCATGACCTGAGCCAAAGGCAGACACTTAATGACTGAGCCACCCAGGCGCCCCAAATTATTAATGATATTTTCAACCAATGCTTTCTGCTTTTGTCAAAAGAGCCTATCTGGCCCTCCTAATCTTATCTCCATTCAGAGAAATACATATGTTAAATACTATTTAATAATTAGAGGTAAGCGTTGTTCCTCGAGCTTAGGGTATTAATTTAAACTTCATGGATTATTGAGCCAGATGTTATTACACTATCTTTACTCTTAAAGAAGAAATGTAACATGTTTACATTAGAGTAACAGTGTGCCTCTGTTAAACTATCTGTAAAATAGAAAAAACAAAAACAAAAACAAAAAACTTCCCTAGATTAAGTTAATGAGGCCTTAAGTCAGGAATCTCCTCCTGTCCTAGTATTATCAAGATCCCCTTCTCACTTTGGATACTCAGTCAGTCCAATCAGTTGGTGACAAACCAAGGCTGAGATAGAGATTCTAACGGCAGTTCAGCCAGCAAGTTAGCGGTAGACATGGCATTATTATTCCAGAGACTTGACTCAAGGCCCGTGTTATTCTTTGACCACCCTTAATCCCACTTATCATAAGACGTTTATCTTTTTGATTTTCATACAGTTTGTAAGACCTTTATGGGTACAGAAAAGTCCGTTGTTCTTTGTCCAGCTCTGATTTACCTTAATTTCAACTTGTCCAGATGACGAGGATGTCGTTCTTCTCTTACTGTGGACCACATGCGTATGGAAGATGCCATGTGGATTAAGATGTTTAATCCTTCCTTGATATTTCAGAGCCACAGTTAATTTTTGAGTCAACACAGACAACATAATTTAGTCCTCTGATCTTTTATTATATTGGCTTAAAATATATTTTATGAGGCAGCAACCCAGGGTCATCCTTCCATTGGCAACACTCTAGATTTTTGACTGGCAAGCACACTTAAACATTAGTATTTTTAAAACTTCTTTTTGGACTGCAATCCTCATTAAGAAACTGCTTCAGTGCAGTATATGTGTGTGTGTGTGTGTGTGTGTGTGTGTGTGTAACAAGGCTTACAAAACAATATTTAACCTCACAATGTGGATTTTCTCTATTATTTTAAAAAATTCTGGTCTCAACACACTGGATTGATTTTTTATGACCACAAATGGGCTGGAACCTACATTGCGAATTACAGCATTCTATTGAATTAGAATTTTGAAGGCTGATTTTTCTATTAGCATACTGCGTCATATACATACACATATTTGAAAGAAAGAAAACCAAGCTGTACATTTTTAAAAATATAAAATTATAATCCTCATGAAACATTTAGGGCTGGAGACTCTAGGACCTGATGCTAGACTAAATCTCTCAAACATAGGAACTGCATGAAACTTCACTGTACATTAGCGTATTTTAAATGGATCCTTCAAACTCATTTAGTATGTTTGGACAGGGAAAACTGGAAGGGTTTTTCTCAGGGGATTTTGATGGTAACAATTATCAAGTGAAAGTTTGAGAGAAAAATAATTCTTTCCAGCTCTGTTCTAAGTCCTAAATTTTATGGCATGTTAATAGTGCTTAGATGGGATGTTAAAAAAAATTATTTGAGTAAACATAAGCCAGTTCGTTTGTAGTCTGTTAACAGAGTCTGTTAACATTTTATATATATTTTTTATATATTTTTCTTTTACTGTGAAACAGATATAAGAGACAAATTCTAGGAATTAGACTCCTAGCCCCTAAAAAGACTAGACTGGGAGATTGAGAGATTGGAAACTCTGATGGGATGATTAAGCCTTCCATAGAAGCTTTTAATTTTCACTCCTGATAGAAGGAATTTTTTTCCAAAAGAGAATTAGTATATTTAATATTTTGCAAATGATCAATGCCCAAATCATCTTGAGAACATATTCAGTTCTCTGGTTCATAAATTGTAGAAATGCATTTATTATGACAGATCTTTTATGACTAGAAAATCTGATTGAGAAGGATGTATTATCAATCACCTAATTATGCATCTAGTTAATATCAGAATAATTCATTTTCTGTAATTTGAGTAATTTTAACATAATTGATGTACTGCTAATAGCAACATTGAACTCAAATCAATGCCAGCAATGGCAAGAGCCTCAAATGCATTAATTTATGTCGTAAAGCAGAGACAGGTAGGACTCTGAATTGTAGGTCATTAGTGACTGTTGACAGATGAAGTTTCCTTGAGTCATTCTCTGAGTTGGGCTCATATTTTTGGCACCAAATAGAGAATATTTCCCCTAGAGTACATTTTCCCTATGATTGTTTTAGTTTTAAACTGTACCAACCAGTTTGTTCATCTATCCCATTGTCCACAGGACATCTTTAAGATGTCATAATTATCGGAGATTATACATGAGTAAACCAGAACCTTCATCCCATCAAAGACGAAAACAAAAACAACCTATTTTACTTCCTATATTTTATTTATAGGTGTTACTACTTTTAACATTTCATATCCATAATTCCAACCTCCCCCCCGTCCCCGAAAAAAAAATCCCTGAAAACCAAAATGTTTTGGTAACTCATTTATCAGCAAAACTTGAACTCAATTTGCTACGAAAACTAAATGCACTGTCAGGAAGATATTTATCATCTATTCCACTTGGTGGAATGTGTCTTGCTACAGATACACTGCTATATTTGATTACATGGTACTGTTCCAGGCACTGCTGAGGGTACACTGTTATATTGGGTATGTAAACCATATCTCCTTTCTAACATCCAAAATATTCTGGGTTTTTTTTTTTTTTTTCAAAATATTCTGAGTTTTATTTTTTTATTTTTTTTAAATGATAGGACTTTTTTTTTTTAAGATTTTATTTATTTATTTGACAGACAGAAATCACAAGTAGGCAGAGAGGCAGGCAGAGAGAAAGAGGGAAGCAGGCTCCCCGCTAAGCAGAGAGCCCGATGCGGGGCTCGATCTCAGGACTCTCGATCCCAGGACTCTGGGATCATGACCTGAGCCACCCAGGTGCCCCAGTATTCTGAGTTTTAAAATGTATTTGGCTCCAGGGATTTTTGGAGAATGGCTTATGGATCGGTACCACTATCCAACTGTCATGGCAGAAATTCAGAGGTCATTTTTTTACTTTTTTTTTTTTTTTAACTTCCACAACTATCAGATCACTGAATCTGTTAACATTTTCTGCCTTTCCTTCCCCCACAAATTCTACTTCTGCTCTAGTTCAGGGTCTTATCAACTTTTAACTGGGGTACCGTAGCCACCTGCTACCTAATATCTTAGCAGATGGCATTAAGCTCAAATCCATCCTCAGCAGAACCCCTCAGCTAATGATCTCTCAAAATATAAACCTGAATTTCTCTTTCCTCTGCTTAATTCTTTTTTTTTTAAAAGATTTTATTTCTTTATTTGATGGAGAGAGCGAGATCACAAGTAGGCAGAGAGGCAGGCGGTGGGGTGGGGAGCAGGCTCCCCGCTGAGCAGAGAGCCCGATGTGGGGCTCGATCCCAGGACCCTGAGATCATGACCTGAGCCAAAGGCAGAGGCTTAACCCACTGAGCCACCCAGGTACCCCAGATCTTTTAATAACTTCTCATTGCTCAGGATAGAACACATGGCCCTCAAAATGGTCCCACAAAATCTGACCCTTGCTTAACTCTGGATCTGTCCTCTGTGAACCAAAATTTTATATTCCAACAACAGATTTCATTGTTTTTTCCTGTGTGCTTTTCTCTTGTTAATCCCCCCTTCTGAGATACCTTCCTTTTATCTTTAGCTCTATAAATCTGATTCTTAAGACTCAGTTCTCACATCACTTAGGAAATTGTAACCCCCCCGCCACACACACACCTCAACATACACCTGAGCTGGGGGGAGATGTCCTATGCATAATTCTGTCATGCACTTTACATATATGATTTAATATAGTCTGCTTTTGTGCCTGTACACACACACACACACATACATACACACACACCCTTAGATATTTGCAAAGCATGGAATATTTCTCTTTCCTCTAAGCCTATTGTGAAGTAAAAATATTAGGGGAAGGGTTCCTGGGTGGCTTAGTGGGTCAAGCCTCTACCTTCTGCTCAGGTCATGATCCCAGGGTCCTGGGATTGAGCCCTGCATTGGGGCGGGGGGGGGGGGGGTCTGCTCAGCAGGGGACCTGCTCCTTCCCCCCCCCCCCCCCCCCCCCCCCCCCCCCTCTCTGCTTACTTGTGATCTCTCTCTCTGTTAAATAAATAAAATCTTTAAATATATATATATATATATATATATATATATTCGGGGAAAAGTGGCCCAGAGAGGGGAGTGACATCGGGCAAGCAGGATATTTGCTTTTTCATGGGCAACAACCACAGAAATTGAGGAGTTAGGAAACTTGTTTCATGTACTTAGCCTATTGAATTTAGATTGCTGTTATTTCCATCTTATTCCTTTGAATTCAATATTATTTTTGTGCCTTTTGGTTTTGTTCCAAGACCTGGGTTTTACCATTTAGAAGTGAAGAGTTAACTTTGTGATTGGAATGTCTTATAGTTTTTGTTTATGAATGTTTTACAACTAAGAATATTGCTACTGGTGAGGAGTTAAAGGGGGAGCTTTTACTTAAATCATAATCAGACTAGACCAGAAAAAAAAAAAAAGGCTCTCTGCCAGTTTTACCTCTTATATAAATACTTTTCAGATCTCTCTTCTTTTCTCCATTCCTGTTTCCTGTCACTACCATCATCTCTTGCCTGGACTTTTGCAAATGGCCTCCCTATTGATTATCTGAATTCTTCCTGATTGGTTCCCCATGCTATACCCAGAGAGAGCTTTTCAAAATATTCAAAACTGCTTAAAGCTCTTCATTACCTTAGGATAAGGCAAATTCCTTGACTCAGCCTAAAGGCCTGGCACGATTTTACTCCTGTGTTAGTGTGCACACCTCTGCCATGTTACTCTCTGTTCTGGCTCTGCTTGCCTTTTTTTATTACCATGTTCCTCCTGCCTTTGTCTTTTCTTCGAGTGTCACTGTCCCTTCCTGGGACTCTCTTCTCTCCTCTTTCGGCCTATCTAGCTAAAACTCATCTTTCAGATTTCAGTTTGAACTTCCCCTTTCCAGTACTAAGTAGAATTTTTCACCAGTCTTCCCCTAGCTGCAGATTAAAGTGAAGACTGTAGGCTCAAGAAAAAGTCCGACTTAGTACCTGGGAGTGTTAACTTTGTGAGTTTTCTCACAAAGGGAGCAGACTTTAATATGTGGTTCATGTTTTTAAAATTAGAATTTAGTCGTTAATGTCTTCATATTTTTTATTAAGTAACAAAAGTTAATATCTGTTGTCTTAATAAGTTTTAGCACTTATTTACTATTTTACTATGAGCACTTATGTGCCAGGCATATTTTAAGCAATTTACATGAATTAAACATTTAATCTTCAAAGCCACTTAATGAGGTACATGCTGTTTTTCTCCCTATCTTAGAGACAGGAAAATTGAGAGATTAAGTAATTTGCCTCTGTCTACAAGGCCAGTGAAATGTCGGAGCCAGTATTCAAATCCAAGCTGTCTGATTCCAAATCCTGTACTTGTATCCTACTTATATGTAAATAAAATTAGAAAGAATTATTAAAAGGCTTACAACAGCAACAGCAACAGCAACAAAAATTCAGTCAACTCTTTTTTTTTTTTTATTTAACTTATTGTGGAGATAAAAATGATGCTTTAGTGTGCAGAGTTACAGGTTATCATTCTACTAGCATACTAACATATCTGTGGGATCCCCAGGATCCCAGTGTTGGGTTCCCTGCTCAGTGGGGAGCTCAGTGGCTTCTCCCTTTCCCTCTGCCTTGCCTCCTCCCCTCCCGCTCTCTCAGTCACTCTCTCAAATAAATAAATCTTCTAAAAAAATTAAGAAAAGAAAATTTTAAAAATCCAGTCAGCTCTCATCTTCCCCAGTCCTGCTGCCTCCAGGCAACAACTTTAAACTCTTTTAGGTGTTTCTTCCAGTATTTGCCCTTTGCAACAATATGCATATACTGCTATTTCTTAATTTATCAATATTTTATATTATCTACTGACTTCCCATTAAAATAGGTAAATATCTAGCTCTTTTACACACATAACCCTTGGTCTCCCTTCTTCCATCTCCCAATAAAATTCTCACATTTTTGTTTCCATTTTAGTATTTACTTGTGATTATTATGTACATTTTGTTTGCTAATTAATTACATGAGTGTATTGTGAGTCTGAGTAAAATTTTTTTAATCATGGAGTTAATAATCCATTTAAGAAAAAGATAGTTTGGTTTTTCCACATATCAATTTCTATTTCTATATACTCCCACATCATCTCAGTATGATTTTTCTACATAATCACACCAATTTATTGGCTTCTTCTGAAGCTCTCTATCCTCTTGTTTGAATTTGGACTATTGCTTTCTAGACCTGTTCCACAGCAGTTGTTTGGGATTTCTCTTCACTGACATTTCTGATGGAGTCCCTATTTCTTAGATATGGGTGAATTTGTTGTTTATTTACTTTTTCATATGGATGGAATACATTCCCCAGTAGCTTCTTGAGAAATGATGAATGGAATTAAGAAATTTGAGATATTGTATGTCAGAAAATGTTTATTCTACCTTCAATTTTTTTCCAGCTTATTTTTTAAGTAGTTACTCTATTCAGATGGTCCAAAATTAAAAAAAAAAAAAATAAGGAGGTGTATATGATAAGTCTTCCTTTTGCTGTTGCCCTCTGACACCTGGTTTTCCTCCCTGTGAGCAAACAATGCTTTCTTTATATATGTGTGCATATGTGTATATATATAATATATATAAGTTGCATACATAAAAATGCAAATCAATCTTTTTTTAATTTAACTTATTGTGGAGATACCCTCATATCAGCATATAAAGTGCCTTTTTTAAATGATTTTATTTTTTTTATTTGACAGAGAGAGATCACAAGTAGGCAGAGAGGCAGTCAGAGAGAGAGAGAGAGGAGGAGGAGGAAGCAGGCTGCCCGCTGAGCAGAGAGCCTGGTGCGGGACTCGATCCCAGGACCCTGGGATCATGACCTGAGCCGAAGGCAGAGGCTTAACCCACTGAGCCACCCAGGCGCCCCGCTTTCTTTGTTTTTAACCTGGCATAATATTCCATCATATGAACCTACCATGATTTATTTATCTATTGCAATTTATTCTTCTATTGGTAAAGTTGTCAGTTGTTCCAGCATTTTGATGTTGGATACTAGCATATTAGCATATCTGTGGGGTAAATTTCTAGACGTTATCCTTACACCTGATTGATACATTGATGGAGGCAAGTAGTATGAGATCTTGAAAGTTTGGAGTCAGATGGGTTGGGGAAAGTGTAAAAGAACACCTGATACTAAATACCTGGTGGCACGGTGGGTCCTTCCAGGGACCGTTAATAGTGCAGAGAGGGCTTCTGATGCAAATTATTATTTTCTTTGTTTTATTTGAGCTTTTTGACCATGACCTTTTTTCAGATATGACCCATCATTTTGAACTCGTTAAGACTTGTTGCTGTCATTACCTCAGTCTCCTTCTCATACTCATTACCCTCTATCATTACCATTTTTAGCATTCGTGGCCTCTTGCCCTGTTATTTTAGCTCCAGGTCTTCCTCTGCAGATAATCTAGAACAGAGAACACACAAGTCAGGAACCCATCTTCACATACTTCACCATTAAGGACCTTCTGAGGCTTCACATTGATTCATTTGCTGAAGTCGGCTAACCCTAACTTCTAGATCTCTTCTCAAGACTCCACACCACTCCTATTCAATTTCTCACATGGTTTACTTTTCATAGTCTCCTAACCACCTTCAGTCTTCTTTCTGGCATGCCTCCCTTTTCCCCCAAAATCCAAATTCAGCACAGCTTCGAGAATAACCATTTTAAACTTCAGTTGTGGAATTAGGTCATCACCTTACTTGAAATCCCTCAGTGCCTCTCCCCTTTACCTAAAGAATTAAGTACAAATCCCACAGAATTAGGTACCCCTCTCTTCCCTATATGGAGCTTGGCATTCAGCATTCTTATTAGCCTCACTATGTAATTGTCTGTGTATAGTCCTGAGGAAAATTATTCTGCCTGAGGTTGGCTTTTGAGAAAAGAATTAAAGTTTAGTCTGTCACTGGTTTATTTCCATCTGAAACATGTTTTAATAAGACTTTTTCATTCTTTCCCTATGAGGGGTGGGTAATGTAGGAATTTCAGATGGTGACTAGATAAGTGGGGGGATATTGTATGTTTTAGAATAGGTGCAAAATCACCTAATCTCAAAGGCAGACATTGCTTTTATGCCTATTTTTTTAAATGATGTTATGGATTTATGAAGGACTATTTAGTTCTTTTACATCTGGGGATGTGAAAGTTAATGGAGACTAGGTAAGTATAGGGAAATATGTAAATTTCAGGTTGAAGCCTTTTTGGATTTCTAGACCAGGAGTTGGCAAACTACAGCCTTTGAGCCAAATTCTATCCACCACCTGTTTTTATAAACAAAATCTTATTGGAACTAGCTGTGCCCATTCATGTGTGTATTTTGTATGATTGCTTTTGCAAAACAAAAATAGAGTTGGGTAGTTGTAATAGAGACCACCCAGTCCACCAAATAAAACACATTTACTATTTAGGCCTTTGTAGAAAGCTTGCTGACACTTTTTCTAGAGGGATGGAAGCTGAGAGGTGGAGGATGAGGACCCACTGAGTTGTAGATAAGCTTGTAGAAAGTGAGTGCTAAGTGACAACCATCAAGCAGCAAGCAGTCTCACTCACTTGCTCCTGCATTCCTCTCTCCCTTAAAATTCTGAGGCCTCGAAAGGGAGAATGAGTAGATACAAATTGTGTACTACTTGTGAGTTTTGGGACTCCTTCAAAAAATGAATGTTCAATGAACTTATTGTGTGGAACCTGCATCCCCATCCTCTAACTATGTTCCATGACAAGGCCCAGTACACTCTCCCTTTGCTAAGATATGAGAAAAACATCAGTGATCAGTGAGGGAAGTGCCTGCATTAGTGGGAAAAAAAAAAAAAAAAATCTGTGGTTGTTCTCCTTTGTAGGCCATTAAGATTGGCTCCCTGGTTTCAGTGGAGATGGTGGGATACCATAGTAGCAGAAGACAAGTAGCAGCATTTATTTAATCACCAAAGACAAAATAGGGATATATACAATAATAGAAATCAGGGACAGAGTTGTAATCAGAAGGCATTTGTTTTGCAAATGGGATGAATGAAATAAATGGACAGTACCACAGTATCACTTTGTGTATATACAGAAAAAACTCTAGGGGTGGTGGCAGAAACATTGACTTTAGTTGCCACGGTTGAGCATCATTACCTCTCACCCGATAAGTGTCATCACCAAATGTAAGTCGGTCCTCAGGCCCAGAGCCCTTCGATTGAATTTGAGGCCTAGTCTTGAGGAAGGATCCACAACTGCTTCAAGCATACAACACAGATCTTCCTCAAAAGCCTTCTCCAGATGGACCTGTAGCCATGCTTTGGGGAGAAGAAAATACTCAGACCTTTCATACCAATTCCTAGGGAGCCAAAATACCATTTGTGGCCCTCTCATCATAATGGGGAATTACAGTAGTTAGGTAATAGATGGAGTCTTCACTCAAGTCTGACTGATAGGGGCTTTAGCTGTCAGAGATCTACCCTGTGCCTATTTCCCCATTTCCTTAATGTATAATTGGGGTAGACATTCTGGATGACTGGCAGAATCCCTATATCAGTTCTCTAAGTCATAGATAGAGGACCATTGTGATAGGAGAGCTAAGTGGAAGACCTTAGAACTTCTCCTCCTTCTAAGATAGTAAATCAGAAATAATACTGTTTCCCCAAGGGAATTGTTGAGATCAGGGCCACCATCAAATCTTCGAAATAAGACTTGAGATACCTATCATATCTCATTTAACTCCCTTATTTGGCCTGTGCAGAAGTTGGATGAATCTTAGAGAATAAATGGACTATTGTAAACTTAATCATTGGATGATTCCAAGTGTGCCTGCTGTCCCAGATATATTATCTTTACTTGATATAATCAACACAGCCTCTGGCATTTGGTGTGTAGCTATTGACTTGGTTAATTGATTTTTCTCCGTACCAATTTACAAGGGCCACCAAAGGCAATTGGCTTTTATCTAGCAGAGCCAACGCCAGGTCAGTTCTCCTGTCCTAGAAATCTCAATTATCCCAACAATCCACAAAATATCACTTTGATTTGCTATGTTGATAATATTATATTGATTGTATCTGATGAACAGGAAGTAGCAAGTACTTTAGATGTCTTTGTGAAGTATATGAAAACCAGAGGATAATCAGACCCACAGAAATTTGGGAGCACTTCAGTAACATTTCTGGTTATTCAGTTGTTACTATACTTAAGAGACCTTTATTTTTGGAGGCAACATTTTCTTTTCTCCTTCCCATTTTCTTTCTTTCTTTCTTTTTTTTTTTAACAAATATTTACACTGACGTTGTTAGATTTTAAGTTTATAATTTAGTCTTTAGGTAAAAATATTTGGTGGGATTGTGACCGAATTTGAAAAGTAATTCATATTGTCATAGTAATGGGTACAATGGCTGTTGGCACTCTGCATCTCATTTTGAGGTTTCCTCTGCACTTGTAAGGAGGATCCTTGCATCTTGTTTGGTGGAATATAGAGTTGTTTTGTAATTGTACAGGAGTTCAAATGTGTGAGAAAGTGTGTGCATATGGAAACTGAGTAGTCAAAAGGGTAGACTACGCTATTATCAATTTATTGTCGCTCAGTTCCAAATTTATTCTCTTCTGCTCTACAGTAATGGATGAGGGCCCTGTAGATATTTCTCCTTTGCTGCCTGGCATTGATGTTAAGCCTTATCAATAGAGGGCACTGGAGGGACACTGAAAGTAAAAGGTGTTTCCCTTCCTGGTTTCAGGGTGGCTTCCTGGTTAGGCTCTCTCTGGGCATACTTTTTCTCTACTTCTCAGCCTCCACATAGTTTTCTTTAGTGTTAGGTAATTGCATGGTGCATCTTTCTCTAGAGCTGGCACACTCCTGGCCCGTCCACTTTCTCCAGAGCTTGACTTGGGCAGTAATGTTGTACCCTGGGATCATAGATATCATGGGCCTGTTCCCTAGCCTAAGTCACTGATCCTGACACTCTCTGTTTAGCCCCACACATGTGCACACTGGGGGCCCCACAAAACTGGGTATCCAGGGAGCCTGCTTCCCAAATTTTATTCCAGGGACCAGTTTGGCACCATATTGGCCCAGGCTATACATGAAAGTGCATTAGACTGTAGGGGACAGCTTTTTAACTCCAGGGGCCATCCGCACCCAGAAGCCAACAGTTATCCTCAGCACATAGCAAGTTCCAGGGTTTGATACCTCCCTATGAATGGCTTCTTCTGGAACTCCAGAGGGCAGATTTTTTGGATGAGTTTCACTAGTGAGACACATCTGTCAGTTTTCCACCATCAGGAAGCCAACACTGTGCTCTCTCGATAGAGATCTCTGGTTCTCAGTGCTGGTGAGGGGAGGGTTCTTCCTTGGGCCCTCATCTCAGCCTTGTGGATAGTGGTTGCTCCTTATGTCTACTACTATATTATTTAGAATTCTCTTTCACTCACTAACCAATTCCCTGTTACTCCAGTCCTCTCTTAATGATAGATTAAACTTTCCTTTTTCAAATCACTATGTAGTTTCTGTCTCCTTACTAATCTGAGGGCCATCTATTATGCTTACAAAGTAAATACACAGACAAATCTTTTAAAATGTAGTCCTTCTGTCCAGGGGAAGTACTAGGTAAGTGGGTAATCTGTAGGACCACTCAAATCACTCCTCAAAATTACTATCTACTATGCCATAAATTATCAGTATATAGCTTTCATAGCTGCAGATTCATTCACAGTAGCTGGAGAGTAAGTGAGCTCCCCTTCACCATCATCCTGCCCTCTCCCCAAAGAGTATTATAATTCCATAATTACTTGTTGCTCCAAGCTGTAAAGGTAGAATTGGCTGGTCCAGAAATCAAGAACCTTTCTATAACCTTTTACCTCCAAAGATAACATTGCTAATGGAGATGCTTATCTGACCAGGTTTAGCTGAGAGGTTGGATGTTTGACCACACACTTTTCTATATTAAAACCTGTGCCTCTAAGTTATTGGCAGTTGGCTCTGTCACTAGGCTATTTGTCACACAACCTGCAGAGACGACTGTTCAGAAAGTCATCCTCCTCTATGACAATTACATGCAGTTAGCTGTCTGTTCGTGGCATTTTCCAGCCAGCCAGAGCAACTCTGCTTTGTCTTTAGCTGGGAGCTTTGGGGTATTTCTGCCTCCTCCTCCTCCTGGGAGGCAGCACGTAGCCATCTCAGTGCAATTTGCTTAGCGTCAGTGTTTGTCACCTGTCATATATCCACAAGTCACTGCCTGCTCAGAAGAACTGCAGACAAGGATGTGGACACGGACTTAAACAGAATCAAAACTAACAAACCACAACAGCAAGTCACCGTGAAATTTGATTTTAACAATGAATACAAGCAGAATGACTTCCTGCCACTCCTCCCTTCCCTAACCAGCAGATGAGGGCACTTAATAAAATTTCTGCCCAAGCACGTAAGGTTTATTAGGGCAAGTTTTTTGTTGTTGTTGTTTTGTTTTGTTTTGTTTTAATTTGATTAGGAAATCTAGATGATAATGTGTGGCAATGATCCAATATGTATTAATTTTGCAATGGTATACTTTTCTTAATCTATAATCTATACTACATTATAGGTATAGAGTTTTGTAATTTTTTGCTCTTTTGTAACGTTATAACTTAACCCTTTATAACATGCTTTCATTCATGCGGTAGCAAGCAAGTTTCATATACCAATTAGGCTTTGTGCTAGTTAAAGTCACCTGGAACCAGACCCTAAATCCCTAAGTATGTAAAAAAAAAAGGTTTATTGTCAGGAATATAGGAACAAGAAATGGAAAGAAACACTTTCCTCTTCTTTTATTAAATGTTACTTTCATGTGCAGTTATGAAATGTTCTGTTTCCACTGCTTTAGGAGATTGCTTCAGTTGGAATTTTTTTTTTATTTTTTATAAACATATAATATATTTTTATCCCCAGGGGTACAGGTCTGTGAATCGCCAGGTTTACACACTTCACAGCACTCACCATAGCACATACCCTCCCCAATGTCCATAACCCCACCCCCCCTCTCCAAACCCCCCTCCCCCCATCAACCCTCAGTTTGTTTTGTGAGATTAAGAGTCACTTATGGTTTGTCTCCCTCCCAATCCCATCTTGTTTCATTTACTCTTCTCCTACCCCCTTAACCGCCCATGTTGCATCTCCTCTCCCTCATATCAGGAGATCATATGATAGTTGTCTTTCTCCGATTGAGTTATTTCGCTAAGCATAATACCCTCTAGTTCCATCCATGTCGTCGCAAATGGCAAGATTTCATTTCTTTGGCATAGTATTTGGCATAGTATTCCATTGTGTATATATACCACATCTTCTTTATCCATTCGTCTGTTGATGGACATCTAGGTTCTTTCCATAGTTTGGCTATTGTAGACATTGCTGCTATAAACATTCAGGTGCACGTGCCCGTTCGGATCACTATGTTTGTATCTTTAGGGTTCAGTTGGAATTTTTAAATTAAACTAACAACTAATGTTTGCAATGTGTCCTTTCCACCCGGAAGAGACAACAGAGACTAAAGATGGATTTTATCTTGATCTTTTCCTATTTGAATCTGTATTTAAACAACATCCTCAGGTGATTCATTGTTACAGTAGAGTTTGAGAAACCATAGTCTACCGAACTGGTAGCCACAGCTTTGTAGTTATTTTAATTTGTGATATTTCAGTTCTTTCTGTTCAGAGAGAAAGATATTTTTACCCCAAGAATAATCCATTGATTTTTAACCCAGTCTCCACAGACTGTCAGATTCATGCATACTGTTTTAGCCTTTTAAAATATCATTTTGTGGATATTTTTATTTATTATTAATGCCCTCTTGTAATGTCTACATATAATATTAGGATATAGATTGATATTCCTTAAGAGCAGAGGCCTCGGAATTTTTTTTTCTAATTTTAGACATTTATACTTTGGAATTTAGAAGGTCTTTGAATTTAAATTAATTTTTTTTCTAGTTTTAAAAAATGATTTCATGGTATTCCTATCTCCTGTGAATCTGATATTTTATAATTAGCAAATGACCATTTTAGATAGCTGTATTTAAAGGTTTAGAACGTACAATAAGAACAAGACCTTCACCTGCTAATCATTTCTATATCCTGAAATTGCTGTTGTGCTGATTTTTGTTTTTTCATCTCTGAAACTTCTGAGTTTAATTGGAAGTTGATTCTAGGAGAAATTTGTTTTGTTTCACTGGCTGTTTTCACAAAGGTCTTCAAATTTGCTAAGTAGTGAGGTCTAGGAACATGATGTTATTCCCAGGAATGGGAATTAAGAATCCTGGTCTTCTTTAATTCATTCCTTTATTGTGTTGTATTATGTGTTTTATTGTTCAGAGTCTGATGGGAAAAATGATTTTACAGCACCATAGTTTGCAGTAAAACCTCAGTGCCTCATTTATATCAGCATTAATCTCTAATAAGCCTTTTCAGGAAACTTTGGGTTATTTGTGCTTTGGATTTCATCTAATCTCTCTAAGTCAAAATAACTTTTGCTCATTTTATTTTTTTATTTTTTAAAAAATATTTTTATTTACTTAAGAGAGAGAGAAAATGAGAGAGCATGAAAAGGGAGAGGATCAGAGGGAGAAGCAGACTCCCTGCTGAACAGGGAGCCCAATTTGTGACTCCATCCCAGGACTCCAGGATCATGACCTGAGCTGAAAGCAGTCGCTTAACCAACCGAGCCACCCAGGCACCCCACTCTTGCTCATTTTATATCAAGGATCTATTTTGAAAAACCTGTCCTTGGAATATTAGAAATTAATAGTGTGGTTGTGGTTGCCTTAGGATAGACGTAGACCTTTTCTTTTCAGGTGCTAGTTTGATTTGCCCAAAGTCTTCTGACCTAGACCAGTGATTCTTAGCACCTGCTGCCCTTTAGAATTATCTAGAGAGCCTAAAATAACAACAAAAACAGGCCCTATGCCCTGCCCCTCAAACAATTAAATCAAACTCTCTAGAAGGGAAGTCTGAGACACTCTTTTTAAAGAGCTTTCTGCTACTGTGTACTCAGAGTTGAAGACCACTGATAGAGATGCTTGATGTGGAGTATAATTTTCATTAATGGAAGCCTAATAGTACACATTAGCAATAAAGGGCAGAAAAGTCCTATAAAAATTCCTGGGAGATTTATGTTGGAATCCTCAAGTGATCAGCAACTGATAAAAGTAGACTTTTCCCTTCTGAAATAATCTGAAAAGAGGAAAGCATCCTGTTCCAACTTTAGTAGACTCTTGCTACTCAAAGGTCTCAATCTGTGAATCCTCCATTGTTAAAATCCACAGTCTCATCCTGAATCTTTATTTCTAAAAATATGCTCTGGAAACAGTTCCCCCCCCCCTCCCTTTTTAACTCATTTGTCCAGAAAACCTTACCTGATATGAAGCTATTTGTAGTTTTTTCCTTAGGTTTTTCCCTTATGTCCTTACATTTAGAGTATCAAAAATTTTTTGAGATTGATTTATTTATTTTAGAGAGAGAGCATGCGAGCAGGGTTGGGGCAGAGAGAGAGGGAAAGAGAGAATCCTCAAGCATGCTTCCCACTGAGTGCAGAGCCTGACTCAGGCCTCAATCCCAAGACCCCAAGATCACAACCTGAGCCGAAATCAAAAGTCAGCTCCCTCACTGACTGAGCCACCTAGGAGTCCCTAGAATATCAATTTTTGACCCTTAAAGGTCTTATTTCAGATAACTTCAGTTAAAAGCTTAGTAATTTAGATCAAATTTGAACACAGTTGGGAGAATGCTACCATTCCACTTAAAAGAATGGCATTGGCCAGGCCCCTTAATCTGTTTGACTCTCCGTGTTTGTCAGTAAAATGGGAATGACTTCACAAGATTGTTGGAGGACTACGTGAGAACCTGTGTAATGTTAAGGTATCAGGGACCTAATCAACATTTAACAAAAATGAGTTATTGTTTTATTATTTCTAATAATATATGAAATCCTGGTCCTTCTTCTTCCTTTTCTAGTCAAATCTATACTGGGTATTCACTGTGTCACCAACATTCTGGTAAGTACCAGAGAAACAACCATGAAAAAGGGAGACACTGTTTGTGTCCTACATGAGCTTTTCTTGACTCCCTCATTGGATGCATCCTAAACTAAGACTAATTGAGTGACTTCCTTAGATAGACAAACACACACAATGATAGGATTATTTGCCCTATTGGTAAAGAACTTCTCTAGTTTATAATTTATTCCTAAAAAAGAACTTTCTTCCAACTACCTCATTAATTCCATCCTTCTTTCTCATTCCCCACCCTACCCACGAATATGATATCTGCCATATGTTTTGGGAAAACCATCACTGTTACAGAAGTATATAGTTCTGTCATCTCCCTTTACTCTATACTTTCTCTGCACCCTTTCCTGGTTTATGTGTTGTTGAAACATCCTAGGGAGAACAGCTCATTCCTTGTCTAATTCCTGATCTAGTTTACATCTGGTTGCTCAGGAGATCTAGTATCACTAGCAGCACTGCAGAAGAGGATTTTTGGTGTTGACTCAGGGATAGGAAGGAGGGTGAACATAGGCTGATTTATATCTATTTATCAAACTGTGGTTAAAGATGATCACGTAGTAATTCATAGGTGACAATTATCCTATGAAGCTTCAACTTTTGCCTGTTCTTATCTTCCTAGAATCTCTTAGAACAGGTTGTTGCCCCATTAGTCTGAATGCACCCTAGGTCCTAAGCCCTAGATATTGGAGGCAAGACTGTAACGAGTCTAGTGGATTCTCTGCCAAGGTTCATTCCTGGTGTTGCACTAAAGCCCATTGGACTAGGTCTAGTGCAGTTTACTTCTAAAGATGAACCAACTGTCAAGGAATTAACATCTCTAAAGGGTTAACTGCAAGTTGTAGAGTCTATATCCACTTGACATGGATACTTTATCTATTAACCTGTTTTCCCTTGACTGTCCTCTATTTTGTTTTTATAATCCCCTTGCTCTTTCTTTCCAGTTTATCCTTTTCCCACCTATCCCTTAAATGTAGCTATTTCTCTGGCCTCTTTACTGTATATACTGTAGGTGAACTCTTCTATATCCCAAGACTGACTCCCACATTTTCATCTCTAGCACAGAGTTTTTCTCCGATTTCCAGTCCTGTATATCTTTTTGCTCATGAGAACTCACCTTTGAATGCTTATCAGCATCTCAAATTTGTCTCCCAAACAGAACCGATTATCGAATTCCCACCCCCAAGTCTACCCTTCTTCCTGTAATCCCTGCCTCTGTTAATGTCATCACGTCAGCCATCCACCTTCCATTCTTCGCTTTCTCTCACCAACTTCTATTTGATTCTACTTCCTGGGCTCCATCCTTACCTTCCTCATTTCTTTGGTATTCATCGCCTTTACCAGTGCTGAGGAAACTGACTTATCTAAAACATAAATATGGTTATGAGTCTTCCTTAAAATCATCCATTTCCTTTCACTCAGAATAAAATTGGTGGATTCCAGTCTCATTTTGTGTGCTGGTTTTTAAGTGACGTCCCAGTGTCCCCTCCTGCTATTTCCTCTCTGTGTCTTCCACTTGGACTGCCCGTGTCTTGTCTTGCTTTTTATGTCTTTGCATCAGTCTCTCTCTCTCTCTCTCTCTTCTCTCTTGTCCATCTGCCTAAAAATTGCTTATCTTTTAGGATACTGCTCACCAGTGTTATCTTTGGCAAAAATTCCCTAACATTTCTGTTTACCTCCCATATTGCTTTCATAGTCTTCCATCTTAGCACATGTCACACTGTTTTGTGGTTGCATGTTGACATGCCGTATTTCATACTAATCTCTGCTCCTTGAGAGTAAGAACTGTCGTTAATTTGGTAGCCAGAGCCTAGCACAACATTTGCTACATAAGAAATTACACAGCAACCATTGCGTGGTTCTGAAACGATTTATATTATGTCTTCAAGTAATGTAAAAAGCTTACCAGGCCAATTTAATTCTTACATGAGTCTCCTAAAGCAACAGAAACTCAGAAATGTTAAAATCTCATTTTTATGAGCAATATACATTATAATTATCTTTTGAAGCCAAAATGTCTATTCTATACATACATACATACATACATACATGTGTGTTTCCAAATAGAAGCAGTGTATAGAACTAAGTTCTGCTTATTTTATTTATTTAGCTTAAAATGTCTTACCAGAGAATCCATCATAAAACTTGGCTTTTTAATTATAATTTAGCAATATCTGTGGAAACTGAATAAAGTGTCAAATGTAGTTTTCACTTATTTAAATTAAATTTGACTTAAAATACCTTAAATATGTTTAGGGTTTAGGGGAAAAGTCATTTTCCTTCCCCTTTGCCCTGCAAATTTGATTGAGTATAATGGTGCATAGTATGTAATTATATACTGAAACCCTTCCATATACCTTTTTTTTAAAGATCATTGTAAAGAAAATCAGCTTTATCTGTGACTCAGGCTGTCATCAATGTTCTCTTTTTTCTTTTTCTTTCTTTCATTTCTGGTGGCCCATATTAGAGTTTAATAAACATGTTGCTCTGTTCTTAGGGTCAACTGCAAGCAGTATTTTATTAAACCAGATACTGCTTTTGTAACTCAAAGTAAGGCAAATCTCTGTTGCCTCTTTAGAGTCATTTCAAGTAAAGCTTAGTGCCATCTTCTTTTTGCTGTTAGATTTTGTATTTGTGTGAGCTGTTGAAAATAGCTGTGGAATAACAATGAGATAGATGCTTTTAATTTTCTAGTCTTTATTGGTTCTGTCAGGATTCACAAGTATTATCAGGTGAACAAATTTGAGAACATGCCTGTTTATGAGTTTTTGAAGTTACTTTGTAATCTTAACTGATTCATTTGGAGTAGAGGTTCAGAAGTTGAGGGCAAATTCCATAAAATAAAAGCCACTATTTTAGATGTATGCCTAACACTACCTATATACTTTTGCTTTCTTATGGATTTCCCCCTTTCTTTATAATCAATTCAGTGAAGTCCTTTGGCCCCTTGGTCATTGAGTTAAGATATCTTTTTAAAAATACTCTAAATTTGTTTATAAAAATAATTGTATGCCTATCACATAATAGATATTAACCACAGTTTACAAGGTTGTTTTTTTTTTTAAACTGGAGAGAAATCCCTAATATTTTATAAAGTCAGTAGATTATAGCTAATTATAGCAATGTGTTCTTCCAAAAATGTAATTTTCTTGAGGGCAAGATATCTTTGTATTTTTGTTAACCGTAAGAATACATTGTTTATAGCTTATGTTTAGTTGTTGGTTGAATGAATGAATTGAGCTATGCCTATAGGAATGAATAGCTGCTAATGCCATTTATCATTTCTGTTTATAGGTATTACCCTTTAATGAAATCTTCTTGCGAGCAAATCTATGGTAAAAAATATAAGTTACAGAAGAAACTATAACTGTTACTTGTCAAGTGGCAAGCTTTTAATGTCAGAATGGCTCACGTAAAACGACTAGTAAAATTCCATCTTAAAAGACATTATCATAAAAAGTTCTGGAAGCTTGGTGCAGTAATTGTTTTCTTTATAATATTTTTGATTTTAATGCAAAGAGAAGTAAGTGTTCAATATTCCAAAGAGGAATCAAGGATGGAAAGAAATATAAACAAAAACAAGGTGTTTGATTTAATGTTAGAAGCTGTAAACAATATTAAAGATGCAATGCCAAAAATGCAAATAGGAGCACCTGTCAGGCAGAACATGGATGCTGGTGAGAGACCCTGTTTGCAAGGATATTACACAGCAGCAGAATTGAAACCGGTTCTTGACCGCCCACCTCAGGATTCCAATGCACCTGGTGCTTCTGGTAAAGCGTTCAAAACAACCAATTTAAGTGTTGAAGAACAGAAGGAAAAAGAACGTGGAGAAGCAAAACACTGTTTTAATGCTTTTGCAAGTGACAGGATTTCTTTACACCGAGATCTTGGACCAGACACTCGACCTCCTGAGTATGTTGAAGAATATTTTTTGTTTATTGTTTAAAATTGAGGTTTCAGGAGAGGGGGATTAACTAAGGAATGTGCTTGTTTTTCAGCCATGCCGAGGCAAAATATCAGCAATTGCTGTTTAATTTGCCTAATTATGCTTTTCCTTATTATTGAGGTTGTCCATACCTATGCTCGATGAGGCACTGTAGATGTGAGAATTTGTTACCTTACAAACTGGAAAACTAAATTTTAGATCTGATTTCTGTAGAGCCGCATAGAAATCCTCTATTCTTAAATGCTTTAGTTTTCTGATCTATTTAGTAGGGAATAGGGGGCAATTTTACAGGAAATGTGGGAGGCAGAGGAGCTGTTTCTGTTCCTCTGTGTATTGTTATGAAATAAATAGAAATGTTTAAAAAAATGTCAAGACTTTGGAGCTATTAGATAAGAATATTATATGAAGTAAGTCACAGACTTTGTGGCTACTTTCAATATTGTAATTGTATTTCACAATGCCGTGTAACATTTTGTAACCTTTCTTTTAAGGAACAGTATTGTTAAATTGTGCATTCAATTATGATTTTTTTTCCTCTAGCGTTTTGTTGAGTATCTTATGTATAGAATTGTCTCCCTTTAGCTTCTGAGAGGCCAACACTACTTCCATGTTATCTCAAGTACACAGTATTTTTACTATGGTTTCCCTCCAGATCCTACTATGCTCTCCTTACTTATCTTTGAGGTAGTGTTCAAATGCTCTATTTGAATTCAAATAGGCTAAGATAAATTCTACCACTTTCAAATCACCTGTTGATTTGTTGAAAGTGTAAGGTAGACAAACTACAAGTGATGCCCGCATATTTGCTTTCTGCTTATGGTAGAATTATATTTGGAAGTGAACCTGAAGAAAAGAACTTTTATAGACTTAAGTCTATGGCTTCACTCATATTTTTCTAGATTTATGATCATGAATACCTGGTGAGAGACCCTCTCATTCTCACTATGAATACCTCAATATTGAAGTTGTGTACTTTATACTTCTCTCTATTCTAACCTGTGTGATTCAAAGTTAAGTTGCTCATCATTTTTAAATCAAGTGTGAAGAAACAATGAATATCTATAAAATATTCTGCCTTTATAACAAGGCACAGAATAGTTTCTTTCTTATGTTAATAGTTAAAATGCAGTATTGCATTTGACTGATTTGGGGAGAGGTCTTAATGAAAAGCAATCCACATCACAAATTAAGAAGCACAATTTTTATTCTTTGATGTGACAATGTCAGCTCAAGATAAGTTTTTTCCCCCTCCAATAAAGCATGAGGAGCTACAATAATATTAATTAATGAAATCGTTTTAAGTGAAAAACAACTAAGCACTCAAAACAACCTTTTTTGGGGTAGAAACTGGATACCTAAAACTGTGAAGAATTGGTGAAGATTTAACACTTTCTTACTTTAAATTTAACCTATATAAGGAACACATTTTCTGAAGAATTGCTGCTCTTTTCCGTGCTCGTTAAAAGTATAGATCCAGGGTCTCCCCAAGGCAGATGTTCCTGTAATTGATAATTTAAGCACCCATCTATATCCCAAATTTTCCAAATGGTTTGACTGGGAATATGCAGTCAGTTTGGCAAGTTATTTGATTTCACTACTTTAAATGACATGTGAAAAAATGTCTAAAGCATAAGTTTAACATGCTTTTTTTTTATTGTTTTGGAGTAATTGGGGTTTATGAAATCATACTGTGAAATTTTATTATCACTTGCATTAATGGTATAACATGACACCTTTACTTGATATTAGTAGTTATCAGTTAAGCAGATAAATCCTAGCTTAAACAGAGGGGAAGCCTTGTAAGAGTAAAGTGATCATATTTTATGTGAATTTTTGTGAGGTTTTATATTTAAAATTTCAAAGCCTTTTTGTAATTCTCAATTAGTATATTAATTAGTCACATGACAAGTAAATATAGGGGAATTTCTTTTTTAATCCCAAAACTCCCTTCCCAAAATGCTTATAAGACAATTAAGTCATAAGGGTTTTTGTTTTTTTTTTTTAAGGAAAATAGCATGGAGTTTTTAATAATTTTTACTTTTACTTTATATTGGTTTGTAAACCTTTATGTCCTAAAAATACAAGCTTATATTTAGTCATTTGTTTCTGTGTAATTGTGAGTCAAGAGTAATTATGAATAGGTAGTTTGTGTTTGGACTTTATTTCTAATTGAGTTTATCCAAAATTCAATCTAAAATAAATCATTTGCTTTCATCTGTCAGTGAGGATGAATGTGGTTATTTGCTTCTGACTATGCATATTTATTTGAAATCATGAAAGCATGAGAGAGCAAAATCACTTTCACTTATAACCTTCCTTTCCTTTTCTTACTCAGCAGTGTTGACATACTCTGTTAATAACTTTATCTTCAATCTAACTCCTTTTTTTATCACTACAAATATTCCACCCTAAAGACCTCTTCTCAGAAAAGGATCTGAAACACATTCATATTGAGGTATGGCTGTGAGAGTGATTCATGAGAGTTTATAGGATATCTCTCTCAGGGTAGCTTTCCCAGGCCTCTGGTATCATAGTGGGGGTTCTGGTTTCTCCATTGACCCTCACAGAGCATTTGAAGTGTGCTAGGCTCTTACCTCCGTAAGTGAATGATTTACATCCTTATCTTTGGGCTTGAACAGCACCATTGGATTGTTCACACACTCTATTTGTTGTACCTTTTGACTGTGCAGGAGGATTTTATACTCTGTTTAAAATTGTACAACCATTTATGATTTTTTTTTAAATATTTATTTGACAGAGAGAGAGATCACAAGTAGGCAGAGAGGCAGGCAGAGAAGCAGGCAGAGAGAGAGGGGGAAGTGGGCTTCCCGCTGAGCAGAGAGCCCGATGTGGGGCTCAATCCCAGGACCCTGAGATCATAACCCTGGCCGAAGGCAGAGGCTTAACCTACTGAGCCACCCAGGTGCCCCACCATTTATGATTTTTAAGTGAACTTAAAGATAGTTATTTTATTTATCTTTACCATAGACCACACATCTTTTGTGTCCCAGGGTCACTTTCTTTGGTTTTATAGTGGTCTGAAGCCCTCTGCTGTATGTTAAATCTTTTGATCTCATTTCCAACTCTAGGTGAGGGACTGTGGTCAGCTTCAGTCTCAAAGGCTGGAGACCATACAGAGCCATCCACACCCAGTGGCTTCATATGAAGATTATTTTCTTTGAGGAAGAGGTTATTATAAAAATGAGTTCAAGATCAATTTGTAACTAATGTGTTTAACTAATGGGGGTAATACCATTAATCAGTCAAAAACTATTTATGATCGCTCTCCTTGTGCCTATCAATGTTTCATAAGACAACAGGATCACAGGATTTTTAACATGGACTTGGGATTTTTATATAAAATTCTTAAGTTTAGTATTTTAAGATGCTAGGTCTTAGTCAAGTAAACTATGGATCGATCAGATTATTGGAGCAAAATCTTTAACACAGCATGGCATATGGTAGCAACTTAATAAGTCTTGCTGAATCATGAACATAGATTATATGGTAAGCCATTTTTTTCCCTTTTGGGAAAAAATAGATTAAATTGATTTTAAAAACTTGAAAAGTATTACATACTTAGGAAAACAAGAATCTCTGCAAAGATATATATTCATTTAATAAAGTTGCACTGTTTAAAAAATTGCAAGTAATGAGAAAAATGAATGATTTCTACAAGGAAGGAGAAAAACTTAGTTTTTATTTGAGCAATTACAAGTATTTGCTATTTTTACAGGTTGTCTCACTTGTAGGTTATTTTACTTTTTTATAAAATACTATTTGTGTTTTAGGATTATCTTGTTGAGAAAACTTACAATAGCATATTTTAATTTTTGACATGTTGTCTGTATCAGTGGATATGATCTCTGTGTAGAAAAATTTGTTGTGATCTATTTATATTTACATAACATTAAGATGAACTTACATAGAAAAAATTTATCCACTATTGTTTCTATGCTGATAAAGGCTAAATAATGATGATATTAGTAATGACATAGCTGTGAAATAAAGTAATAAAATTCATAATTGTTTTTCTACTTCTTTGACTTCTTCTAGATGTATTGAACAAAAATTTAAGCGCTGTCCTCCCCTGCCTACCACCAGTGTCATAATAGTTTTTCATAATGAAGCCTGGTCCACGCTGCTTAGAACTGTCCACAGTGTGCTTTATTCTTCCCCTGCCATACTGCTGAAGGAAATCATTTTGGTGGATGATGCTAGTGTAGATGGTAAGAAAGCACATGCAAATTTAGATTGTTTCCCAAGTAAATCCATGTGATGCTGTCCAAAGTCTATTTTATTATATTGTACTCTCTGTATGCCACCTCAGAACTTGAGTATAATACCCTAAATGGTAGGTATGATGGATGAAAGTAGAATCTAAGGGTGTCCATATTTAAATATTTTAGAGTTCAGAAATGTATGAAGTACCATGATCCATAACTTTGTAGTCCTCAGTGTAAGACTTTTATTGTAAGGCGTAGTGGTTAAGAACACAAACTTGAGCCTTGACTCAGGCCGCTTTGGCTTGAATCCCAGCTCTGGTCCTAATCAGCTTTGTAATTTGGGCAAATTACTTAATCCCTCTATGCCTCAGTTTCTTTTTCTTTAAAATGGGGAAAATGCCATATTTCATCAAATTTATTGTATAATACATCATTAGTTTGTTTACCACTTGAATAAAAAACACAGCCAATTAAGCAAAGATGCCATTGATTATAAGAAGTATCCAATTGCTCAGCTTAGGAGTGATGAAATACATAAGTAATGAGTAAGTCCTGGGGTTGTTTTGAAGATAAGATGAGTTAATATAAATAATACATTAATTAGTAATATAAATGAGTAGATAAAAATCATTAAAGAGTCACTACATTCTATTTTGGCTGCTAAATATTCCAATATTGTTAGCAAAGTTAGCTAGATTCTTTAATGCATTTATACTTAAAATTATAAGTCGGGCGCCTGGGTGGCTCAGAGGGTTAAGCCTCTGCCTTCAGCTCAGGTCATGATCTCAGGGTCCTGGGATCGAGCCCCACATCGGGTTCTCTGCTCAGCAGGGAGCCTGCTTCTCCCTCTCTCTGCCTACTTGTGATTTCTGTCAAATAAATAAATAAAATCTTTAAAAAAAATTATAAGTCAATTGTCAGTTACTAAATTATACATTTTCAACTGGAATCACAAAGCTAATCAAATACCCTAAGTTGCTAAATTTTCAAACATTACAAGTATTTTAAATACCAATCAGATACAGATTATTTCAATGGTCACAAAATTTATTCCTGAATGAGCTGGGTTTGGATCCAAATTCTTGAAGGTCAAATTCCAACTCCAATTCTAACTAGCTATTTCCTCATCTATAAAAAGGGAATAGTAATACTCTTTCATCAAATCCAAAGCAACGTCTATTTTAAGATAAACCATTATTTTATGTACTATGAAAAAAGAAAAAGTTACTGCTTATTAAGTGACATGTCACCAATAACAAGATTTATCCAGACTTATGAAATGATAATAAGTGAGTAGAGTGTAAGATTATTAACTTGATTTATTTAATTATTTCTTCATACAATCCTCAACATTTCTATAATTTCAAAATACCATGAATGAACTGAGATTATGTTTTGAAGTTACATTAGCATCTAGGTGGACTAAGATTGCTTATCACCAGAGATTGTTGATCTGGATGTGAAACCTAGTCACCAAATGGGCAAGTTTTTTAATTTAAGTCTCCTCTTTATGGATAACACTACATACAGAAATCTGACTTGAATTTCTAGTCTTTTTACCCAGGTTATATCACCACTTAATTGTAATCAATGAATTTCTTTACTGCCTACGGTATTCTGAATTTGTTCCAATTCTTTCTACTTGGTCTGCAGTCCATAGAGTTTTAAGAGATTAAAGTTCTGAACGTCTCTGATACGTTTTATCATTAAAAAAAAAATTTAAAAATTCCTGCTTTGGTTTTGTGAGCTTTCTTCTCCAGTGATTTTTATTTTGTTTGATTTTTCAAGCAGTGAGAAATTAGGGCCACATTAAGGCTACTTGTAGTAAGCCTTTAGTCGAAAGTAACTTCTGTTATTTAATTATAAATTTAATTTATATTTTTTATAAAATTATAAATTTAATTTATAAATTTAACTATAAAATAAAATTAGTAGACTTAAAGGAAATCAGAAAGAAAGGTGGGGACCTTAGATGCCTCAGTTAGTTAAGGATCTGCCTTTGGGTCAGGTCACGATCCCAAGGTCCTGGGATCCAGCCCAGCATCGGGCTCCCTGCTTTGAGGGGGAGCGTGCTTCTCCCTCTGTCCCTTTCCTGGCCCATGCTCTCTCTCGCATGTGCTCTCCCTCAAATAAATAAAATTATTTAAAAAAAAAAAAGAAAAGTGATAGCCAGTCATAATCTTCCTATTTCATTTTAATTTTTCTATTTCTCTTAATCACTGCCTAAATAAATGTATGTTTATCTAATTATATCCATGTAAGAAACCAATTTTGAAATCTGACATTTTCATGTAATATTCTTATTAGCCCATTTCGTTCACTTTCAGAACTTTATTTTTGATGACCATGATGGACTAGATGCATTTCACTTAACCATTCACCTTTACTTGCTCCACAGTGTTAGTATATATCATACTGTAAAATAAATATCCTTGTGCTCATGTTATTTTCCTCTATTTGAATTGTGTCTTTAGGTAAGTTAGACTACTTAGTCAAAGGGCCTGGATATTTTTTATAATTCTTTATTATAATTAATAATAAATTTGCAACCGTTTTCTTGATGAGGGATATCTTTGCATACTAATGTAATTAATTTGTCTTATTGAATAAATGGTGTAATGATGAGTACCCACTGTGGAAAATGTATCCCTAGTCTAAAGAAGTGTGTGAGGTAGAAACAATAATCCCTGATTTCAGTTGGTTTAGGGAAAAGCAGCAAAAATATGTGGATAATCAAGTGACAGAGATAGGTAAGTCCCAACGATAGTAAAACAAAAAATAATCAGCATTTTCAGAGCAGAGACCATGTGGTAAGCCCTGTCTTAAATGCTTTATTTGTATAGCAGTCTTTCATTTTATCTTCCCAGCAATCCCTGGTGAGGATGTTATTATCCCCATATTAGAGATAAACTGAGGTATAGGTAAAATAAAATAACTTACCTAAAGTCACACAGCTAAAAGTAATGGGTGCTATAAATAGATAAACCCAGGAGATCTGATTTCACAGCTTTGCACTCTTAACCTCACAGAAAGATGGTTATGGACCGGGATTAAATTTAAGGGGCAGGTAAAAATTTATAGGAAGTTCAGAAGTTGTGGGTAAATAAAAAATGCCTTAACAAATCAAACAATGGGACAGTTCACTAAAGGAATCTGTAGTGACTCCATTAAAAAAAATCAATCTCCATTAAGGCCTTTGAAATGTTTTTATATGTTTCTGTTTTACAAGTCAAGTCTATGGTTAAAACAGGAAAATCCATGATTTATATATATATTTTTTAAAGATTTTATTTATTTATTTGAAACAGAGAGAGAGAGAGATCACAAGTATGCAGAGAGGCAGGCATAGAGAGAGAGGAGAAAGCAGGCTCCCCGCTGAGCAGAGAGCCCAATGCGGGCCTCGATCCCAGGACCCTGAGATCATGACCTGAGCCGAAGGCAGAGGCTTAACCCACTGAGCCACCCAGGCGCCCCCATGATTTATATTTTAAGACAAATTACAATCCTGCTTGTCTTTCAGAGAATTAATTCTGAGGTACTTAGAAGATGGTTAAAAATTTAGTCTTTTGTGTCAGGGGACTCCAGAGCTTTCAAAAAATTTTATGCTGACTCTTTGTAAAAATATTTCCAACTGTTATAACCTTGGACTTTGCTATTTGCCATTTTCCTTAATGTTTTGGTTTTAAATTATTTTGATCACTAAGTATCAGAGAATCCTTTGATACTTGTCATTTTTCTTGAAATTTCCAGATTTAAATCCCAGTTTTAAAAAGTGTCAAATGTTTTTGGCCAAATTCAGTTTCCCTCACTCCCTTAACTGATGTTCTTAGACCCCTAAATGAACTGGGGTCTTTTTAACTCCTGGGGTCTACTCCATTTAAAGTCTTTGCTTTCCCCCAAATATATTTATTGATATTGCATGTACAGGATAAGTCTGTGTTATAACATTTTGTGTTATAGTAGTTCAGAAGTTAAGATTTGTGTATATGGCTATTTTTTCATTAAAGAGCTAAAGATACAATTTTCATCTTAATGGAAGAATGTGTGCAACTGTTGAGATGATGAATGTAGAGATATCATTGCTCTGTGGTTTATTAGCTTTCATATGTTATATATGAATATAAACTTAGGAAGAATTAATCCTGATTTTTTTTCTTACAGAGTACTTACATGATAAACTAGAAGAATATATAAAACAATTTTCAATAGTAAAAATAGTCAGACAAAGAGAGAGAAAAGGTCTGATCACTGCAAGGTTGCTAGGAGCAACAGTTGCAACAGCTGAAACGCTCACATTTTTAGATGCTCACTGTAAGTATGTATGTATAGACATAGTTGTAACATTTTCCCTCTGCTTCCTTATAGTTTAAAAAGTGAGGAAGACTTTTCTTTAGATGACTAATTATATTTTCTTTAACATCATTTTCAACTGGTGATTATAGCAATGATGTCTGAAGCAGATTACAGCTCTGGGTAGGGACCTCCTTTAACTTAACATGGAGTTCTTACCGCCTCTGTGTTTTGGGCTCCTCAACTCCAATATCCTTCAGTGACCAACTTCCCCGGCAAGTTATCCTTGCCTGGGCATTTTTTTCAGATGCACGGTCTGTCAGAAAAAAAAAATGTTTTTCCTTATTATTCTTGATTCTTACAGTTTAAAATGAATGAAAGTTTTAAGTGCAATGAATTCTATCTTTAAACTTTGTTCTGGTCCTGATACTTTCAATTTCTGTATTTTCTTTTTTCAAAGATTTGTGCACTTCTCTTGTGCTACATTAGGGGTACCCCTTCCAACTTCTTCTGGCATTTTTTAATGAATATGATCAGTTTTTATTTTATTGCTACTGTTTCTTTCCCTTTTATTTTTAATGGTTTTGTTCTCCAGTGTCAATGATTTTAAATAAAATATATAGCATATAGCATTTTTGGATTCCATATTTAAAGTGCATGTTAGGAATTACTAAAATGTCAGTTAGTCCCCCAGCTGTGAGTTTAGTGGGTTATGCTCTTTGTATGAGTATTTAGTTTTGAATTGAGTTGGCTAGCCCTTCGATTATGTTTGACCTGGCAAATGGTTTTGTTATATGCTAGTTTTTACAGAGGGGGCTTTTGGATTTGCTGAGTCTCTTTAGAGCTCTCAAATTCAGTACTCTCTTAATACCTGGCTCTTAAATGAACAGAGAGGTCTGAAGGTAATCCAAGAGAGGTGTTTTAAAAGGAAATGGTTCATTCTCCAATATTGCCTCTTATGGTCCAAAATTACAATTATGTCAGACTGGGCATTCTTCCTCTCAGGCAAATGTATCTGATGTATCTCCTTGATGCCAAGTGGTCCTCCTAATAACTGCCAAATTCTCCTGATGGGGAGACCTGGGTAGGACTGACTCTCCTGAATTCTGTGTGTTAAGTGAGCCTGGCCCACAACCAGGGCCCAGACTTTTTTATAGCATTCTTTTGCCCCCACTTTCCATTAGGGCTGGGGCAGGTTTGAATGGTCCTTCTCCAACTGCTAAAATAAAATAATTTTGACTCCTTGACTTATTTTCTCCTAAGGCTCAGAGAAACGAGGATTTTGATTACTATACCTTACTTAGGGAGACAAGTTTAAGTAAATCAGAACACTTATGGGGTTAGGTGGCGTGAATCACCAAATAGTTACCTTTGACTCATAGCCCATTTCAGAGGGAAACACAGATCTGAAACTTAAATACTCCAGTGTCATTTTACCTCCTCACTAAGATTTAAAAAAAAAAAAAAAATCATCTCCTATAAATAAACTTTCCTAACTATGCTGAATTTTGCTTAACCTTTTTCACTCTACCCTCATCTCATCACAGAAACCTTTAAGAAATCTCCTCGGGGTGCCTGGGTGGCTCAGTGGGTTAAGCCTCTGCCTTCCTTTCAGATCATGGTCTCAGGGTCCCAGGATCGAGCCCTGCATCGGGCTCTCTGCTCATCAGGGATCCTGCTTCCCCCTTTCTCTCTGCCTGCCTCTCTGCCTACTTGTGATCTCTCTCTGTCAAATAAATAAAAAATCTAAAAAAGAAAAAAAAGAAAAAGAAAAAAGAAATCTCCTCAATGTTCAATGCTCAAAATACAATCGACTATTATTTGTTTCTCTATACTGTCTTCAAAAAACAAAATAGAAAACCCTCAGTGTTTTCATTGGCTTGATTAGAATTGTGTTCATTCCAGGTGAGTGTTTCTATGGCTGGTTAGAACCTTTGTTGGCCAGAATCGCTGAGAACTACACGGCCGTGGTGAGTCCGGATATTGCATCCATAGATCTAAACACGTTTGAGTTCAACAAACCTTCTCCTTATGGAAGTAATCACAACCGTGGAAACTTTGACTGGAGTCTTTCATTTGGCTGGGAATCACTTCCTGATCATGAGAAGCAAAGAAGGAAAGATGAAACCTACCCAATTAAGTAAGATGATTGCTCTCAAAGTTGTATATGCAGTTCAGTTATTTAAATACGTATTCACTCTTTGCTTTTTACAGTTTTTGCCTCCAAGGTCATTCACACTAACAAAGAACACACACATTCTATGTAGGGAATAAAAAAAGTCATTTATGTATATATATATATATATATATATATATATATATATATATATATATACTTACTTACACATGATATTACCAAGTCGGAATTAGAAGTACGTGAGGTCTTTTGTCTTCCTCATAATCATTACTTCAGAATTTTAAGGCTTGGTTAGAAGACACTTCATAATTTTATTCTGCTGGGAGAGGATATTTAAACTACTTCCCTGTGCCCCTGCAAAACTTGACTCTGAAGATAGCATTTTTCGTTTTTATTAATCTATGTAAGACCTTTGAAATTGTGATCTCTCTTTAATTTTGGGGGGAATTTATTTCAGTTGGCTCTTTAAGTAAGTTCTTTTTTCTTATTTAATTTTTTTAACAAAGTTTGACAATGGATTATTTTTCAGAACACCCACTTTTGCAGGAGGCCTTTTTTCCATATCAAAAGAATATTTTGAATATATTGGAACTTACGATGAAGAAATGGAAATCTGGGGAGGTGAAAATATAGAAATGTCTTTCAGAGTAAGTTTATAAATATAGTACATATTGAACAATAAAATACACATTTCATCCTGACTGGCTGCTACAGATTGTCATAGAAGTGTGCAGTCTTTACTTTTTGTGCTTTCTAAAATTTAATTGCTAGAAATTTTAGAATAAGGGTATTTCTCTTAACATGTAACTTAATATATTTACTTGTTGCTGCCAATGTAACAAGAGGAATCAGTTAAACGCCTGTGTCCAGCCAATAGCACCAGTTAATGCACTTGTAGCTACTGAATTCCAGCCAAGATAAATATAATTCAATCTAGTGCTTCAGGAAATGGGTTGATTATCAAGGGAGTCAGAATGGAAAACCATTTATGTATAATTTTTAAAAGACATTAACTCTTTGCATTAAATGAGCTCCTTTTTTCCTATGCGTATTAAAAGTTAATATGAGAAACAAAACAAAAACTTTGGATGGTCTCCAATATACTTATTTGATTTCATGAGTACATTTTCTGCAATGATGCTATCATTCATTTTTCATCTATTAGGCTGGAATGTAGTAGGAAAAGAACTGAACTAGGACTAGAAGATTTACGTTTTAGCTCTGGCTCCAACACAGAATGACAATGATGATCTTAGCCAAATTTGAGCTGCTCAAGGGAAGGGCCTTTCTTTATTCACTTAAGTCTTCCCAACCCCTAACACATGTTAGATTTCAGGCACAATTTGTTGAATTAAAAATACCACTGAGTTTTCTGATTTGTTTAAAAAAAGAGAGAATGTGACCTCTTGCCCTAATACTAGCACAGACTATTAAACATGTCTTCATTTTAGGTTTTTTGCTTAGTGACTGTGGCAGAACTGATTGCCAAGATATTTAAGTGAATAGGTATTGATTTAATAATTTCCCAGATAAGTTTTTTGACCCACTATCTCTAAATAGGTATGAGTATTTTTAAACAATGACCAACTACTTCACAAGATTGTACTTGGGTATTATCTGGAATTATTTTCTTAATTACAAAACTGAACATGCAAGGGGTAAATATAGTCTGGGTCCACTTACTCCAAGACTGCTAGTTCCTGCCGTAGAAGAGAGAATCTTTGTTTCAAGTGAACTGGTCACGTATCTTATATAAGAAGATAGAAGTCAAATACAAAAGAGCCTTTGGTCTTTGGTATACATTAGAGTGCTGGCATAATTGTTTGCAAAAAAAGAAATGTGGGATTTGGTTTTTATGAAGGATTCAAAATCACTATTTTGTTAAATTACTTTCTGAAAATATGTCCTTGTTGTATTTAGTTTTTGTACCATTTCATAAAATTGTTTTTTTTATATTTAAGAATTTAAGTTGAACTGGCCAAGAACAGAGACTATTTGTAGTTTTAATAAATTTCTTTTCTATATTTTGTTTTTATTAGTACCTTAAAGATGAATTTAAAAGCAACACTTGGTTTTGTAAATATACTGTAAATTAAACAAATATCATTAATTATCAGGTATGGCAATGTGGTGGGCAGTTGGAGATTATGCCTTGCTCTGTTGTTGGACATGTTTTTCGCAGCAAAAGCCCTCATACCTTTCCAAAAGGCACTCAGGTGATTGCTCGCAACCAAGTTCGCCTTGCAGAAGTCTGGATGGATGAATACAAGGAAATATTTTATAGGAGAAACACAGATGCAGCAAAAATTGTTAAACAAGTAAGTTAGAGCTAAATAATTAAATCATGACAAAAATCCACACCAAGTTCTCATATTCTTTTACTTACTTGAGTCAGTTCAAGTATAAAACATTGTAAAAAATTATTTCTGAAGTTGGTTTTTAAACTCAAAATATATAACTTGTTGATGCCAGTTTTTTCTCTTTTTAAGGAAAAAAATGAAGTAAGTGGCTTTTTTAAATATTTAGGCATTCCACTTGATGTTACTCTTTAAATATGGAAGATACTTAGTTTTTGTAACTGCCTTGGTTCAGGATATTCCTCAAAGAAAAATAAGATTCAGTGGAACCACTTGTAACTGGTTTGAGGTGATGCGATTAACACCCAAAGAAAGGTGCTAAGTGGCTTTTTGAACTGGGGATGGAGACAGTGTCAGAATGTGGCAGGAGAATAAACCAGGAATACCAAGGCTTTTAAAAAAAAATTTTTTTTTAAGATTTTATTTATTTATTTGAGAGAGAGAGGACAGAGAGAGAGCATGAGAATGAGCAGAGGGGAGAGGCAGAGGCAGAGGGAGAAGCAGAATCCCTGCTGAGTAGGGAGCCCTATGCAGTGCTTGATCCCCAGACCCCCGCAATCATGACCTGAGCCAAAGACAGACACTTAACCTACTGAGCCACCCAGCTGCCCCAAGTGCTTTTTTTTTTTTTTCCAAGTTCTAGTTCCACTGCTTTCTGGAAGGGGTTCCCTGGCAAAGCCCCTTTGAAACGTAGAATGGGATGACACTTCATATGGTGGTTGAGAGGTTGGCCCAGCATGGGGTGTATGCTCAGCCAACCTTCTTCCCTCTGCTTCTCCATCTTGAGAGAGGACATACTTGCATGTCTCCCAGAGTAGTCATGAAATAAAGAAGTAAGTGTTCACAAATGTATGGCACTGTTGTTACTGACCTGTCATGGATAAAAGCTCTGCAGAATTGTGATGCTTAATACACTGGCCCTGAGGTCCAACAGGTTCAGTACTGGTTGTGGTAAATGAGCTAGACATTTTAGGAGTGTGCCTCAGTGAATGGCCCCCAACCCTTTGGAAGAAAAGTGCTGATTTGCAGGGGGTATATATTGAGATTAAAGGGTGTGAACATTTTGACTGTTACAACAAAAGGTCTGGTTACCTCTTTTCAGCTTTTCTTTGGTCTCCAGTATCTCCCTGCAACATGTTAGTAAGATGCAAAGTCGGAGCACTAGTGGATTAGCTTGATATCTTTTTATCTGAGGCCACCAGTACAAATTGGGCAGACTGTGTACTGCACATGGGTACGTGGCTGAGCAGGCAGGTGTGTGCTGACCGCAGCTTATACTCCTTTGTCACCCACAAAGCGGCAAGCAAGCCAGTAAACCCTTGTTTTTACCACAGGGCAAACGGATCTTGTTATAAAATACGTAACTTAGCCAGAAGTCCTTTAGAGTTTTACACTTTTTGCTAAAACCCCTGGATTCAAGACATTGGTGTTGGCAGAGAAAATATTTACCTTAACTGAAATAGTGAGCTCAAGTGTTTAAACTTTTCATATATTTAGGTACCAAATATAGTTTTTCTTTAAAATTTTGCCTATGGACCCAATACCTTTTCAGTTTAATAGTGTTCTCTAAAAAATTTTTTTTCTTAGTCTTTTTAAAATAAAGGAAAATGGGTCGCCTGGGTGGCTCAGTGGGTTGAAGCCTCTGCCTTCGGCTTGAGTCATGATCCCAGAGCCCTGGGATCGAGCCCCGCCATCAGGCTCTCTGCTCAACGGGGAGCCTGCTTCCCTTCCTCTCTCTCTCTGCCTGCCTCTCTGCCTACCTGTGATCTCTCTCTGTCAAATAAATAAATAAAATATTTAAAAAAAAATAAAATAAAATAAAGGAAAATAAAATGCAATTGATTAAAAACTTGCCTTTTTCTGCTAATACATTGTTATTGTTAAGGTGTAAGTGACACTCTTAAAACTAGAAAAAACTTATGCCCAACTGTGTTGTCTTTTGTAGTCTTGACTAGAGAAAAGATATAAATTAGACTGTATTGGCAACCGTCTTTTTATTTCTTTATTTAACTTTTTTGAGAAAGAGAGTGAGGGAGGCCAGGGACAGAGGGAGAGGGAGAATATATATAAAATATGTAAGTAGTTTAAATACTTAAGCTCGTCATTTCAATTAAGGTAAATATTTTCTCTGCCAGCTTCAGTCCCAAGGTGGACCTGATCTGATCCCCTGACCCTGAGATCATGACCTGAGCTAAAATCAAGAGTCATGCTTAGGGGCGCCTGGGTGGCTCAGTGGGTTAAAGCCTCTGCCTTCAGCTCAGGTCATGATCTCAGGGTCCTGGGATCAAGCCACGCATCAGACTCTCTGCTTAGCGGAAAGCCTGCTTCCCCCATCTCTCTGCCTGCCTCTCTACCTATTTGTTATCTCTCTCCCTGTCAAATAAGTAAATAAAATCTTAACCAAAAAAAAAAAAAAAAGAGTCATGCTTAGCTGACTGAGCCACCCAGGTGCCCTAGCAACTGTTTCTTTATACCTGCTTCCTCACACCTCATTTCACAGATCATTCTTAGGTGTAAAATTAGAATCAATTTTGGATTCTCCCACTACCATTTCTCTAGAGATCTTTGCCCCAGTGAGGGAGGTTTGGTAGCACAAAGAAAGAATAAAATAGCATTATGTCACCGCCCGCGCTGGTAACTTGGTTCTCTTTCAAGGAAGAAACAAGCAGGGAGGCGTACTTATTGCCTAAATAAACAGTGAATTCAGTTAAAGTGCATCTTGCATTTTGGCCAGAATTTTTTTCTGGCCCAAATATAAATACAAAACATTTGAACTCTTTTTTTTTTTTTTTAAAGATTTTATTTATTTATCTGACGGAGAGATCACAAGTAGGCAGAGAGGCAGGCAGAGAGAGAGGAAGGGAAGCAGGTTCCCTGCTGAGCAGAGAGCCCGATGTGGGGCTCGATCCCAGGATCCTGAGATCATGACCTGAGCCGAAGGCAGCGGCTTAACCCACTGAGCCACCCAGGCGCCCCCATTTGAACTCTTTTACTAGTGCTGTTTTGATTAAGCATTCGTTTTACTTCTCATCTTTCTCCAGAAATCATTTGGTGATCTTTCAAAGAGATTTGAAATAAAGCACCGCCTTCAATGTAAAAACTTTACATGGTACCTGAACACTATTTATCCAGAAGCATATGTGCCAGACCTTAATCCTGTTATATCTGGATATGTGAGTATTTTCTGGCTCCTTTTTGCTTGGTATATATGCCTTTGCCACAAACATTTATGTCGTCCAGGGAAAATTTCTGACATACTTTCTGGCTTATGGCTTTTGAGATTTTACATGAACTATTTATTAATACTGCTTCCTGAAATGAATTGAAGAAAATATATATCAACCACATAGATTACATTTTTTTTTATAACTTGAAAATTTTCCTTTAGATTAAAAGCGTTGGTCAGCCTCTGTGTCTGGATGTTGGAGAAAATAACCAAGGAGGCAAACCATTAATTTTGTACACGTGTCACGGACTCGGGGGAAACCAGGTGAGCCCTGCACTAAAAGTCCTCCCTTCTCGCTGACGCAAACATGAGTAGGTTGTCAGAAGTCCCAGATCACCTTTGTATTCAGGTAAACGGGTGTTTAAGGTTAAGTTTGGCAATTAATATTAAAGTCTCTGAGTGCTTGATTTTGACTCCCATTCTGGTTCTGAAAACAATTTGAAGTGGCTCACTTACTCAGTAGAAAGGCAAATGAAAAAGTAATAGAATAAAGCTATTTGAAATTTAAAAACAGGATCTTCTATGTGGATCTTTGATGTTGGGGGACTACTGGCAAGATGATTTTGCAAAACTATACGTAAAGGCCATATTTACTTAACTGCATTCAGTAGCAAATTAAGTGTAAATACCAAAAGAGTAGTATTAGAAGTTATCATTAGAAGTTATCTTTGTGAGTCATGATATTGTTTCAATATGTTGTTGAATAAGGGCATGTTCTTGATTACCCTTCACTGGTATACCTGCTCAAATGTTACGTGTGAGTATTTGGCCTGCCATGGGTACAGAACTTACAAAAATAACATTTCTAGTATTTAGCTTCCTTGCCTTGCCTTTTACAAGTTTTCTCCTGGAAAGATTGGACCCTCTCATTTGTTCATTCAACAAATTCACTGAGTAACCCCTGCATGCCAGACAGATATTCTGCTGGGTTCAAGCAACTTAGATTCTAACTCCTTCAGGAAATCTACATTTCAAAGCCAGTGGTCACAGTCAGCATGGGCAGGTCTGGAATAAATCCTTCAGAGCGCTTCAAGAGTATGAAGGAGGGCATCTGAATGAATTAGACTGGGTGCCCATACATTTTCCTTGGAAAGCAGACATTTGAAAACATTTTTTGGAAGGTGCGTAGGAGTTAGCGAGGTAGCTGGTTGGAATGAGAACAGGATGAGAAGAGTGTGAAGAGGGGGTTACAAAGGAGAGGAGCTGGTATGTCTTTTTTTTTTCTGTGAATTGCAGGTATTTGGGGAGGGAGTCCAAGATGTGTATGGAGGATTTTTACAATATTAAATACTCATGATGTCCTATTTTAGTAGGATGGAACTTTAGTGATGTCAGTTTTAAGAAGAGTCCATTTACCTCCTGGTCTATCATCTTCCATGTTTCTTCCTACTCATTAGCCTCAGCTAAGTTTAGTTCCAATCCCTACTCATCCAAATGAACCAGTCTACCAAGGGTAGGTGGCACAGATGCCCAGAAGCCATAGCTAGTGAACAGGATCCACTGCTGGATGATTAAGCTGTAATTCTGAAATGGGATGGAGATACACATACACAGATACCCACACAAGCATATGTATCTATATATCTAGATACATATATATCTACACATGTGTATATGTGTGTATATATAGGAAAATTTAAAATATGTATATACAGGAGCACCTGGGTGGCTCAGTGGGTTAAGCCTCTGCCTTTGGCTCAGGTCATGATCTCAGGGTCCTGAGATCGAGCCCCATATCGAGCTCTCTGCTCAGTGAGGAGCCTGCTTCCCCCCTCTCTGTCTGCCTGCTTCTCTGCCTACTTGTGATCTCTCTCTGTCAAATAAATAAAAATAAAATCTTTTAAAAAATAAAATATGTATATGTGTAAATACAATTATAAATACATATATAAATACATTTATATATATATTTTTAAATTTTCCTTCTATATATTAGAAGAAAAATAATTATATAAATAATTGCATTCTTTTGGAAATAACACTGTGCTAGTTAAAATTAAGTTTTTGGACAATGAAAAGTATTTTGTCATTTGTAAAAGTCTAATCACAGATTTTCCTCAGTCTTCCTCTATCATTACATTTATTTTATCATAAAAGTTGAAAATATCTTATATGTTGTTTTATATGTTTTTCTCTTTTCATTGCCATAAAGATGTTTTTATAGTCTTATCTCTAAAAGAATTTGTAGGGTGGCTGGGTGGCTCAGGGGGTTAAGCCTCTGCCTTCAGCTCAGGTCATGATCTCAGGGTCCTGGGATCAAGGCCCACATTGGGGGGGGGAATCTCTGCTCAGCGGGGAGCCTGCTTCCCCCTCTCTCTCTGCCTGCCTCTCTGCCTGCTTGTGATCTTTCTCTCTCTCTGTCAAATAAATAATAAATATATTTTTTAAAAACTTGTGAATTATAAATACAACATAGCTGTCTTTTTTAAAAATTCCATTGGGAATGAGGAAGTAGTTCACATATTCTTTCAATAAATATTTGTCTATAATGTCTATAATGTCACTTGCACTGCTACAGTAGTGAAAAAGGAAAAATCTCTACCTTGTGGAGCTTGTCTTTTTCAAGGAGAAGGGGAAAAAGAGTAATTTTGGGCATAAAGAAAAATGAAGCAGGATAGGTGGATAATGTGAACCTGGGGAGTGGGAGAGGGGTTTGTTTTTGGAGGTTCAGGAAGACCTCTCTGAGAAGGCCGCCTTGGAACAGAGGCCTGAAGGAGTTGGAGAGGAGCCATGTTCCAGGAGGGGAGTGTCCTGGCAGAGGGGGTGCAAGGCTAGAAACTAGGGGCGGTCAGTGGAGCAGTCAGAAAGCCAGTGTGTGGCTGCAGCAGAGTGGTCTGGGCAGACAGGGTGGGAAACAAAGTCAGAGACATCAATAAGAAGCCTGGTCATAGAAGGCTTTGTAGGCCTTCCCTAGGAACTTGGATTTAATTCTCAGTTTGACAGAAGCCATATGAAGGTTTTGAGCAGGAGGATACTATTTCCCAGTTTATATTTTAAGAAAATGACTCTGATTTCTAGCACTGTAATATAGCCATCAATTTTATTTTAGTTTATTTCCTTTAAATTTTTTTTCAGTCAAGCACTGCATTTAAACTACTTTGCAAATTTTAGTTCCTTGAGTGCTAAGCGTTTTGAGTTATCATCTAACCTGACCATTTCTTTATGTGCCCTTTTACTGTTTTGACCAGATAATGATCTTTGTATAACATAAAACTCCATTGTAACAGTATATTATATGCCAACTAAAAGTAAATATGTTGATAATGTGGCTATATTGATCAATATACTGGTGCAGTGCCGTGTAAGTAATTATGGCTTTGTAACACTGGGCTTTGTTCCTGTGCTTCTTATTCCAGGGTATTTGTCCTGATTCTAGGTTATGTTTCTCCAGTGTTTCCAGGTAGCTAATTGCATATTCATTTTGCTTGCCAAAGTATCTTCAACTATTTCCTATTCCTTATAACTTGACTTTTAATGATTTAAAAAAAAATAATGATGTATGTGAAGTAAAATATTGGACAGACTTTCCTACCATCTTTGAGATCCTAAGACTTATCTCTCTTCAAAAAGTATAGCCAAAACGCTGTTTTCATGATCTACACTCATTTTCATTCAGCGTCTTCATCTGAAGAACTATCAGTTATAAAAATGATGGATATATTTGTGGAAGGAGCTAAATTAAGCATGAGGCCAAGACCAGGGGAACTCAAGATTAATTCAGCTAATGTTTGTGGAGTGCCTACTCTGATACACATAAAGGGTTTAGAAAAAACCCTGCTTAGCACATAAGAAGGGCTCAATAAATATTAGTGCTAAGACTAATTACTTCATTATTGAACATCCATTATGTTCACCTATTTTATCTTTGGAATGTCAACATTATGGAGTATTTGATTTGTGAGGGATGTTATTACTAGATACACTGCCTGACTTTGGTCTGTGGTGAAGCCAGCTAGCTACACGCACAATTCCAATAGAATGCTATAAAAGTTATTTCTGATGTACTATAGGAAGCCTGAAAAGGGTGTGATTTAGTTCAGTAGGACAACCTCAGGGAAATTAAAGAAGCAAAGTAACATTTCAATTGGCTTTACAAGGATAAAAACAGGAATTAGCTAGGCAGAGAAGGATCTGGAAGGATATTCCAGGCGGAGCACAGTAAAGCAGTCTTAGACTTACGGGTGCATATACTCTACATTGGTAAAATTGTGTGAGAAGAACATGGTGTACGGTTCAGGCAGTGGTTGATGTAAGATTGAAAATGGAGGAGTTCATGTACTTATTAAGGAGTGTGAACTTCCTCTTAGCAGCAGTAGTTACTCACTCGAGGAAGGGAGGTAGGGCATCAAATCAGTGTTATGAAAGACCAGCTCAGCAGAGTGAAATTGCGGAAATTGCAGGTAGCTGGAAGTATTACAGTGGAGGTTCTGAGTGCTGCAATAAGAGAAGTGAGGTACAGAGCAAAGTGCAATGGTGACATCTGAGAGGGAAATTCAGTAGAGCTAAGGGGCTGATTAATACATTGGACATACGGGGAGAGAGAAACATTAATCCTAGTAATAGCAGCTAAGATGAATTAAAAGCTTACCATGTACCAGTTATTGTTTTGAGTGTTCTACATAGATTAGCCCTCTTAGCCTCATAACCCTGTGGGGCAGGAAAACTATAAAATCACCCATTTTACAGGGAAGGAAACTGAGACATGGAGATTACCTCATTTAATTGTTCCTAGTGTAAGTGGAAATGCCATTAATTGAGAGGAATAGGAGAGAAGGAACACTTGTGGAGAGGAAGAAGAGGCAGTTAATGTGCTTACTAGAAGTTTCCAGGTCCTTTTCTGTGGCATACCTGTCCTGGCTAACCTCCATTCCACCTGACTTACTTCCCGTTTCTGACATGGGAGGAAGACAGTACCTTGTTATGTAACTACCTGCTGGGGATAGGCTGGGAAGGGGTTATAGCATCTTCCGTCATGAAACTCATATTTCTAACACCTATTTTTATTGTATTATTTTGTTGAGTACACAGGACTTCATTATTCAGCAAATTACTGATTTTCTTAAATTATTATTATTGGACCATTATTTTGCAGCTGAGGATACAGGTCAGTAACAACATTCTTCTTTTCACAGTATTTTGAATACTCAGCTCAACATGAAATTCGGCATAACATCCAGAGGGAATTATGTCTTCATGCTGCTCAAGGTCTTGTTCAGCTGAGAGCGTGTGCCTACAAAGGTCACAGGACAGTGGCCAGCGGAGAACAGATATGGGAGATCCAGAAGGTACCTCAGTGCAATTAATTCACCCCTTCCCATAATTATTTTGATTAGCACGAGTTGCTTATCTGGGAAAATGCATGAAACATAGCATAGTAATGTGATCTGTCAGTATTTCTCTTTGTTAACTTTGTTATTGTGTCTGTCTACCAATGTGATGAGAGAATGTTTCTATGAATTAAATACTCGTAGGAACAAGTTGCTTAATGAAAGCATGATTTATACCGTCAACACTTTTGTGAATTATTAATAATAGTTGCTCATGTTTGTCTTTTTAGAGTTTCTTACAATGCTTCTGGCAATAGTCGCTTTTTTTTTTTTTTATCATGGCCGAGAGAAAAAAATCATTATCTTTTTCATCCCTAAAGTGATTCATTTCTCCTGTTTTTGTGCTTTTTTAAATGAATTTAGAATTGAGAGAATACATAAAAAATCTTTGCTGTTTTTAAATATATGTATTAAAGCTTAGCTAGAACATATCAGTCCTTACCTGAAAATTGTTTTGTACCTTACTAAAATACTAAAAGACCAATTTTTATAACATAATTTTTTAAAGAGTTTGTCACTTATGGATATAACAATGGAATGGTTCTTATTTGAAAACTTGATTGAGACCTTACTCTCTATACATCTCTTTATTTATCTAATACCTCCTGTGAATCAAACAGTAGTGGCATAAATGATATGGTTTACACCAGAAACCAGAAAGATTTTATCAGACAAGGTTGATCTGAGAAAGATTAAAAGTCAACTGTGTACATTTGGTTGTGAGTGTCCTTTAGCTTCGATGAGACTATGATTTAGTTTTCATATTTATCAGTTAATCATGAGTCTTGAAATTTAATGTATGTTGTGTTTCCTTTTTTTCTAGGATCAACTTCTTCTATATAATCCATTCTTAAAAATGTGCCTTTCAGCAAATGGAGAGCATCCGAGCTTGGTGTCATGCAATCCATCAGATCCACTCCAAAAATGGATTTTTAGCCAAAATGATTAAGTGTTCCTTAAAATTAAGGAGTTGAAAAAGGAGATATTCTTCCTCATAAAACTGTGACTAGGCATACACTGTAGTTTTTGAAAATTATGCAAAAGCAGCTAATTGTAACTTATTCCAAGTGCATCTTTCTTATTTATGTCTTAAAATATCTATGTAGCATTGCTACAGAAATCTTTTAAGTTTCCATTTCAAAGCACAATAACTAATAATACCAAAGACTATTTTGAAATGTCCAGATGTAGGGGAAGAGATGTTTACAGTATGATGAAAATAATTTTCTAAGTAAAGTGATATTTGTGTGTTTGTACACTTAAAGATATGCATAGCTACATTCACACACTCACACTTTAAAATATTTCTTCTAGTTTTTGGGGGGGAGGGAGAAAGATTTGATACTGTATTTTTTTAACTACATAGAAGTGGATCAATGAAGGTCAAGCATTGGCCTTTGTGTATAAACCAGGAAATTTTTATAGATCTAGAATTTATTATATAAAAATGCAGGTAAACTTTTTTGCCTTTTGTTTTCTTATCTGTCATAGGTTTCCTTAAACACGAAATTAAATGAATAAGAATATTTTTAACACTTCAGTAACTTGGCAAATTTTAAAATATTTTTTAGTCTGAAGTCCACTTGACTTAAAGCACTTAAATCTTGCTTAAAATATATTTCTTAAATAACTATACTGTGTGTTTTCCCAAAGCAATTAAAAAAAAAAACTATAAAGTACTATCTGTTGAAAAGATGTCTTTTTCCTTTCTGCTAGTCCTTTTTCCTTACCAAAATTCACTAATCTTGAGTGTTTGTGGAATTGAATTTCAAATGCAGAATACTTGACTCATTTAAAAGCTAAATTTTGTTTGTTACTGATTCAATTTAGATCATCTTTGTAAAGAATTTTTTTCATCAAAAAAATCTTCTATGTGGAAAACACAATAAAATGAATCCTTATCACTGTTGTAACTTTTTAATTTAAATTTCTTTCCTCTTTTGGATAAAATATATAATTCCTATTAAATGGGGGGAGCATGAATTTTGTATACTTAATTTAAGTACCTACTGTAGAGCCATCAGATATTTCTTAAGGAATACTCAAGTATTTTGTGATGATGGAATAAAAGATGGGGAATGGAGAAGATTTTGTGTGTTAGATATTTTGAAAATTTTGTACTAATTTCTGATATTCCTTGAGCATATGATGGAGTAATTTTTTTAAAATGTGATGCCTACATAGATTTAACACTTTTCTTTTTGGTCCATTTTATATAGAGAGCTCTTGTATTCTTATCTAAGAACTAAAGTATGATTGGCTTCATATTTTAAATGTTGCTGATCCTCAGTTGTACAAAAGAAAATATTTTTAAATCATTGGCCCTATCACCTCATTGTTTGTAACTTTAAACTTGCATCAAAAGACCTGCATTCTTGGGGACTTGTGGCACCTGGGTGGCTTAGTTGGTTAGGCGACTGACTCTCGGTTTCTGCTCTGGTCACAATCTTGGGGTCATGATCTCTGGTTCTGAGGTTGAGCATCACTAACTTCCAATGTCAGGCTCTGCACTCAGTGCCGAGTCTGCTGAAGATTTTTTCCTTTCCTCCCTTCCCCTCGGCTCCTCCCCAACTCACTTGCGTTCCCTCCCTCTCTCTCTCTCAAATAAATGAGATTAAAAAAAAAAAAAAAAGACCTGCATTCTTTAATTTTTTATAGTGCCAATATTTATTTCAATTCAACTAATATTTATTATATGTCTAACGTGCCAAAGTTATGGGAGGCAGAATGAGTCTTATATTGTCTTTGAGCTTAGATCTTATGGAGCAGAGAGACAAATGATTTTCATAGGGGCGCCTGGGTGGCTCAGTTGGTTAAGCGTCTGCCAGGACCCTGTTAAGCTCAGGGTCCTGGGATCCAGCCCTAGGTCGGGCTCCCTGCTCAGCGGGAAATCTGCTTCTCCCTCTCCCCTGTCCCTCCCCAACACTTGTGGGCCCGCTCGCTCTCTCAAATAAAATCTCTAAAAATTTTTTTGAAATAGCGTAGTAACATTATGATTTAATTTCATGACATGACAGCTTATTCGTGTGTGATATTTCTTTAATAAGATATTTTTATTACTACAGCTAAATACTAATATGTATTGTGAAATATACACTGGTGCCCACGCACGTGCACAATTTCTGTTTCTCAATTTGTTACTCTAGAGTAAACATCCAGGAGCAAATACTGCTCTTAGAGTTCATTATATCTCACAAAACAAATCCTCAAAGATATTTTGTAAATAAAAATATTTAAAAAAAAATTCGAATGCCGTCTGTGTATTAGGCATGCATTATCATGTCAAGATTCAACCTCAAATCTCTTCAGATTAGTTGGTTTTATTATAGCAGTAGTAAATGCATCAAGGTAGGGTCCTTCTTACCTGATTTCGGAGCCTCAGTTCAAGTGTAACGTAACTCATTTCGTTAGGGATTTACCCTTCTGGATAGAGGTAGTATCTTTTGAGTCTGAATTTTGAAACAATGCTAAAAGGAATCTGTTTATGGAGTCTAGTTGCCATCTACCTGAGAGATCTGAATACATGCAAGTATGAAATTGTGGAGCCCTTGCTCAATTTCAAGCGACCATAGCAAATGGTCTAATTGCTTCACAAGACCTGACACGTTGCCTTCATTGCAGAGGACTCAGTCCTGAGAACTTTCGATGGGTAAGCTACGCTGCCAGACCTGCTAGGGTTAACCTGACGGGTGGGCTCACTGAGCACTGGATGTGACTAGCCACAAGAGAAAATAAACAATATACTAAAATGGCCTATTCTTACAACCAATAATGACGAACTATTAAGTCCCTATATTGCCAGGTAATTGGCCTTCCTGTTAGACAATTTAATTAAATACTACGTAAGCCATCAAAATATAAATGCAAAAATACAAGGAGTTGTTATTTCTGAGAAAACAAGGTTGGATGCTTTGGGACAACAACAGATGTCAAATTATTTTTTAAAAAATGCTAAGTTATGTGTGGATGAGAACTTTAAATGATTTTTTTTAAAGATTTTTATTAATTTATTTGACAGAGAGAGATCACAAGTAGGCAGAGAGGCAGGCAGAGAGAAAGGAAGGGAAGCAGGCTCCCTGAGCAGAGAGCCTGATGCGGGGCTTGATCCCAGGACGCCGGGACCATGACCTGAGCTGAAGGCAGAGGCTTAACCCACTGAGCCACCCAGGCGCCCTGGATGAGAACTTTAAAAGAGAAAACAAATATCTCAGAAGATTCTGCACTCAAATTGCTTCCAATTTACTTTTTAAAAAAGCAAAACAAAGGATCTTCAGACAATGCATTTTTACTGTGGTTTGTGCAGGAAAGATGTTGCATAATTCTCATAAACTGATTCATACTCAAAAGGCCTTGGCCTTTCAATAGAATGTTTGTGAAGAAATCAATGTATATACAAGCGTAGGAATGAATGTGTGTGCTTTAAGTTGAAAGTATTCGATACATATCTTCTTCTTATGCCTTTCTGTTTTAACTATATTTTTCAAATTATTAGTCATTTATCAGTCCGACTGCATTGGAGGGGAGCTTTTTCTGCATGTGTGTAGTCACTATTGCTGTTCAATATTCAACAATATTTAGGAAATATCATTGGTGTTTTCGTGACTGTAGTAGGCATCAGAGACTAATGATACACAAAATGGTCCTTATCTTTAAGAAGTTTGCAGTCTAGTAATGATTGACAACAGTATTTTGGAAAGAAACACCTTCAGCCTACAGTGAGTCCATTGCCAGGAACAAGAAGAGAAGAACAGTGCCTTGTATTTTAGAGGTAAATAGCTAGAGAAATGCTTCTCAAACTTTATTGTGCACGCTGGTCTTATTAAAATGCAGATTCTGATTCATTACATCTGGGTAGAACCTAGGATTCTGTACTTCTTTTTTCTCTTTCTTTTTTTAAAATTCTGTGTTTCTAATAAGCTCTTAGATGAGGCCGAGGCTGTTGGTCATGAAACCACACTTTGAGTAGAAAGACTGCTCAGAGAACCAATGCCTGGGATTCTTTGAGACTATCGCAGTGACTTCGGTTATGTTTTACATCCTGATTATTTCAGGCATCACCGTAAAACAGTGCTCTCTGTTGTCCTTTGTTGCCATTATGGTTCTCTGGCAATTCCCACATCTTGTGTATTTCCCTAGCTTGGTCAACTCCCCCACCTTGTATATTGCCTTCTACTCTGCCTGCTTCTACTGGGGCTCTTTTTTATTTTGTTTTGTTTTTTAATTTATTTATTTGACAGACAGAGATCACAAGTAGGCAGAGAGGCAGGCAGAAAGAGAGGGGGATGTAGACTCCCCGCTGAGCAGAGAGCCTGATGTAGGTCTCGATCCCAGGACCCTGGGATCATGACCTGAGCCGAAGGCAGAGGCTTTAACCCACTGAGCCACCCAGGCGCCCCTACTGGGGCTCTTTGATCAGAAAACTCCCTTATGTCAACAGCCTCATCTGAAAGTTCTATTCTCTGTCTTGCCTTAACTTAAGCTGGACATATATGGATACTTCTTCTTATTCCTATCTAAGGACTGTTGTTTTTGGTTTTCTAATGTTCTTCTTGGGCTTCAAACTAAGGATTTGAAGTAGGTGTGCCCTTTCTACAAAAATGCCCCATGAAGACCATGCCGCGTGGATGTATTATCCTCCACCTTTTCTAGTTGTTGTCAGTTATAAATCTATAGGTCATTTCTTTATTCTACCCTCATATTTAATAGGTTGCCAGAGGATTGATTTCTTGGTTGGAAATCATTAGTTGATAGTTTGAAAGTATTGTTCCATCTTCTTCTAAATTCCCATACTGAAAAATCCAATGCATTTTTGACGTTTGATCCTTTGTTAGTAATCTTATTTTTTTCTCTCTGAAAACCCACAGGTGTTCTATTTGCCTCAATGTTCTGAAACTTCAGAGGGAGTGTTACATTGATTTACATATTTCTGTGTTCCTTACATACTTAGGCCTTTCAATTCTGAGAAATTTTCTAAATGTTTCTTAATTTTATCTTTTTCTATTCTTCGTTTCTTTCTGGAAATCTTATTTTATCAGACCTCTAATATATTGATCTTCTAATATATTTGGAAGGGCACTTTGCTTACTTCATCCCATGTCTTTGCCTATTCTATTTTCTAGGAGCTATTCTTGATGTATTATTCTGAGCCTTCTAGTAAGTTTTTAAATTTCTACCATTTATAATTCTCATGAGCACGTTCTTATTCTCTGAATGCTTCTTGCATAAGATTTTGTTATACTACATGAATGCAATTTTTTCCTTCATCTTTGTAGGAACATTAATGATAGATTTTTAAAAATTGTATCTATTTGCATCTAATTTATCATCTATTTGCATGGACTGTTCCCTCTGACCTGTTTTACTCTCTGCATTTCACAATAGATACTTTCCTCAATTGTCTGGTGATTCTTGCCTGCTTATCAGAGGAGTATTGAATGCTTATTGGAAATTTCTGTAGTGTGGGGAAGACTTGTTGACTGTGGTCTGTCTTTTAGGGTGACCTGATGCGCCCCTTATACCGGGAAACAAAACAACTAGATAAATCCAGAGAATCTTCCAGTCACTTTTCTGGAGGATATAAACCTAACTGCCATTGGGAGAGGCTTTCAGTATGACTCCTGTCCTCAACTGTGCTTGATATTCCCTGTTCTAGAGACCCTCTTGTTTTACACTCTCCAGTGAATGACTCTCTAGATTTCTTCTTGGGTATCAGACTGGTAGAATGGTAACTAGTCCTCCTCTCCCAACTCCATTTTCTCCCTCACTTCCAGAGGCACCTGTTTCCACCAGTTCTTGATATTTTTAATGGTCTTGCAGTGCAAAATGGATTGATTACTGCCCCGCTTGCTCCACTACGAGCTTCGGATAAACCTTTCTTCATTCTGTTGACATTCACTACTAACTGAGTTTGTTTTTCAAACTCCAAACTCCCAAATGTTGTTATTGAACTGCTCCTGTTCTTTCTCCTTATGAATTTGTGAATTTTTGTTTTATCTCTATTATCATTTTCATGGAATTTTGGAAGGGACCAGAAGAAAATGAGTGTTGAATCTGGCATTCTGAATAAAACCAAAAACAGAGCCCTCCATTCATTCTTCAATGACCTCTAATCTATCTCTGTCACTAACAACTCCCAAGTTGTCAAATCCAATATTCTTTTTCCTGTCCTCAAATATCTAAGCTCTGCAGCATTTTAAGTGATTGACTGCAATCTCATTTTTGAAGTTTTTGAAACTCTCTCCTCCCTGGGCTTCTATGGCACCACAAGCTCCTATCTCCTGTCAGGCTCTTCTCCAAACCATCATATCTCACATGGATCAAGATGGTCTCTTAACTAATTTCCCCTGCTTTTTTCTCATTTCATTAGCTGATTTTTTGCCTCCATAGAAACTGAAGTTTGTTCTTTAAATAAAAGACACATTGCCTCCTTGCCATTGTAATCTTCCAAGAGCTTCCTTGGAAGATCGTTCTTAGATCTTCCTTGGAAACTCTTCCTTGGAAGATCGTTTTCCTGGCTTTAGGTTGCAAGCTGGGTGACCCATTCCTTGCCTATTTCTCCTGCCTCATCTATGACCACTTTTTCTCTGGCTCACTGTGCTCCAGACATAGCAGTTATCTCTTCTATTCATCTCATATGTCAAGTTTGTTCTTGCTTCAGAGTCTATGTCTTCTTTGGATGCTCTTCCTCCCAGTATTTTTATGTTTCAGGTTTCAGCTCAATGACATTCTCAAAAGGGACCACTTTTTATAATGTAACTGAATCATTACTGCACTACCCCATGCATTTCCTTTATTAAATTTACCATACCTAAAATGATTGTCTTATTTTATGTGTGAACTTGTCTTTTGTCTCCACTAAAATGGAAGCAGCAATATTCATGTCACATTAAAATTTAGGTAATTCAGTATACTTGTACATGAAACAACTCTGTATTTGTCAAGAATGCTTATATTAAACGCAGAATGTGTGGCAGTGGGGAAAGTCCATGAGCACAGGAATGGAAGGTGAACAGGAAAAATGGGGGAAGAAAGAGAGAACAATATAAAAAAGGGATTTTACTTTGACTGATGAAGACAGATCCAAGTTAAAAAAATTAATGGAACAAATTCTCTGAGTTTATGTATTATTTCTTCAAAAGGTATTTTACAGAGTTGCAGATTTATTTATAAAATTCTGTAGTATAAGAGTAATAGAACCAAAACATAGAAGTACTAATTCACATAGCAAAGAGTGACTCCACAAAACTCTTTACCTAGAGAGTTTATGTAGGTGGAAATTTTGAGTAAATATGAAATATAGTCAGTAAATTGATGGCTGATAAATTCACAATTGATAAGGAAAGGAAGGATGCTTAGCATGTCTCGAAGCTCTTAGAGTGACACAGAGGACAACAGGATCCTCCCAAACATATCTCTTGAGTACTACAGCACAGACAGAATACTCCCTTGAATGTTAGCTATGTGAGTATTTGTTTTTACTTAACAACTTTTTTTAACTTTAAGGTTTTCCTTTAGAATCTCAGTCATCCACTATGTAAATTATTGTGGGAATAGTCTAGTTTTTTGCCAGGGATATTTTGAAAATGTCTCCTCTTTTAAAGCATAACATTAACTGTGAAAAATACTTTGGAAGCATGAATTGAACTCAGGATGTTAAATTATTGAAATGACTTAAAAAATTGTTTTTAAAGACCAAATAACTTCTACTTATTTGTAAAATCTCTGATAACTGGAAGGAGCATGATTTCTGTTGTTATTCTATATTAGAGTGTTTTTATCATTTTTCCAACAGGGTCCTATTGCCAGCAATAAAAATTAACTCTGAATGATTTCGGTGAAAAGGGAATTTTTTGAAAGGGTATTGAATAGATTATAGAATCATCTGGAACACCGGAGAAAAGGCTAGAAAAATGGCCAGGAGAAAGCAGAGCATGCAGCTCTGAAGTGATCCTTTAGCAGTAGAACTCATCTGGTGAGAACTCTGCTCCCGCCGTCACCAAACACCAGATGAATGGTTTGCACCTGATTTCCTCTGGCGGTGGCATTGCCCACTGCCGACACTGGCTACAGGATGCCCCTCCTGCTGCCGGAGCTATGAGCGTACCCTCCAACCTGCTGCCGCTGCCAGAATGAATTCCCACAGCCAGCTTCTCTTCTTAACAGCTCCCAAATCAATCTCCAGCTGGATGCAGATGGACTGAACCTCTTCATGCGCCCTCTCCTCCAAGCACCAGAGCCTCTGAAGGCCAGGAGCCAGCTCTGGGGCTCTGCAGTAGAGGACAGACATCTCACAGACTTAGGAGAAGAGTTCAGATGCCAGGAAGCTTAAAAAAATGCAAATGACTTTAGTACAAATCCTAGGATTTGTAAACTATAACATGATTTGCATTCTTTCCTTACTATCTTTTGCTTTAAAGTGTAAAACACATTTAAATGGCTATGCATAGAGTATATATGAACATGCTTCCATTTAATCCATTATATTGTGAACGTTCTCACTGTTTTTTGCCTCTCAATTAGGTCGAAGTATTTTAAATTTCTGTACCGCAGAGTTAGATATCATAATTCATGTTTTCTTGCAGCAACAAGTTTTTGTTTGTTTTAGAAAATTAACTTTATCAAGATGTAATTAATAGACAATACATGGCACAAATCTTAAGGGTTTGGTTTGATGGTTTTGGCTTACAGACATCCTTGTAACCACCACCCAAAAGTAGATATGAAATATTTCCATCACACCAGAAAGTGCCCTTGTGTCTCCTTCCACTCAAACTTTCAACCCAGGAAACGACCACTTTCTGATTTCTAGCTGCATGAATTCATTTTGATTTTTTTCCACTTTATATAAATGAGATCATACATTATATATCCTTTTGTACCCGTTTCTTGTTTATCACACTATTTTTGAGGTCCATCCATGAAGTTTTGTGTGTCTATTTATTGCTGTGTAATATTCCATGTATGGATATACCACAATTTGTTCATCTTTCACTGATGGACATTTGAGTTCCAAGTTTTGAGCTCCTTTGAATAAGAGTGCTATAAACATTCAAGTATAAGTCTTTTGGGGGGGTTACCTATTTATTTGTCAGAGAGAGAGAAAGAGGCAGTGAGCACAATCAGGGCAAGCAGCAGACAGAGGGAGAAGCAGGCTCCCCTCTGGGCAGGGAGCCCGATGTGGGACTCCATCCCAGAACCCTAAGATCACGACCTGAGCTGAAGGCAGCTGCTCACCTGACTGAGCCACCCAAATGTCCCAAGTATAAGTCTTTCTGTAAAGGTATAGTTTTACTTCTCTTAAATTGAAACCTAGGAATAGGTTTACAGAATTGATGAGTGTTTGAAATCTACTGCCCCATGTGTTGTTGTTGTTGTTTTAATTGTTTTAATAGTTTATATTCCCACTGGTAGCCCATGAGAGTTCCCAGGGGCTCTGCAGCCTCTGATATTTTCAGTCTCTGATCTTAGGCATTCTAGTGAGTGTAGAACAGTATCTTACGGTGGTTTTTGTTCTTCTTTCTCTGATGAGTAATGAACATCTTTTCATGTCCCTGTTGGACAGTCATATGTCTTTTTTGTAAAGTGCTTTAAGTTTCTGTGCATTTTATTGGGTAGATTTCTTTATTACTGATTTGTAGAAGATCTTTATATATTATGAATACAAGCCCTTTGTTAGACATATGTAACTATTTTCTTCCAGTCTGAGGTATGACTTTTTATTTTCTTAATGATGTATTTTAATGTGTAGAACTCCTAATTTTTAATGAAGTATAATTTGTCACATTTTATTTTATGTTTAGTGATTTCTACATACTGAGAAATCTTTGTCTGCTCCAAGGATGTGAAGCTGTATTTCTATATGTCTTCTAAATGCTCTTCTAGATTTTATTTTGGGTAAATCTTGAAATAATTCTTATCTTGCAGTAATGTTTGGAGTGACATGGAGGTTGAGTTGTTCTGGTTGTTCTAATTGTTCTGATACCATTTGTGATCTTTCTTTCCCAAAAGAACCGCACTGGTGTCCTTGTTGAAAATGAACGGATGCTGTGTGTTTCTTTCTAGACTCTATTTTATTGGTCTACGTGCCTTTCTTGGCAATACAACTCTGTGTTGATAATTGTAGTTTTGTAGCATGTTTTGAAATCCTGTGGAATAAGTTGCTCAACTTCATTATTTTTTTAAGAGTGTTTTGACTATTCTAGTTTCTTTGCATTTGCTTTTGTATCTTGTATTTGCATTTGCATTACCGTGTATCCTACATACTTGCTGGACTTGTTTATTAGTTCTTTTTTGAAAGATTAAATTGGCCAATACTTTGTTGGGGATTTTGTTTCTGTGTTCAGGAAAGACATTGGTTTGGAATTTTCTCGTAATGGCTTTGTCAGGTTTCGTTATCTGGGCGTTATTTCATGCTAGTCTCGTGAAACTGGGAAGTTATTTTCTCCTCCTTTATTTTCTGAAAGACATATTAAGGACTAATCCCGGATCATTCATTGCATTTAGTTCTCATATTTCTTTAGTCTCCTTTAGACTGGAGCGTCTCCATTGGTCTTTCCCTGACTTTCATGTAGTTCCAGTTTTAGAGTATAAAGAATCCTAATCAACATAAGGCCTTGTGATATTTCCAAATGGCTAGACTCAGTCCATTCATTCTTAACAGGAAGAGCACAGAGATGATGTTGTCCTTACAGTATTACATCAAGAGTCCTTCCGTGTAGATCCTTCCTACCACTGGAGATTTTAACCTTGATAACCCGTTCGAGTTGGCAACTTCCAGATTCCTAAGCCATAAGGTCATGATTTTCCCCTTTGTGGGTGGGCTTTGATAAGAGAAACTCCAAGACTATGCAAAGGTATAATTCTTCATGAAGCTACTACCAACTGGCTTTAGCATAAACTGATGACTCCACTGTGGCAAGTGTCATCATTCCTTCTCCACACATTGGTTGGCATTATACTAAAAGAAAAAGCCTTCCTTTCTAATCCATTCTTTTCTTCTGGCCTGATGGATTTTTGCTTTATTCAATGGATTATAATCTAATGACTAGCATTATTTATTCTGATGCTCTGATTGTCCCAAATTTGGCTATTGAAGCCTCTTCAAGCTAACTCCTGTGTTGTCTTTTTAGCATGTTCCTGTCATTGTTTGAGAATTTCTGAGCTATCTGACTCATTTTGTGTTTTCTCTGTCCCAGCCTTGGAATTGACCATTTCTCCATGGAATTTGGTTCCTTTTTTGTTGAGCCACGTAGAAATCAGTATCTGGGTGCTCAGTGTGTTCCTTACTGGTAGGGTATTATTACTTCTTGCTCTCTTGGCAGACAGAGGTATGTTTATATATCTATGTTATTTTATTGTATATCTGTACATACTTCTTTATTTATTACCATATATCTATCTCTCAGTTGCAGTCCAATACCTTAGCCTTCCCCATTTCCATTTTTATAAATCCCTTCTACCACCATGAGAAACCTGGCTCCCATTGTCTTCAGTGTATTTACTTATTAGCTCAATCTCCCTGCAGGTGGGCAGCCTCCTGACTATGCCATGACCCTTCTTGGCTGCCATTCCCACCATCATCTCCTCAGCCCCTAGCAATGCCATTTCCTCCTTGCCCTTCTAACTTCCTCAGCCCCCAGCCACCTCCACAAGAAGGGAAAGGAAAAAGAGAGGATTAAACACTTCTCAAAACAGAAAAATGTATATATATTTGAGGCCAAACTAGACCACTTGCATTTTTTATCAGATTTTATTGTTTCACTGTAATTGAGAATAGAAGGAACATAGTGAATACATTTTTAAAAACACGGTTTGACAGCTTTGTAAAGAGTCTGTGTATAAAAAATTGGGAAAACATTTGCAATGTGTGTATCTGTTTCCTATTGCTGCTGTAACAAATTACCAGACACTTGGTGGTTTAAAACAATACAGATTTATTGCCTTATAGTTTAAGAGATCAGAAATCTGAAATGGGTCTCACCGGGCCAAAAACAAGCTGCTGCTTGGGCTGTGTTTCTTCTGGAATCTCTGGGAAAGAATCTAGTTCCTTGCCTTTTCCAGCCTCTAGAGGCCACCCACATTCTTTGTTTCTGGCTCATCAAAGGCAACAATGTAGCATCTTTAAATCTCTCTCGACTCTGGTCCCGCCTTTGTCACTCTCTTCCACTTCTACAACCTCTTATGATTACATTATGGGTTCACTGGATAATCCGGGATCATCTCCCTGTTTTAAGGTCAGTTGATTAGCAAATTTAGTTCCACCAACAACTTTAATTCCTTTTTTGACATATAACACAACATATTCAGAGGTTCGAGGATACTAGGAGGTGAAGATTTGGGGGAGGCTATTATTCTGCCTACCACAGCGTAAGATGGACAAAAGGTTAACATCTTTATATAAGTAAATCTTAGAAATCAATAATAATAATAATGTTCTATCAGAAAAATTAGCAAAAAATATTCACAAGTATTTAATAAAGGAAAAAGTAGAAATGACTCAAAACTCAAAACAAAACTTATGTTTGATTACACCGGTAATTAAAGAAATTCAAATTAGAGGAAATATCAAAGACAAGTTTTCACTAATCAAGTTGGCAGAGATTTTGTTTTTTTCATAATAATGGTTAGTATCGGTTAGGAAAGAGAAGGACCCTCATGCATTCCTGGTGAGCATTCAAATTGGCAAAACCTTCTGGATGGCAGTTCAGCAATATATACTAATGACCTTAAAATTGTGCAAACCATTTGACTCAACAAGAGGATAACTATAATGGTATTTGTAATATGGTTTAATGCAAGAATATTCATCAGTTTTGTTTAGTGAAAGATTGGAAAAATATAAATGCTTACTGGAAGGAGGTTGCTTGAATGAATTTGGATGTATTCTATATTATAAATAGTCTCTTTGTGTAAAAGTTTTATAAATAATATAGATGGTAAAAAAAATAATGAAAAATATTCATGTCTTCAAAATTGTGGCTAGAATCTTCTCAAATCCAATCCCCTTTCAATAAAAACACCCAATTTTCTGAATTTTGTGTTCATTTTCCCTTGTCTTTTATTATGATTTTATTAACATGTATAGATTCATTTACAGACATTAAATATTACTGCTTTAGAAGTACATTTATTGAGATGAGAAGAAACCCAGGGTATACTGAATGAAAAAAAATCAGGTTGAAAAACAGCATAATCAGGATTATCTAAGTTTTTTTGTGGAAAAAAGATATATTAAACCTGGAAGGATATATAGCAATGTAACGTGTTTAATTCTGGGTGATAGACAGTATCTGATAATCTGGATGTTTTCTTTTTACTAATTTTTTAAGGCTTAGTTAATAGAGTAAAGGTACTTCATCATTGAAAGCTATAGTTAGAAAAGCTTATTTAAAAGGTAGTAGCATTCTTAATATTTTGTTCATCTACTGTTCAACCTCTAAATTATGAAAGTAAAACAACTTCTAGCTGTGCTATTAAAAAGTAGAAGGATATGAGAAAATCAAGTTTTAATTTATTTAGTACTCAATTACACATGTGTTTGGTTTTAGGGATACATCAAGGTGAAAAATATTTTTTAACACCTTTATTTCACATGTATCACTGTAGAAAGGTCTCGTTACCTGTCCAAGTGACCCAGTCATGGGAGTATCTGCCTGAGATGTGACATACCTGAAGCCAAGAGAAGGCAAGGAGAAATCACCATGGGGACTTCAGGGAAACTTTAGTGGAAGACATGACTGTGAGCTGTACTTGGAAGGACAACTTAGACATGGCCAGACTGACTGCCTTTCAGCTTCCCACCAGTAATCTGGAGTTTATTCTTTGGGTGGGACAAAAGAGGGTGATCTTTCACTTCCTCTTGAGGGCAGGGAGTGGGCCATGGTGAACCAAGAAGCAGAGAAAACAGAGCTGCCCTCTGTCCTGACCTATCACCACCAGACCTCCAACTCCAGACTCACCCCCTAGATGCCCTAACCTTGGCAGTCCCACTTTCCCAGTCTATTTCCCTCTGCTTCCATATCAATGCCTTATGCAGACTCCCAGGGAAACAGAGGCCATGCTAGGATGGAGAGCCCTTTGTCGGCATATTTTCTGCCAGGAGATGTCTTCTATCAGTGGCAATATTGATTTCTTTTTTCTTACACAGATGGGCCTGTGATTGTTACAGTTTTAACACTAAATGATGTATTGTTAGAGAGAAAGAATAGCAAAAGTCCAGATTAATTCAAAAGTCAGTGGTTAACACAAAAGCTGGGATTGTGGTTACCTTGGAATGTGGAAGGACAGGGATGTGGTTGGGAAGGGACCCGCAAGGAATGTCTAAGGCACATTCCATTTCTTAAGGTGGGTGCACAGGTGTTCATCTTATTATTATTCTTGAAAATGAAGATTTATATTTTATGTGGTCTTGGGTGTACACGAAGCATTTCGTAATTAAAAGAAAAAAAGGTTAGATGAAAAAAGCAGGGGCTTGAAGATGGTGGGGGAGGAGGGGGTGTGTGGAAGGAGGCATACCCATCACTCACCAGGATGGTTTGCTTTGCTGACCATTATTTGATCCTTATTCTCTCTAAAATGGCCTCGTCTCTAATTTATCACCGAGCATGAATTATAAATATTCGTTTATCTGTAGAAGAGCTTTTGCTAAGGAAAATGCTTTATGAATTAGATGTGGAACCTACAATACTTTAGAAGAGCTCCCCGAATTCGACGGCTGAAAAGCCAAAGCAATGAACATTGAACAAATGCAGCATAAAAGGATTTGCATCATGCTGCCCGCAGAGAGCAAGTGCATTTACTGGGGTTATAAGGGAGTCATGGGAATTGTGTGTTTAGATAGGGTTCAAAGCGAGCTCTCACCGGGTCAGGGAAGAAAGGTTCTGTAGCGGGGGCGGGATGGCTGGAGCCAGCGGATAGAAGCAGGAGAGTTTGAACTGGAGGGAAGAAAATGTTTCAGGCTTTGAATTATTTGTGGTCCTGTTGCTCTTTGGACTCACACGGAGCGGGAGCCGCCGGCCTGGTGATCACCCGGGCCTGCCGCGGATTGTCCAGGAATGCTCGGTGGCGGCCGCCCCCTCTTCTCTGGCAGTCCTTTTCCCAAACCACAAAACCCAAATGAATGTGTTTTTTCTTCTAAACGGGCATGGCTTTGAATGTGAAACCAAAATTTCTGGTTTGAGAAGAGTCAACATTTTTGATGGCATTTATATTTCTGGTCTTTATTTTTCAAGCCTCGCAGCAAAGATAAACTGTCCTCCCCCATCTGTGCTTAGCATCTTTTTATAGTTCACTGCAAAGTGGACCCCACAGTGCTCATCGTGGTCGTCACTCGTTCGTGTCTGCTCCTTACTTATTTTTAGATCCGTTTCTCTCAACAATAGAAGCCCGCCTGCCCCTCGGCATTGCCATTCACTTTGTGATAGGAAAAGAGAAAAAGTTAGGGAAGGCCTTATGAGTCAGGGTCCAGGAAAAATGACTTCAGCCTGGTCTCCCCAGCTCTGCTTTCTGCTTCCTCGTCTCTGCTCTTGTCCTTTTTCATTGTCCTTTCTCTCCACCACCCCCACCCTGCCACATCCCAAGCTCCTCTTGTTCTTCCTCCCTCCCTCTAGCCAAAGGTTCCACATTTGGAAAGGCTCTGAGAAGTTCCTCACTCCCACCCTGTTACTTATTACAGAACAATTTTGCCTGCACCATCCACAAGATGAAGGATGTAATTAGAAAGAGAAGTTTAAACCATTGTTTAAAATTGGCAGCAATAAAAGAGTCATTCATTTTTTTGTTTAAGATTTTATTTATTTATTTTATCAGAGAGCGAGAGAGAAAGAAAGCACAAGCAGGGGAAACAGCAGAGGGAAAGGGAGAAGCTCAGCTCCTGCTGAGCTGGGAGTCCAATGTGGGATCAGTCCCAGGACCCTGAGATCATGACCTGAGCCAAAGACAGACACTTAACTGACTGAGCCACCCAGGTGTTACTCAACTTATTTATTTTTTATAGAAATTTTATCCAATCATGGTAGAATTGAGAGAGAATTATTATTTTTTAAATTTTTATTTATTTATTTATTTAATTATTTGAAAGAGGAGGTGTGGGGTGGGGGAGGGGCAGAAGGAAGGGGAAAGAATGTCAAACAGATTTCCCACTGAGCTCGCAGCCCCATGCAGGGCTCCACCTCCCAATGAGATCCTGACCTGAGCCAAAACCAAGAGTTAGTCACCTAACCCACTGAGCCACCCAGGTGCCCCAAGAGGGAATTACTTTTGTATTCTCCATGTAGAAAATGACATTACAAAATCATATGAAGAGAGCATGCTGCCAAAAAATGCAGGAGAAGTATCATAACAGCATGTTAATTAATAAATCTAGTCTGTTATTTCTATTGATTTTGTGATATTTATGCTATTTGTCAGCCCCTCAAAATCTGCTTATTTGTTGGGTTTAAATTGTCTCTGTAGAGGGGCACTTGGGTGGCTCAGTGGGTTAAAGCCTCTGCCTTCAGCTCAGGTCATGATCTCAGGGTCCTAGGATCGAGCCCCTCATGGGGCTCTCTGCACAGCGGGGAGCCTGCTTCCCCCTTTCTCTCTGCCTGCCTCTCTGCCTACTTGTGATCTCTGTCTGTCAAATAAATAAATAAAATCTTAAAAAAAATTCTCTCTATAGATATATTTACCTTGGGACTTTATGTGCATAATCTTATGTTTATTTTCATAATAAGAAACCCCTGAACTGTAAAAGCATCAGCAGCCACAACACTTAGCTCTGCACTTGGTGCTCAAGAAAATGAGCAATTGCAAATGTGAAAGGCCCACAATCAATGAAGGAAGATTCTTTCCATATCAACACAGGAAGATACGTAGCTTCTCTGATGCTATCCTTCTGATGTTTCTGGTTCTGATTTAGAATGTATCTTTTTCTACTTCCAGCCATTGTGTCGAACCGTTTTTCCAAACAGTCAAATGCCTGTTACACACTTATTCTTCCCAGAGCATCAGTTCCTAATTCAGAACTGTTCTTTTTGATTTACTGGAAACCTGCCCAGTGGGCATTGCCCTTGTGTACCCACTTGATATAGTGCTTCCACGAACTGATGTTTAGTAAATATTTAATAGGGTGTGTTCAGCTGAATTAGGTCAGCAGCTAAGGTGGGAGGGGAATAGTATTTTTTTTTAAATACTGGAACAGCTTTGGAGGTCGAAAAGCGTTAGAAAGCAGAGGGCCTGACAGGAAAGACAATAGTTACTGCCCTCTTTTTCTCAAGAGGCTCCAGAAGCTGCTCCAAATTTCCTGAGAGGATGTTCCAGTCAATAGATCCTTGGTTCTAATGTTGATCTGAGTCTTGGGAGAGAGGCATTCTAACCTTCCCATCTGTGTGCCTCAGAGGGTGTGCAGATTCACTGGGCAAGCACAGAGGGTCCAAATCACTGTAGAACCCTGAAGGATTTAGCAGTGAAAGGACATCATTTCTTCAACATACCGCCAAACTTTTGGGAGGTGCAGGGTGGGGAGTGTCTGAGAGATAGAGCAAAGACAGTAAAATTTAACATCTGGGTAAAAGGAATATGGAAATTTTTGGTCACACTCTTGAAACTTTTCTATAATGTGGAATTATGTAACAATTAAAAATTAAAAGAAAACTGCTACAACATCCTAAAAAGAGGACACAATGAAAAAAGAACAGTGAATCTCCATTTTGACTCTACTTTTCTGCTTAGCTTGATGAAAACATTGTGACACAAAGAATTTAAGTCAAAGATTATCTCCATGTCTCTTTACCTAGTGTATTATGAAAATCTGGGTGGGACATCTGCGTGGCACATGGGTTAAGGGTTAAGGGTCTGATTCTTGGTTTCTGCCCAGGCTGTGATCTCTGAGTTGTGATATTGGGGTCCTGGAATGGAGCCCCACATGGGCTCCGCACTCGATGGAGGGTCTGCTTGAGATTCTCTCCCTCTGCCCTTCCCCCTCTCGCTCGTGCACTCTCTCTTAAATAAATAAATAAATAATATACATGTGAAGAAAAGCTGAGTGTTACTGAGATTTTGGTAACTTAAATTATTTTAAGTGCCGCCTATTTAAGAGAATTGGGACTATCCACGAATGAAAGAAATTCGAGACTTTTAAGACTCCACAGACAATTTCACATTTCTAACAGGACAGATACTACCAGCAATGGTACCCCTCAAGTTTTTTTGAAAACTGGGTTAAAACTAGAGGCCCTTGCATTCCTGCCGATAGCCAAACTTCACTGTTGTTATTGTTGTTGTTCTTCACTGTTTTGTGTCACCTACTGTTCCATAAGTTATGTATATTCTATCTATCTTGGATGACAGCCCCATAAAACATGGTAGGTTCCATGGCAATGCTAAAAGGATAATGTATGAGATCAAGATTTTCCTTCTGAGCTGAACTGGGACTTTTGCATGTACTGGAGGTACAGGGAGTGTGTTTGCTAAGTAGAGGAGAACCTTGACTGGGTTAGGGTTGGCCTTCTTGCGGTAGAACTCTGAGGACACTGCAGACCAGCGGGGAGTGGGGGAGAACATCAGTGCAAGATGAAAACACATTGTTGTTATGGTAAACCCCACATTCAGATAAGAAGAGGAAACACACTTTCCCTTTGTTTCCCCTTTTCTCACCTCTTTGTGTTTGCTGCATTCTTTCCATGGCCTTCTATTTCCAGAACTTAAGATTGGTCTATTTGAACTGTTCTGCTATGTTATTTCAAATAGATATTTAATATGCTACAAAAATCTAAAAGTATATTAACCATTTGCACCAATTACTATAGCTCTTAAAAGATATTTATGTAGTTCTAAGCAGCTAGTCTAGAGCTAACTTTGGGAACAAAGATGTAAACTAAGAAATGTGTTATGCATTTTTACTTTTGAATTAAAATAACTTTCCGTTTTGCACAAACTCAATTAGGTACAGCTACAGAAGAGGAAAACTTATCTTGGCTAGGAATTGGGAGGCTTGAATTTCATGTCCCATAGGCAATAGCATTTGATTGCATGTGTCCTCAGCAAATCTTTGCCTTCCCCGTGCTTGATACAATAGGTCATTAGCAGCCCATTCTTACAGTCCTGACAAAAGTCTCTGTTATTTAGCATCATCTCTATCACAGTAGTTAAGCCAACTGCAATTTGGCTATTTTTAATGTTCAACTTTGAGCTTTGTTAGTTTTTCTGGGAAAGAAATAAAAGATATAACATCAGTTTTCTGTTATTTTTAAAGGTTTATTATTCAAGAGAGAGGTACAGGAGCAGGAGAAGTGGGAAAGGAAGAGAATCTCAAGCAGATTCCCCACTGAGCATGGAGCCAGACTTGGGGCTCGATCTCAGGACCCTCAGATCACAGCCTGAGCTGAAACCAAGGGTTGGATGCTTAACTGACTGAGCCACCTAGGTGACACAACTGGCTATTTTAGCCAATCACTAGGATCCTTGGGGAGCTTGTTAACATGGAGATCATCTGGTTCCTACCTGGAGTGGACCTTCATATCCAAATCAATGATGAGCCTTATTTGGCTTATTTGCCTTAATGTCCTTTCTTTTGGTAATCTTTTACCTGATTTCTCTCTCTCCTACCTACCATAACAAAGCTGTAGATGAAACAAACATTTAAAGAGAGGAAAGCAGCTAACATTTACTGATCACCTATTGTAAGAAATGCAGTATTAGATACAATACTCTTTTCAATCCTAAAACTCTTCGATAAGATTGTATTATTATCCCCATTTTCCCAAAGAGGGGAGAGGGACTAAGGTAAGTTCATCATTTTGCCAAGGTTCTATTGAGGTGAGTGGCAGAGCTAGGATTTGAATTTAGATGTATGAGACTACTGATAAATGCTGCTAAAATGCTGTTTTCTGGGGAGCGATGTACATTCAGACCCTCTTTTCTCTCTGTTGTAGCAATAAAATAAACACATATGACAAACTTGAAATTATGCAAGAACTGAGCATGAAATATTCACTATTCATTTACCGAGGCAGGAAGAATTTTTTTTCCTGATTTAACCTTAAGCTAGTTTACCACATTCATTGAGTTAGTTTCTAGAATGTGAATTACTTCTGATAATTTCTATTGAGTATGAGTATATTTGTGGTTTGCCAGATTTTCTTAAAAACAGGAAACAAAATAAAGAGGCTATCCAGGGGTTCTGATACTAGACAACCTAACAATCCTTCTGGAAAGTTCTTAGGTAGTTTTTTTTCATATTTCACAAAAATGTGAAACAAAGTAATGTAAGTAGAAAGTGAATGGCGTGGATTGGAGGGTCTAACAAAGACTCTCAGAGATCTGAGTGGCAAGAAGGCCACCATTCAACCGTCCCTCCAAACTTCTTTGGAGCTGTGATTTCTCCACTCATTTCTTGGTCCTAAAGTTGGTTGCTGTGAGGGAGAGGATGCCGTAGTGGGACTGATGACCTAAAGTACACAAATGAATCTATGAAAAGGAGAAAGATGCTGGTTAATGTCTGGGAGGTGTACTCCAAATTCTGGACCCTTACATTAATCTAAGAGACTGTTCTCTACAATAAAAAAGACAACCCAACTAAAAAATAGGCAAAAATTTGAATAGACATTTCTTTAAAGATGAATAAATTGTCAATAAAGCACAAGAAAAGAGGCTCAGCATCATTGTCTACTAGGGAAATGCAAATCTAAACCATAATGAGACACCACTACATACCCACAAGAAAGGCTATAATTAGAATAAAAAAGGAAAATAACAAGTGTTGACAAAGATATGGAGAAATTGAAATCCTTGTATATTTCTGGTGGGAATGTAAAATGGCATAGTCAACAAAACAATGGAAAAACAGTTTGATCATACCTCAAAAAGTTAGTATAGGTTTTTGTAAGCTCCAACAATTCTACTCCTAGGTATATACCAAACAGAATTGAAAACATATTTTCACACACCCCCAAAAAACTGGTGCACAAATGTTTATAGCAACATTATTCATATTACCTAATAAGTGGAAACTACCCAAATAATTGTCACCTGATGAATGGATTAAAAAATGTGGTATATCCATTTAGGAGTGTATTATTCAATCATAACAAAAAATGAGATTCTGATACATTTATGGATGAACTTTAAAAACATCAAGCTTAGTAAAACAAGCCAGCCACAAAGACCTCTTACTGAATGACTTAATTTACATGGAACAGACAAGTCCATAGAGAGATAAAATTGATTAGTGGTTGTCAGGGGCTGGGGCAGGGCTGGGAAGCAGGGAGAATAGGGAGTGTCTATTAATGGTTCAAGGATTTTTTGGGAGGTACTGAAAATGTCCTGGAATGAGTGGTGATGGTTGCACAACTCTGTAAATGTATTGAAAACAACTTTATAATGGTGAATTTTATGGTTTGTGGATTATGTCTCAATAGAGAATATGTGTCAAAAAGTCTTACTCCACTGAGATGGCACTGAGATGCCATCTATAAATCAAGTAACTGTGTTTGTTGTTGTTGTTGTTTTCATTTTGTTTTGTTTTGTTTTGTTTTGTTTTTAGAGAGAGGAAGACAGAGCGTGGAGGGGCAGAGGGAGAAGAGAGAGAAACCCAAGCAGGCTCTGTGCCCAGGGCAGAGACCAACATGGGGCTCGATCTTACGTCCCTGAGATCATGACCTGAGCTGAAACCAGGAGTCTGATGCTTAACCAACTGAGGCCCCCAGGTACCCCAAGAATTTAATTGTTGAACAAGGAAGGTATCTACTTATACAAAAAAAAATAATTCAAATTTATTATTTAAAAGCTGTTAAAATAAGTTAAAGATAATTCATAAAGATGTAGACCTAAAAATCGAGGCACTTGACCTAAACTAAAGTTCTTTAGTCATCCATTCCTGCCTCACTGTTACTTTAGGGAAAACCGGCAAGCCCAGGGCTAATCAGATCATCAGACTGAGGAATTAATACATTCGCTGGGGATTCTTCAACCCGATCTCTAAAGAGCAGTTGCACCAACACCAAAGAGGTTGGAAGTCAGTGCTCCTCTGATGCAGAATAGCTCGGGGAGAGGCAGGACTGACCCTGAAGGAACCTCATCGCTCAAGAATGCAAGGACTTAAGGAGGGAAGTATGTATACCAAGGTAGTGAAATGCATATTATGTGGCTTATTCAGGGGGGAAAATGTATCTACTACTAGTTTGCTTTGTCCATAGGAACAAGGCTAGAGGAAGAAGAGGAACGTGCAGGAGAGGCTGGGCTAGATCCAAGAGGACAACTTGAATGCCAGGATAGAGTAGAACCAAACTAAGAACCACTTTTATCCTGGACTTTCCCCAAGTCTGAGTGATGTTGGATAATTTCCTTCACCCTTCCTGTTCTAGGTTCCTGTTCATTATAGAAAAAGAGGCTTTGAACTTGATTTCTATACCAAGTGTCTTATCTGGGTTAATGTTGAATTTCCTGGATCACTGTATTAGTTTCCTATTACTGCTGTAACAAATGACTACAGATTTAGGAGCTTAAAGCAATATAAATTTATTATTTTTACAGTTCTAGAGCTCAGAAGTCTAAAATCAAGAAATGCTAGCAAAACAGCATTTCTTCCAGAGGCTTCAGGAGACGATCTGAGAATCTGTCTCCTTGCCTTTTTCAGCTTCTAGAGACTATCTATATTCTTTGGCTCATGGCTCCTTCCTCCATCATCAGAGTACAGCACTGCCACCACTGGTCCCCATGTGACATTGCCTTCTTTTGACTTTGACCCTCCTGCTCCCTCTGATGAGGGCCCTTGGGATCACTGGGCTCACAGAGAGAACCAGGATAATCTTCCCATCTCAAAATCCTTATTTCATGACATCTGCAAAGATCCATTTGCCATTTAAGCCAATTTATTCACAGGTTCTGAAGGTTACAGTAGGGACATCTTTAGAGGAACACGATTGAGCCTGCCACAAGCACCTATCAGAGTTTACTGGAATCCCTAAAATACAGATTTCATCGAGTCCCTTTTTAGACCTCCAGGAGTGGGGTCCAAGAATATGCATTTTAGTATTTTTAAAATTTAATTTAATTTAATTTATTTGTCAGAGAGAGAGAGAATACACAAGCACAAGCAAGGAGAGATGCAGGCAGAGGGAGAAGCATGATTCCTGCTGAGCAAGGAAGCGGATGAGGGACTCGATCCCAGGACCCTGGGATCATGACGTGAGCTGAAGGCAGATGCTTAATGGACTGAGCCACTCAGGCATCCCAGGAATGCGCATTTTATTTATTTATTTATTTACTTACTTACTTACTTATTTATAAATAAAGATTTTATTTATTTATTTGACAGAGAGAGAGATCACAAGTAGGCAGAGAGACAGGCAGAGAGAGAGGGAGAAGCAGGCTCCCCACTGAGCAGAGAGCTCAATGTGGGGCTCGATCCCAGGACCCTGAGATGATGACCTGAGCCAAAGGCAGAGGCTTAACCCACTGAGCCACCCTTGGACCCCAGGAATGTGCATTTCCAACAAGACCCTCCAAGTCTGTGAATTGCTGCTGTTGAGAAAGGCATTGTCACTTAAGATTTTTGAGGATGAGTAGAGGAGTGAAATTAGTAAAACAGTATATTGACATAAACTTTGAGCTCTTTAAAATCACGTGAGAGTTAAGCTGTGTTGAGGGCTACTGAATACTTGGTGTATAATTGCTTTTTTTTTTTTTTTGGTAAGAGAAAATTCTGCTTAGAACTTGGATCAAAGAAAAACAAAAGGCAGTTGGTTTAGGTATGAGAGTATGGGCAAGCCTGCTTTGCTAGTCTATGAACCACCTTACTTATTAAACTCTTTTACTCTTTTTTTTTTAAAGATTTTTTTTTAATTTATTTATTTGACAGAGAGAGAGAGAGAGAGATCACAAGTAGGCAGAGAGGAGGTAGCAGGTTCCCTGCTGAGCAGAGAGCCCGATGCGGGCCTCGATCCCAGGACCCTGAGATCATGACCTGAGCCGAAGGCAGAGGCTTTAACCCACTGAGCCACCCAGGCACCCTAAACTCCTTTGCTCTTTGGGAGAATCCTGCTTCAGAATACTGGCTTTCCTATGGCATTACCTGCCAGCTGGGAAGCCTTTCAAACCCTGAATCGATGGGAATGTAGACATGCATCACTACAGCACCCATGCACATGGAGAGGAATTAAGAACCAAGCTGGCATGTCCTTCCTTCTCCTGTCAGATAATTATGCTCTTTGCACTGCTTTCCCTCCGGTTTTGCATTTGACAAAAGCTTCTGAGCCTAGAGGCTTCGAATGAAAAATTCCTTTGGCTCCATGGTTAGTCAATAGTCAGAAGAAGCTTGTGTGAGATGGCTTTCCCATCTTAGCTTGAGAGTTTCTTCCAGCATGTGTCCACGAATGAAACATACTAAGATACCAAAGAGCTAGGGCACCTGGGCAGCTCAGTTAAGGTTAAGCGTCTGCCTTCGACTCAGGTCATGATCCCAGTGTCCTGGGATCGAGCCCCACATCAGGGTCCGTGCTCAGTGGGGTGTCTGCTTCTCCCCCTCCTTTCTGCTCCTGCTCTTTCTCACTATCTCTGTCTCTCTCAAATAATTAAATAAAATGTTAAAAAAAAAAAACCCACAAATTTGCTCCCTTTAAAAAAAAAAAAGATACCAAAGGGCTTTCTCCTGGAAGCGGGTCCATGAAGATCTAGCAGGTGTCTCAGAGGAGCCAGGTTTCTGCCACTGGGTTTCTGTAACATCTGTTACATCAGTTCTCAGCCCCAAGTGTACACTGGAATCACTTGAGGGCCTCTTTTTTTTTTTTTTTTAAGATTTTATTTATTTATTTCAGACAAAGAGCATGAGTGCAAGCGTGAGCTCGGGTGGTGGGGGGCAGAGCAAGGGGAGAAGTAGACTGTCCACCGAGCAGGGATCCCCATGTGGGACTTGGTCCCAAGACCCTGCGATTATGACCTGAGCTGAAGGCAGATGCTTAACCGACTGAGCCATCCAGGCGCCCCTTACTTCAGGGTCTTAAAACAGATTATCCTTGGGACCTATTCCTCCTGGAGATTCTGATTTTATTGGTTTCGAGAAGGATCCCCGGCATTAGAATTTTTAAAAACTCTCCAAATAATTCTAATGTGAAGCCAGGGTTCAATACCCCCGAATTAGGGCACCGCAGATGGGTGTAGGTTAAGAAGTTGCTGAGAATTACAGTCATTATTATGTTTTTAAAAATGGAGTACAGTCAAGAATTCTACAGTTAGATGTTTGCAAAGTTCATTCAATATGTTAACTTTGGCCCTCACTTCAGGGATGAGAATTCGGAGTGATGTCAGACCTTCTAATGAGATTCTGTAGGCACAGCTTGGCCTTTGGAGACAGACTCAGGGTTGAATGACTTTTGGTTCTTCCAATTACTACTGGGAAGTGTTGACCCCTCACCCCTCCTAAGCTTCAATTTCCACCTCTGTGGAATGTACATAAAAATCCCTACTTTACGAATTTGTTAAAAGGAATAAATGAGACTTAAAGTCTCTGCCTGTCATATTAGTAAGCACATGGTGAATATTATTGTCTCCCTTTTCAAACAGAAAACAATTTTTAGGCCAAAAAAACCCCTCTGCTGTGTGTCTTTTCTAAGTAACACAGTGAACTAGCATAAAATCTGGGACTAGAACTGGTGAGTTCTAGTTAGGATCTGGTTCTTTTGCAGAATCACAGTAAAGTTGCTAATACATTATTTAGAAACAGTAACATCTTACCCCTTAAGTGTTGTTTCTAGATGATTATTACCTGTAATGACCCAAATCATCACGTCTCCTTCTCCTCATCTTTCTTCAGCTGCATAATTAAATTTACAAGAAGCGGTTAGCACAGGCCAAGGCATACCTTATGTGGCAATAACAATAATATGTTTTAGAGAAGATAATAAACACACTACTTCAAGTGCAAGGACGCCGATCAGGATGGTTCCTCCCTGACCAGCTGTAGGCGGCACAACTCACGGGGCTGAAATACAATTCTAGAACTGTGCTGTTCAGTAGGATAGTCCTAGCCTAACTAACATGCAGCTATTTCAATTAAAATTAAAAGGAATTAGGGGCGCCTGGATGGCTCAGTGGGTTAAAGCCTCTGCCTTCAGCTCAGGTCATGATCCCAGGGTCCTGGGATTGAGCCCTGCTATCTGGCTCAGCGGGGAGCCTGCTTCCTCCTCTCTCTCTGCCTGCCTCTCTGCCTACTTGTGATCTCTGTCAAGTAAGTAAATAAAATCTTTAAAAGGAATTAAATGAAAGAAATTTTGAAATTTACTCAGTTGTACCATCTAGCCTGTAAGTGCTAAGTAGCCGGATGTGACCAGAGGCTAATGCATTGAAAGGCACGGATTTGGAACATTTCCATCATCACAGAAAGTTCTATGGGTCAGCGCCGTGTGACAGGCTCTGTTTGTTTCTTTGGATTTTCCATTATATCTAAATCTGTGAATTGCTCTATTAATAACTGTTACTGATATAACAATAACGTGAGGGAAAAAAATGACGGGGTGTGATATGAAAATAAGCTGAGAGGAAGAGGACAGGAAGAAAGAGAAAATAGACTTTCTAAATTGACATCTGGGGAGTGACAGTTCAAACAAGAATAGACTGTCCCCTAGGTTAGTGAGCAGAAACACCCTGGCTGCTGAGTTCATTATGCTGATTCTGGAAGGCTGGGGGTAGTACCCTGTCTGGTACAAAGGTCTGGCCGCTAGTGTGCCTGCTGGGCTCCCAGTGGGTTCCCGCGGCAGCTGTCACCATGGCAACGCTCAAGCTTGAGGTGGGAGCCGTGACAGCAGCCGCTCTCACGCCGCTGCCCCTCTCCTCCCAGCCATCCTGAGCGGCCCTACCCACGGTCTCATTAATCACTGTGAAATCCCCAGAGAGCTCTAGTTAGGCGCAATTTATTGCAGTAAAAAGTAGGACCTGGAAAGAAATTCAGATGTTAAAACCTAATCGGCAAATGCAATGTTAGGCCTCTTGCTGTTAACAGAAAAGAAAATCAAAGTATACATTTTAAATCGTACTAGATCCTGTTGCTGTGTTTGATTTCCCAGCTAAGAAGCACTGTCCCCTTTCTCGGCATCGAGAGAAAGTTCCTCATTTCTTGAATGCTATTGGTGGTTGCGGGTGCCCGTCACGTTTCCATTCTTCCAAGCACCTAGTAGGAGGCATTACCCAGCCCCTCCCCTTTTTTAATAATCCAAGTACCTTTGTTGGGAATCAGGTAAGACGATAGGAAGTAAAATGCAATTCTCTTTCTGTCCGTATGATTTATTTTGAGCAATGCAAGGGCAGGGAAGTGGTATGTGTTACTTCTAGCTAGAAACCTTAAAGAAGCAGCGCCCGATTAGCCACATTCCCTCCCGCAGGCCGCGACGATTCGAAGGGTGGAGCCTCCCCCAGACTCGAGACACCCTCAGGTCAGCTTCGCGCCACTGCCTCACCCATTTAAGATAAACCGTGGAGATTTAAGAGGCCCTTTTGCCTCTAAACATAGCATATGTTAGAATCTTTTAACTAATACAGCGGGTATGCTAAAATAAACGTAAATAAAAATAAAACCGAAAGAGTGGGAATGTGTTAATTTCAAGAATATCCTATCTATTGTAGGATCGGCTTAAATAAAATGATCAGTTAAAGGTTTGTTCCCCCCACCCCAGCCAGGATCTTTTGTCTTGTAAGCAAGATTTGTTAATCTTGGCTTAGATCAAAGCAAAAAATTAGCCCTGTACTGGCGACTGAATTAGTCTTCTTAGATCTCTTGATGACAAAATGTACATAAAAAATTTTGATGATACCTATATATAAAATTGTTTTTAAAAATTTTAAGAGACTATACCAGTTCTTATATTCTAATAAATAGCCACATACAAAAACTACGGGAAAGTGGCTGACATACACTTAGTACAGTTATCTGACATTTTTAATATCATTTTGTGGGGGAATCCTGGGGAAAAATTTGGAAGATACGTATTTTGTTATTATTTTATTTTATTTCAGTAGGTTTCACACCCAGCACGGAGCCCACTGTGGGGCTTGAACTCACAACCCTGAGATCAAGACATGAGCTGAGATCAAGAGACACTTAACTGGATGAGCCACCGAGGCACCCCTATTTTTATTATTTTACATAAATGGTTTAACTTTACTAGTTCACCCGTGGTTCCACATAATTGATTCTGAATGACGTGGATATTAAAAAAAGCCAAATAAATTTCTGAAGTATTAAGAGTTGTCACAATTAAAGCTATATTCCAAGCAATTTTTAAATGAAATTCAAGATAGCTTTGAACAATAGCAGCCTCCCTATTGTGTCTCCTTAAAAAAGGCAGCTCATTTAGATATAATAGTCCTAATGTGTGTGTGTGTGTGTGCGTGCCCTCTGCATATCTCATCTATCACCTCAAACCCTTAGATGTGCTATAAAAGTTTAAAAAATTGAAAGATTTAAAGCAGTCATTATTTTATAATCACAAATCCTAACACCGAGCCCTTTAAACATCCACTGAAGATAAAGAAATAGAGAAATCAGAAAATAATTCCGCTGGATTTTATAAATTCTATGGCTGAGATTTCCCTTCGTTTACCTTGATACTCAGAAAATAAAATCTACTTTAGCACTTTTTTTTTTTTCTTTTTTAAGTGCAGAGAACTTAGAAGTTCCATAGGGTGCCTCAGCGGGGATGTCCTCCCATGCATATTCAGGATCTAAGACGTTCTGCCAGTCGACCAGCAAGGGGAGCCATCCCAAAGTAATTACAGACACATGCCAACTATTTCTCCTAGAATTCAAGTATGTGAGGGGTTTTCTGATGCGTATCTTGCTCTTCAGTGAATTTTCTAGGTCATCGCTGACCGTGTGGTGGAAACGGCAGGCCACCAGATAGTCCATGCTGCGGAAACCTCAGACGCGGTGCTGTTTCTTTGGAATCTCTCTTTCCCCGCATCCCACGCTGCTAGAGAAAGCTTCTGTTCCACAGGAGCCAGGCCGAAGGCTGTGATCTGAGTCCTGCTGTTGCTCTAATGTCTGCCCTTACTCAGGTCTCTTTATGAATTCCTCTCACCCCTCCAATAATAAATGGAAATTACATGTTCCTTTCAAGTCCACCTACCCACTCCTTTCAGGAAAGGCCATTTGTTCAAATGCACCTGGAGCTAATTCTCACTTCCTGAATCTTAGCCACCGAGCCAACCCCCTGCTCTGCCGCCTCCTCCCAGAGCCCCCTAGATGCCATTTTACTTCTGGAGGTCCGAGCTGGTGTGTTTTGGGGCTGGCCCCAAATGAAAGACTCCAAGCCTTGAGTATTTCCAGGTATGGTATTACTGTGTGTTGTTTCATGAGGGCAAGCGTTTGTGTGGCACCGAGCCAAGCATAGTTGTTTCAAGAAAAGTCAATAATGCATATTACAAACATGTTTTGGTGACCAAACACAGCCTCCCAGCTATAGGTCTCCCCTAGAAAAGTGAGGCAATTATCTCAATCAGTCAAGTGAAAAGGTCTATTTATGCTTCAATTCTCTGGCTAATTCAGGCAAAAGTAAAATTTTCATCTGAATGATCTCAGTAATTGGCTTGCTGCTTTGCTTTACCAGTGAAAACTTGACAAAGAAGCAGAGGCTGTTCCATCCTGACAGGGTGGTGGTAATAAAGGGGGCTTGTGCATGGAAACCATCTAGGAGAAAGCATTAGCGGAGACTTTGTTGAGAGATTCCAACAAAGAGAATTCCCAACTATAGTACTGGTAAATATATGTGTTCATCCCCCCGCCCCCCAATCTAAGTTCAAAACTTTACGTTGATCTCATAACTGTTACATGTCTTCATTTCTTCTTCTGATGTGATTGACGTGGAGCTGTACCACCCAAATTGATATCAGAGCAAACTTCTCCTTTGGGGATGGCCTCAGCTGCAGAGAGATGTCTCGCTCAAAAGCATGACCTACCTGGGGTATTCACACCCAGTGACTGGTCATGGTGGGGACCTAAAGATCTGACATTTTTGGCTCACTAGGGGACAACTCCAGTGGGCAATATCCGCTCTGGGGCTCCCTGCGAGTTGGCCTGAGGCCTTGTCAGATCTGCATTGCAGTTCAAAGGCACCCCTCTTGTCATTACTGTTAATCTCTCACACCTCAGTAGAGCTTCAAATAACTGACCTTTTCTTTGCCATAATCACCCAGACCCCTATTCTGGCTGGTCTGGGTGGGGAGGGGGTCCGGCCTGTCTTGTGTACCACTCCCCTCTCATTGTCTAGTACAGTGTTCTAAACAGTAGGCTCTCTGCAATTATTATTATTATTATTATTTTATTATTTTGAAAGAATAGTGATTGCAATAGCTACAGTGAAGATTTTTACTGTGGCATTCTCATCTTGCCAAACACTGCAACTACTCTGATTCATGATGTCTTTGGGATCTCCCTATTTCCCTAAGGGTACAAGTCAGATTCTTTGGACTGGTTCTCAGAACTTTGCAGTATCTGAATTGATTCTTGGCTGATTGCTCATTTGTTCCAAAGGTAAATCATCTGCTCTTATCAACGTCCCTCTGCACTGCGCAGAAGGGGATGACTTGGTCCTGACTCAGACTCTCCTCAAGCTCATCCATAAAGTGGAATATGGAATGTCCTCTACCAGGTGAAATTCTCCATCCCCTTGAGTCTGACTTCTCCTCCTTTTCAGCCGGCCATCTTTCCCTCATCTGGACTCCTGTAAATGTACCCTTCCTTCTTGTACTGCAAATATATCAGCAAACATTTTGTGTGTCTGCTCTGTTCCAGGCACTAAATGGATGGATGCCAAGAATATGAAGAGTAAAGACACATTTTCTGTTCTCAGGGAGTCCTGTAGAGGGAGTTAAGTACCTAAATAAGTGAGTGCGGCAGAAAGTGAAGGGAAATGTCCCGACTAGGTATAGAAGAGCAGGTAATCCAGTTTTAGGAGAATCAGAAAGGCAACTTAAAGGAAGAGACATTTGAGTTTTCTCTTGAAAAACGGGCAGACGGTCCTTAGAGTTGTGCCGCTAGAACAGGGTTGTGGGGTGTGTGTTCTGAAAGGGGCATGCCGAACAGAAGCGGTGAAAAATGGAGTAGTGGGCAAGGTCTAAGCAGTCTGTCTTGTGGGCAAAGGAGGACATGCGAAACAAAGACACAGCTTGATGAACACAAAGGCTGGAAATGTTTGCTGTGCCCAGATCTTGGGCGATCTTGTGGGGCATCTCAGAATTTGGATTTTATCTTGTTGTCAGTGAGGAAGGACTATCAGAGGAGAGAGCAACATGATCAAATTGGAGTTGTAGTATGTTCACACAATCACGTATTATGACAGCACTGACAAAGATAGAAATCTAGCGTCCCAAGAGTAGGAAAACAAGTTGTTTGAAGACAGTGACTTGTATATAATAGGAGATGAGGAAGGATCCATTTTCTCTTTGTTCTATTGCCAATAAAAGGTTACCTTAATTCAGCATTACCAGACAGGTAAGCTTTTATCTGTGCTCTGTGTACGCATGTATTCTAAGCACCAAATCACATAGAGTCTGTGTTAAGCAGAGCAAAACAAAAATACTACTAGTCAGGTGTATTACAGGATACCATTCACAAGAGATTGGATCTGTCTTCTTCAAAATATCCTCCCAAATTCATTTGAATAGGGAGTTCCTCTCTGGCCCTCATATTTGTTCACACATCATTACTTGATGAAGGAGTTGAACAGTTGAGGAAGGGAAATGTTAACAGCGTCTCCACTCAGGGATCAATCATAACAAAGTTAACACGTCTTTGAGATGATAATGTAATAAGTCATTCACAGGAGCTGGTTTCACACACTGTTTTAAGACTCTATCTGTTACACAGAGGGAGGGAGGTATTCCTGCGTGTTTTGTGACTGCTTGGTATGTGAGAACAAAAGATTTACACAAAATACAAAAGAAGGCAACAATAGATACAACTTAGAAACCGGTTTTACTCTGCTGCAAACAAATGGACAAGATATTGTACAATATATAATAAAAAGTACAGCATAATACAAGTGCCACTAATAAAAGAAACTTAAGGATAAGACTTAAAAATGCTTATTTGTGATTTATATATATATACACACTGCAATAAAAAGCCACAATAAATACACGAATTTCCATGTCATTCATAATAAATACTGAAAATATAAATACAGAAGACTACATCTAATATGAATAAATTATTACAACATAAGATCCAGGTTAAGTTCTGTTGAATATTATTGTAGCTTATTTTATATACCCTTTGGCATCTTTGATGTTATAACTTATACACAAGAGAAATCAATCTAGAAACTGTGTGACATACAATATGACGTTTTAGTGTAAAGTGATTGTATGTATGAACTGTTGTTTGATTTTCTTCCCTTTCCACTCTTTCTGAGTGATTATATTGAACATAACAATAAGAAAAGGTCTATTGAAATACTGCTGAAATTGAGTAAAAAGTAAGAACAGAAATCAACTAAGAGATAAAACCAAGCACAGTGTCAAAAAAATGTTACAGTGAGTTTATCTCACTGGGTTTTTAAATTACTTTTTTTGTCAGCAAAAAACAAACCAAAAAATCCAACCAAAACAAAACAAAAGAACACTCTCAAAAGACTTCCCTTGTGTAAAGACCATTCCCAACATCTGAATGGTTCAACATAGACTGAAGGATAACACTCAAGTCCTTTGGATTCTTTGATCTACCATTACATTCAGCTCACTTGATTTCACCAGAATTTGCAAATGTTCCGAATTTTATGGCAGCTGGAGAGTGGAGACACAGTTGACATCTAAGACTATGATCAAGATAAAGATACTGCAAAAGGTGCCATTTGTCTATGCAACCAATTATACATACATATTTTAAATGGGGAAAATGCATTTTTGACCAGTGTCAAATGACCTTTTCCTATCAAATTGATATACCCTGTGACATTGAGGGAAACACATTGAAATAACAAAGTGCCATTTTCTGCATTAACAGGCATTAACCAGTACATATGTATTAATAGTTCTATCTTAAGAGGCTATTACACCAGAAATGCAATAAACTAAAATGAAAGCAGATCAACTTTACTAAGACACAATAAAGGCTGAGGTTCTTAGGAACAGAGTTGTAATCTACAGGTTTTTAATTTTTTTAACTATGTCTGTACTGTAAATGTCTAGCATTTATTTTACATCAAACACTTTTGAAACATGTTTCACAAACTACGCCTCAGACTTATTTCCATAGAGGTGTCTAGAGTCAATTAAAACATGGGCCAAATTATTCAACATTCTTTACATAAACATTCTATAGCTTTTTTTTTTTTTTTTTTTAAAGCAAAAAGGGTTATTTCCCCCAGTGTTATTTGTGGGGAACAACCACACTGATGTGGCTGTCATTTCACCAAGAACATCTGAGTTGGGGAGATAAGCAGCTGTATCTAGATTGGAAAAAAATCCCATGGAGAAAGGAAACCTTGATTTTAGGAGTGCTCCTCATCTTCCGGTTAGTTCTGACTCAGAGCTGGAAGCAACTCTGAGCAAACAGAAAATGCTCTGAAAGCTGCAGGGGGTGCTTAGGTCAAGTGATGGAATGGGGTGGGTGGGGGGGGGTCACCATCCTCCCAGACTCCTCCCTTCGATTTCAGGCCTTGTCAAGATGACAAATTTTCAAATCATTCTGCTGATCCCTGAGAAGGCAGGCAGCCATTGTTTAAATAACATGGGGACAAAGGCTGGGATGGAATGGTGGCTGACTAATTCTCTGGAGTTGTTTTATTACACAGCAGACTCTCCAAAACTAGTCACATCTTCCCCAGAAGGAGTGGAAAAGCTTGAGATTCTCATTTGTCATCTTAGGGTAAAGAAAGATTAATGAGAAGGTACTTATTTAGAAGCAAGAAGTTAGAAAATGCTCACTTTATGTCATTGTCACTTCTCAGAAAATTGAGCAAGTCAAGTCACTTGATCCTAACTCTGATGTCTGTCACTGGGGTTCTGAAACAGTCACCTTTCTTGACATTACCTCTTGATATTACAGCACTGGTGAACACAAATGAAAAATAAAAATGTAAAAAAAACCTACCTTCATGGTTGTTGAAAGCAGGTTGTGTTATTGAACATGGTCTCAATACTCACATCTTTATTTTTTAAGAATCTAATTTCTTAGGAGACTTATTTTCATCAAATACAATAATCATCTAAGTAAGAGGGAACTCAGTGTCTTTTGAGTCTGCCGGGACAATAGCCCAAATCACCACAACTGTTGCCAGGTGCCTAGCCCACAAAGACTGGCCAAGATATTTTTTTATTGGGAGAAAAACCCAAGAGAACTGGATTGTGTTGCCAAGGAAACCACTTTCCCTAGAGATGTTAAGAATAGATGGGTATCTCTCCTGTTGGGTGTCTCTGAATGACAGCCCTCCCTGGAGATAGATGGATGAGGCTGATGACCTCTGGAGATCTCTTCTAGTCTCAGGACTATAAAATTTGAAGAATACACAAGAATCTCAAACTTTTCATTATTCACACACAGTTGGCCATTCTGAGAATCCGTGAAAAGATTAAACTAGTCTAAGATACCCGTTTGGGATGACTAGCACCTAATGAATCAAGATTCAGAGTGTAACCTTTGGCAGGGGACCCTATTTAATTATAGTACAAAGGAAATGACTGTGCCAACTACTAAAATTTACAGGCTATCAAGTTCAGATATTATTTGGATATCAATAAAGCATCCAAGGAACAACACTTAATTAAAAAAAAAACCAATAACCTCAGGCAATTTATTTCTTAGGCTTAGATATTTAGGTTTTTCCTCTTTGGGAGAACTCAGATTTTGATTTTATTTCCTTCCTTCCTTTTTTTTTTTTTTAAATATTGAAATAGAATTTCTAAAAATAAATAAGTAAAATTTCAAATTCCTTTGAATTTGTTTTAAAGATGGGTGGCTTTCTTTATGGCTAAGGGAAAAACTTGCTGACCAAGATAAAAAAAGAGAAGTAAACCAAAATTGGATAAATTAAGTTACAAAGTTTAAAATTCACATTTAATTTTGAATAGGCTTCCTATGTAGAGACAACAGCAAAACCATATTGGGAGGGCACATTCCTGACGTAGGGTTTCTGGTCTTATATAGCATGGCAGTAAGACCTGATAAAGTTCTCTGGTGATAGAGGAGCTTAGGTAAGTTTTAAAGAGATATTTTCTAAATCAATGCCCTCCCAAATACTCACCAGTAAGTAACTTTTAAAAATACCCCAAGCAAGATAAAAATATTAGGGAAAAGCCAAAATAGAAGGAAAGGCATACCTAGCAAAACAGTTATTCCAAAATCTCCACTAAAACCATTCAATCAGGCCACATAAATTCACTTAGACCAAGGCAAGGCTAATTTCTACCATAAATTTGTCTTTTCCTAAATCCTCTGAATCAATATACATTATCTTAAAATACTGAAATGGCCTCATACATGTCACTAAAATGAGAGTTACCGAAATGATTTGATTATCACCATGGTAATAAGTAATGCAAAGAAAGGAATGTCATCATTAGCACATTAAATGCGAATGTTGTCCAAAATAAATTCTATCATATTCTCTTGAAACTTGAGTTCTGCCAGCAACTTATGAGATGAAATAAAATGACACACTAGAGCTGACTTTTCTTGAATTATAAGCAGGTATAAAGTAGCAACTAAGAAACAATTACCCTGTAGAGTGATATATTTATCACAAGTGAAAGAAAGTAGTCAACAATATGACTTAAATCTTTGAAATTACTTCATTTTCCACAAATGTAACATGTACCTGTATTTACTAAAATTCCAGGCTATCTGTTAATTAGATTACAGTAGCTGCATATAAAGAATGGGCTGGTTTAGGCTTTGAATCTGGTTATATTCACCTTCCTGCTTCTGATTATTTTGTCTGAATTACTACTGTCAAAGATCAAAGACCCAAGGCATTCTGTCTATTCTCCAGACAGCCCAAAGTTAGACCAACTGCAGGACCACTGACCAGGTAAAACCCAGGTCGTATCAAGCTTTGAGTCTGAATATTTCTGATAGGAAAGAAAATAAACAAAAAACCCCACCAGCACTGGTTGGTTGGAAGGGGGTCTCATGGTCTAGCTGAAAAGCTGAGAGGAGTTGAAGTAAAACTTAGAAGTGACTATTTTAAAAAGTCACATTAAATATGCAGATTTGACAGGTAAAATATTAAAAAGCTCTTTTATTCCCATATTCATCACTTTTGACAACAGTCTGTCAGTCACTTTAATATGAAATGTGTCTAAATCTTAAAAATAGTCTCCTTAGCATGTTGGAGCTCGGTGTTTTTTCATTTTTCAAAGCAAGCATCAGATGATTTTTAGAGAGTAAGACGTAATTGATGTGGACGGTGGGCAGCAGATGGGAACACCAACAGGGCTCCGCGTTTCAGCATTGTCACTGCCCCTTCTAGGTTTCGGGCTGCCCCTTGTAAATCTAGTTTTTCCCAGGAACATTCTAGGTGTTCAGCTCTGCTGAAACGTTCCGGTTCCCCAGGAGACACTACCACTTATTACACTTAGATTCCGTCCTCGACCCACCCTGACACCTCCCTAATTTTAGTGGGCTTTTCAATTGCGGATATTCAGTTAAATTAAGTCAATTAAATTCCTTAATGCGACAGAAGACATCTGTTGAGCTGTGCTATTTGTGCGAAGCTGTGGCAAGTGGCTTCGACATTTAAGTTACTTGAGCACGAATTAGCAGATCTCAGAATAATATCATCAGAAGTGGCGAATTTGTGTTAGAACGGAGAGGGATTAAGGCTTTAAGCTTTCCATGTTAGTTGTGGTAAAGATACACAGATAGTTCTGGTTTCAAGTTACACCCAAGTCTTGCCTTTGAAAGTAAGAAGGTACTTCCACTTAAGGTTGGTATTTTCTACACTGGTTAGGGTAATGACTCTCTAAACTCTGTGAGAGAATAAGGAGCAGATGCCATTTTTCAAGAGGAAGGGGAAGTCGTGTTTGGAGAGGTGGAAGGCTTCTTGGCACCTTTTAAAAAAACGGTCTCTATCTAACTTCTGAGAATGTCCATTTTCCACCCGCTCATTTGATGGTTTTGTAACACCAGGGAAAAGTGAGGTGGCCCGAAGGACCTCTGTTTTCTACAGGCTACAGGGCAATAATGACTTTGGAACTTGGAACTATGGTTTAGCTAATTTTTTATGCTGTTTGTTTATAAATAGAAGTAAGAGGGACTATGTTCCATATCATTGTTTTAAAGTTTTCCTGAAATGTTTCCTGGTTTATACATGAGGCAACCAGCTTTAGAAACTCTCTGGTAGGAGTTTGCTAGTATAAATTTAGCATTACTTATATAGATCTAACACTGAAGAAGCAATTAGCTGAAAATCTCTTCATTCGATTCAGTTCCTCTAAGTCTAGATTTAATTCAGAAATTCTGGATAGGAGAGAGGAGAAAAAGAGCATCCAGTGAATTTCATTAATTTAGGGAAAAGAAGTATCCTTTTCGTTACAGTTCGCATGTAATTAGACAAGGATTGATGTCACTTTTTCTAGTTCATGGTATAAAATCACCAGTTAGAAGAATTACAGTGAGGCTTGACTATTTCATGCCACTCTTCATCATCACAATCCCTTAGAATGTGCAGTGTTTACCTCCTCTTTTTATTACTTCCTCTAAAAGAGTAGGTGTTCTATAAATAGTTGTAGATAGAGTTGATATTTAGTAAATTCTAAATATCAAGACCAAAGAATTAAAAACTTATACAGTATCAGAAGTTTAATCAGAGAAGCAGTGACATGTCAATTTATAGCAAATAAATCATATCTATTTCCCTGTTTAATGATAACCAAACCAGAATTTTGCCGAGACATCATCTGTTAGAGTGTAAAAAAAGAGAACATAATCACTTATAATCTCTTTTTTTCTTGATTATTTTGTGGCCAGTGTTTCTGTAATTCACAGTGTTCCCCCCCACCACCTGCGGGGGCGGTGGGGGGGTGGGAATGGCTATTGCTGGGCCATAGATGATTGTGAAGATTTTATGACTCAATATTATTTTTACATTTTACATGTGGCTGGGACACTGGGGAAAACATAGTTTTATCACAAATAAAAGGTTGACTTTTTAAAGTAACTGTATTATTCAGCTAACAAAAGACATGAGTGGAACAAGTTTTCCTTATGTCTTAATAATCCGTGATTAAACGTTGAGGGGGGGTACTTAAGTAAATCTCTTTCGTTGACTTCTTTCTCCCAAAGGAAACCTAGAATGACAAAGGAAATGCAAGCTGCTCTAGCCACTTGACTTGCAAATCAATCTGGTCTGGATTCTAACTGGGAATTACGTCCCAGTAAAAAGTATAGGGCCGGTGTTAAAACAACAGGGACCAAAGCAGGAAGCTCTGCCATGGGCAGTGAAGGACTACAAAGCTGTGCGTCAGGAAAAAAAAAAATAAATAATTTGGTTAGATATACTATGGGGACAACACAGCAGCTGCAGGTCAGGTGTCGCTGTGTCTCAGCATAAAGATCTTAACTACCCCAACCGACTGCATCCAGCTTGACCCCCATTTTCAAAAGCTTAGATAAACTGTGGAGCTCTCCTGGTATGTGGGCAGTTTTTGTTGAATAGAAGGGCTATTAAGGGGGAAAAAATTGTCAGATGGAACACTGTGCTCTCTTCAGCGTTTCTGGGAAAGGAAGTAACAAAGAAATGAATCCATCATTAATATTATTTGCAACTTTGACCCAACATTTTCAGACTATAGCTTTACAAATTATCCTCTTTTATAGACCTTATTTTTTTTTTTTATCATAAAACCCAATCAAGTTCTAGGGTGGGGAAAAATACAGTATTTATTAATGGCCGTTGCCTAAAATCTGTCATTCACCAGGGTGTGGTACACATTTTGTGTGTGTGTGTGTGTGTGTGTGTTATGGGAGTATTTTAATAGGTAATTTGTATATGTAGTTTGTGGGAGATGTTTAGGGGTTAGATTATATGTATGAAAATTTGGAATGGAAATCGTGTTTGGAAGGTTAATCTTTCTGTGCACAGTGACTTTCAACCCCAATCGGACAGATAGGGGAAAGAGCTCTGATTTTTTTGTTTGCCTGTTTCTAGGTTAAGCATCCTTTTGGAAATGAAGCTACAAAATAGAGACCTAGCCAAACGAACAAGTAGGCATCAACCTTCTTGAGAATACAAAGCTGAACCAAATTAAGTATCTATCCTTGCAGAAACTGGGCGAACATTCTACCCTTCAACTTTGCCCCAGCCAGGGTCACTTCTCCCCCTGCCCTACCACTGCCACAGTCTGTGTTCCAAGATATGCTGACTGCTTCACGAGTTAATACTTCAAGGGCTTGTAACAGTCCCGCAAATAGGGCACATGTGATTTTTTTCACATGCCTAAATGAAGGATCAGTAAGTAGCCTCTTGTCACTTTTCTTTGGGCCTGTGCTCTTTAGATTGTATTGATAAGGGAAACAATTTTGGAAATCAAGCACTAAAAAGTGTAACTTTGTAGACAACATGAGATATACTACGGAGATTTGAGCAAAACCCTAATCTGATTAACCCGAAGGGCTTATCATTCAAGTGTCACATCCTTGCCCTCATTACTGCTACTTCCATAAGGACAAATCCAAAGCTCCTTTAATGTTAACACTCATGGTTATAAATTTGGCCCCCTGGAGGGGTAGGGACAGGGCAGGAACCAAATGCACAGTGGAAGAGCTGCCAAAGAAACATGTTTTCCCCAAGTCAAGTTTTAGTAGAAACGTTTCCATTGGAGGACTTTCTCGAGATCAAACATTTTTAAGCTCAATGAAACAAAATAGTATTTTTTAAGGAATTGAGATCTACAATATATTTATATCCATATTTCTAAACACCTAAGTCTAAAAGACATAAAAATTAGCGATGCAGTCACTAAATAGCAAGGCATGTCCACATTTCAAAGAGGTATAAAATGTGAAATGATAGAACAACAGAAGGTCGAAAATAGGAAACAGACTTAGCATAGTCATATTGCGTTGGGGGGAAAAAAGGTCGAACACACTATTTAGGTAAATTAATGTACAGGAAAACGGGATCTTAGAAGTCCTCCGACGAACCAAGTGCAGATAATCTAAAGGTGGGGAGTGCATGTTTTTAATTTCTATCTGTCCCCTTTAATAAGAGAACATGAGGTAATTAGAAAGTATTCAATGCATTCTGGACTGTTCTGCTAATTGTCCCAGGCAAGAGAAATCAAAACGCTTCAGAAAAGTAAGGCCTAGTTGAGTATTTGGGTAGAGGCCCCCCCTTCAATCAGCTAGTCACTAAAAGGAAATCTCCTTATATATTCATTTTGTAGAGATGGATTGATCACGCTGTAGAAAAGGCTGGTCGCTGAGGATGTGTCTCTTCGAGGTTTCCTCTGCCTCCTCTGCTTTTACCGAGTTAGGTCTTCAGAGTGGCGAAGGAAAATAGGTCATTTTTCCTTCATAAAGTATCATTGGATGATTCCTCTATATTAATTATATGAACCTTATACTAGTTACAGATTTAAAAAAAAATTTTTTTTTTTTAAATTTTCATCTCAAAGGGTTCTCAGTCCCCACCCCTCACAAGGTACCATGAAGGGGCACTAAAGTGCATTTGGATGTAGGGGAGTAGAGTTTAAAGGTGCTGTCCAAGCTAAGAACCAAGATGATGCCGTTTAAAAAAGAAAGGCAATTCCTTCTACCTCCATCTCTGTGGAGTCAACTGAGGGAGGGCAATGACTGGACCCTCACCAGAGGATTGTCCTAACTCTTAACTTTAGAGAAAACTGTGTAAGGACCTGCACATATAGACTCATTTATTTGTCCAAAATAGCAAAAATAGGCCTATTTCACCCTTAAGAAAGTATTTGCAAATCTGATCAGTCATGATCATAAAAACGTGAATGGATTCCAGAGGCAATCCATGTGGGCGTGCTCGGTGGTAATGTGTGTCTTCAGCTTAAAAGAACATGCTGCTGTTCATTTTCATCAAAACGTGACTTCTAGCTACCATAAATAAAATACACATGGAACGGTTAAATCTTTTTCTTACAATAATTACTTTTACAGTAAAAAGTCACCGTCATCTTCAGATTTATCGAAAATTAGGACTCTAAATCTTACTCTTTCCCAGTCTTAGTTAACAATCTTGCACAGGCCCGATAATCCAAAACTTGGAGCTCTGATCTACACAGCTTGACAGGTTTCACACAGTTTGACAGGTAGGCAACTGCGAGATAGGCTTTTTTTTTTTAAATTAGCATTTTTCTATCAAAACAGTCGGAAATCTTTTAAAATCCTCATAGAGACTGTATTTGTGCAATGCCACAGTCACGCAGCTAGAAAGGAGAAAACAAAATACAGTCAGGAAGATTCACCACAGTCCGGGTTTTTCTTGGTCCTCAGTTTAAACCACCACGGGGCCCAGGAAATCCGATGAAATACAGTGCTTTCCATGAGAGAAGAGGCGGTCCCAGAAGCATTTAGGCTACTACACGGGGACCGTCTCAACCACGGGTGATTTGATGCACTCTTCGTGCAATCTGCTCTTTTCTGCCAGACTCAAAGAATTTTCCGCAGGGTGCTCTGAAATGCGACTGTCACCATTCAACGTGGAGACAAACCCTTCCTGGGAGGGGCCTTTCAAGTAGGAGTGGAATTCCACTTGAGGGTGGTTGGACCTGTGCTCGGGGTATAAGCTACTGCAGGGGACGCCGCTGTCGTTTTCGGCAGAGGAGCAGCAGACGATGACAGAGGGGTTGGCAGCGGGGTAGTGGGAGGCGCCGTAGGCCTCCTCAGCTTGGCGGGCGTAGTCCACGAACTGCTCCGGGGTCATGGTGTAAGGCACCAGCGAGAGGGTACCGCTCTTCACAGGATCTCTCTCGGAGTAGCTCTCGGAGATCTGGCTAGGCGTTCCCGGAAGGTGGCTATCGATTTGGTAATACAGAGTCGAAGAGTTGGCGTAAAAAGAAGCATTCTTCGCGTGGCTCTCGTGGACGGCCGTGCCGTCGGAATAACAGAGGACGGAAGGCAGAGGGACGACCTCCGCACGGGGACCCAAACCTTCCACGAAGCTGTCCCCCTTCTCGTCGTCCTCGTCGTCCTCCTCCTCCTCCTCTTCCTCCTCCTCCTCTTCCTCCTCCTCCTCGTCTGACTCGCTGGGCGCCAGGCTCTGCGTGCTGGAATCCGTGACCCCGCTGCAGAAGCTGCTGCCGTCCTCCTCCTCCTCCTCCTCCTCGCCTTGGCAATCTAACTCCTCGGCCGACTGCAGGTGCAGCACCGCCGCCTGGGGCTCCGTTTCGATCTCGAAATTGTCTGCGATGGAGTATTCCACGGAGTGCGCCACGGGGCCCATGGAGCTGCTGTGAGCGCTTATCTCGCCGTGGCAGCCGTTCAGCGTGGGGATTTGCTGCTCCCGGTTTTTCTCCAGTTCAAGTTTCATGATTGTGTGCAAAAAGTGAGTCCGGACACGGATCGGATTAAATTCAATTCTACCTGCTGTGTTACTACATCCTTCTTTAGTGCAGCCGCAAGGGAAAGACATTCGGTCCACCTTGGAAGGAAGAACACAGATTAGCCCCGTGGAACTCTCACCGACCACGGAAAACGCCAGTACCGCTCCGCAACCCCTCTGAGTCTGGGATGACTTAATCCCACTTGCGCCAGAGCAAATGACAAGCAGGCTGCAGAGAAACCAAGAGGGGAAGTGAAGACTTCAAACGAGGGAGTCAACCGGGGTTTAAAACCTGTATTCAAATTAAAAATGAGTTCCGGCTCTAAGTATGGAGTTTTAGTTCACTGACCCCCTTCCTGTGCTTTCTTCTTTCTTTCTACCGTCCCCCCGTCTTTTGCTCCCATGATTTCAAAGTCGCTCCTTCCCCCAGGCTCCCTTCACTTCCACTGCATGAGGGCTCACACGCCCGATTTTAAACACCAACTTACTGCCCCCATCCCTTGCCTGCTATGTTTAAGCTAAATTAGATGACATTTTCCATACTGGCCAACCCCATCTTCTTGGCTTATTATAAAACGAACCTTTTGCCTGACATGGCCACATTGACACCCCTTGGTCTCATGAAGCCTAGTAGTTTGTCCACGTTGGTTTTCCTTCCATTTGTTTGGATCCCTGGTCCACGATGCATGTATGTGTCCTGCAGGGCTGGGACAGCAGTGCCCATTTATGACTCTGCTTGGTGGACCCATGCATTTAGGTTCTGGCTCTCCCCTTCCCCCTCCTTACTCCAGGAGACTACAAGCTTCTTGAGGGAAAGGGATGTTCATGTCACCATACCCCAGAATTAGAGCGACTGGGCTCCGTCAGCAGAGTGTTTGGGTTCACCAAGTGTCATGGGACTGAACTCGTCACTCAGGTGATAATAGGTGGAATTCACGGCAATCCAAGGGCCCTCCTAAGACATTTGCTAATTGCTACCAATTCAGCTGTATGCAGACCAGAGCGCAGGCATCCAGAAAGAACTGGCTCTACTTGCCGCCTTACCCAGGCACAGGGACTTTCCTCTGCCACAAAGGAGAAGGCACACTCCAGCCCTGTCTCCTGGTTTCAGTAAAAAGTAGGGGCAGAGGCCAGAGCCCGAATCTATAGCTGCTTTCTGACTCATTAATCCCTTTTCTATTAATCCACTTTAAGCAAATGTTTAACTGATGAGAACGATCCTCTTTTTTGGCCTGCCTGAGTGGCTATCTTTATAAAAAAAGGCAAGTTTCCTCATAAAATAATGACATTTCACTAATCTTAGAGCATAAATCACAGAGATGAATGGGGACTTGAAGATCATCTAGTCCAAGGGTTGGTAAACTCTTCCTTCCTTTTTCCTTTTTTTTTTTGTTTTGTTTTGTTTTGTTTTGGGTAAAGGGCCAGAAAAGAAATATTTTAGTCTTTGTTGGCCCTACAGTGTCCCTGGCAACTACTCATTGCTGCCGTAACATCATGACAGCAACCACGGATGACACCAAAACAGACAAACAAAGAGACGCAAAATGACTGGGCTTCACTAAAGTGTTAGTTACAGGGACAGGTGGCAGGCCAGATTTGTCCTGTGAACCACAGTTTGCCAACCGCCGATCCAGTCCAGCCCTTTCATTTCTGAGATAAGGAAACTGAGCCCAGAAAGCTTACCTGACTTGCCAATTTCACACAGCTGGCAGAAAGCAGAGCCAGGAGTAGAATTCCATTTTCTTAAGTCCCAGTCCTGTCATTTTCACACCCGTGCGTGCCACCTCTAACCTGTCGTCATTTCGTACCCCATAGATGGATCCGAAAACACAAACTCCCATGTCAGAGATGTGACGATCTCCCTGAATGCTTGTAAAAACCCACAACAAGCTGGTACAATACACGAATCCAAGAGGACGTGATTCTGACGGACTAAGCTACAGCTAGGGCTGCCTCTCCCACGTATCGTGCAGGTATCAGCGTACTATGTACACCCAGAAATGCCCCTGACTTAGTATCTCTCTCTTCTTGAACCACAGGTCTTGTCTTGCTGCAAAGCTTCTTCCTGTATGGGAGAAACTTCTTTCTCTGCCGCATGGTGGGAGGAGGGGAGGGAGAGTGTGTGTGAGGTCTCCTCTTTGGAGTCCTTGAAACCCAAATCCTTACCTGACACTTAATGCCTGCCAGGCTGCAGGTACACGTTTCTGGATCACAGAACACTCGGCAGTCGCAGCCGCAGTCCTCTCTCGACAGGCGGATGGCGCGCAGCTCATGCTTTTCTTCCACATCAATCTTTTTCACCCCCGAGGCCCGCAGCAGTGCTCTCCTTTTCTTCGTCGGCAGGGGTTGTAGAAAGAAGTATTCGTCTACCTCCGTGTTGTCTAAATCAATATCGTCATCCGAAATGTCATCCACGGTAAGAGTGCTCGCCTCTTCAGATTCCACTGTGCCGTTCTTGGTCATCTAGAAACACGAAGCAGCAAACGGACTTAGCATCGGCAGGGTCTCAAATCCCGACTTCGATGCTTAAAACTATTATAAAACATCATGTCCCATAATCCAGAGTGTCTGTGGGTCCTATTATTTCCATTTATTTTTCTCTTTGGAGAAGTCGCAGGAAAGAAAAAGGAAGGCATCAAAATGATAGGCTTTTACATGCACTGGTAACTGAAGACTTAATTGGAACTCTTAACCCCGTAATGTAAGGAGTTAGAGTTTTTAGCCAGTGCGATGTGAAAAAGGCCAAAGGTGACCATGCCCATCAGTGAAAGCTATCTTTAGACTCAGTTCGTGATGGGCAGCTCTGATGGTGGAATAAATGTGTCCTTGTTCAGAGGTGACAGCATCTGAGCAGAAGCCACCCCCGCGTAAATCAGCAAACATGTCCTTGAAATAATCACTCTGTCTTTTGGGACGCGGGCAAAACCATGAACTAGGAAATAACATCGTGCTGCACTGTGCTGTTGGGACTACAAACATGGTTACCCTACAGAACATTCCAAGAATGAGGGCTGGATATGAAGTAATCAGTCAGGCCAGTGTGCTGTCAGAAAGATGGGGAATAGAGGGCAGCGCTGGCAGGCTCTCGCCAACGGGCAGCCAAACAATAAACCCAGCCCTCAGAGGACTTCACCTGAACCTGTGCCCCAAGCAATAGCGTCTGTGTCATAGCTCCTGTGGACAGTTACGTCTCATCTACTTACGACTATGTGCTTCTATTTATATTTCTTTCTAAATTAATTTCATCCATCAGTAAACCCTGAGTCAGTAGCTCACTTCTTACTGTTACACCAGCACATATTATGTTTCCTTCATAAAAAAGCACTGAGAGGCGTTTTCTCTGAGTATGAGCAAGGAACCCATCCTGAGAAGCAGCACAGGAATAAATGTAGAACCTCCGTTAGGGCCTGCTCTAAATATAGACACCGTTTTGATTCTTTAATTTGTAAAGTTGTTACTTCATAAACTTCATTAATTGTAATTATTACCAGGCTATTTAAAAAAAAATATTTATTTGATAGAGAGAGCCGGGTGGGGGAAGGGGGGGGCGTGGAGGCAAAGGGAGAAGCAGACTCCTCGCTGAGCAGGGAGCCCAATGTGGGGCTCAATCCCAGGACCCGGAGATATGACCTGAGCTGAAGGCAGACGCTTAACCAATGGAGCCACCCAGGCACCCCCGTGCTATTTTTTTTTATCTTAATAACAGTTCAGTTACTACACAATTAAAATACTCAGACATCAGACTTCATTCTTTGATCTTCGTAGGAGAAAGTCCAACATTTAGATAAAAATATTTATTATTGACCAAAACCTCAAACGGAAAACTCTGAATACATTGGAAAACAAATAGAAGACTGGTCTTCACTCTCAAGAAGAGGAAACAATACAGTAGGAAGTGTACATTAAAATGTATTACAGAGGGCCTCTGAACTGCATTTTCAAGAGCCACTAAATTATATTTTTTTAATAATTCAGAGCCTTAAGTCTGTGTTCTTGCAACAATGGGCCTTCCCCTTTATGGGGTTTTGCTTCTCAGTGGGATCTGCAATGCATTTCCTTTGTTGGCATTTCTTTATGCCGTATTGGCTGACCTGTTTCCACGTTTCTGTGATGTCCACTACTAGGATGTTACTTTGATTGATTGCTGTTATCATTTTTGTTAATTCTCATTTGCTCATAGAAGCATAAGCATCTTTCTATCTGTGAAGATCTGATTTTCCAGGAAATTCAGGTGTGTAATTACCTAGCACATACTCAATCCTCTGTGATAGGTAAAGCTGCACTAACAAATAGGAAGCATTACCTTTCCCACCTTGTCACCTTTGTGGCATTATGATTTGTTTTCATTAATTCTTGACCTATGTGAGCTGTGTCAAGGTCTGACTCCATAGCTCACACAGAACAGCCAGGACTTGGAGAGCATGGTTCATTTTTAATATTTCTTTCTACTTAATCTCCATGTTCTATATTTATGCTCCCTCAAGCAACCGGTAACATCACAAAACAAAACTCTCCATTTTATATCAACAGGGCTTGATTTCAAAAAAAAAAATAAAATAAAAAGCTACTCACATATTAGTGAAAATTGTTAGGGAAATATGAATTACCAATTGGCATCTAAAAACTTTAAAAAAAGCTACCTCAAATAAATTAGAGATGATGCTTATTCCAAATATAAGTGCTCTTAGAAATACAATCTGCACCTCTTATTCCCACATATTTAAATTACGATAAACAATTTCATTTCAAGATAAAAATTCAATTAAGAATCTAAAAACTCTTCACGCAGAGCTCCATACTGTTTTCATTCTTGTTTTAGGAACCCGCCAGGGGCCTAATCCAGATTGCAAAATCTCACGTTAACATTGAGGTGATCTGGCAAGGTTTCCTCTTCACCTCCCCACTAACACTTTTGCCATCATTTTTAAAGTTTTATTTATTTATTTATTTTATTTGAGGAAGAATGCAAGCAGGGGGAGGGGCAGAGGGAGTGAGAGAATCCCAAGCAGACTCACTGCTGAGGGCCGTGCCTCATGTGGGGCTCGATCTCAGGATGCTGAGATCATGACCTGAGCCGAAATCAAGAGTCAGATGCTTAACCAACAAGCCACCTAGGCACCCCTCATCTCTGCCATTTCTTTCTTTCTTTCTTTCTTTTTTTTTTTTAAGATTTTGTTTATTTATTTGACAGACAGAGATCACAAGTAGGCAGAGAGGCAGGCAGAGAGAGAGAGAGGAGGAAGCAGGCTCCCTGCTGAGCAGAGAGCCTGATGCGGGGCTCGATCCCAGAACCCTGGGATCATGACCCGAGCCGAAGGCAGAGGCTTTAACCCACTGAGCCACCCAAGCGCCCCATCTCTGCCATTTCTAATGAAGACTGGAAATATTTGTGTTCATCCTAGTCAGTTGCCTTTTCTCCCCTTCCTCACAGTTTCTGGTGTGGTAGCCACTGAGAGAGATTCTTTACCTCCCCGGTCCCTCCTGCAGTCTGTGCCCATTTGTTCCTTTAAAACCCAGGCCAAACCTACTAACTTTAAATGCTATTTAAAATCAGTGCATTACATAGATTATTTTCAAAAGCATCTTATATTAGGGCAATAGGGAAAAAAATCAGTGAGCATAACTCATATCCATCATGCTCTCAAGATCTGGCCCAAAGAAGCCAGAAAGTCTTCAAGATTGCCTCACCTACTTCTCCTGACTTCTTTACTCTACTACCCATCTTCACAAGAAATTCATTTTGTACATTTCTTTCTCTTCCCCCCAAATTTATTGAAACATAATTGACATATGACATTGTGTAAGCTTAAGTTGTATGTGTCGATTTAATACACTTATATACTGTGGAATGATCACCACTGTAGCATTAGCTGTTCTTACCATCGTACCACATAATGACCACTTCTTTTTTGTGATGGCACCATTTCAGATGCACTCTCTTGACAACCTTCAAGTGTGTAACACAGTATTGTAAGCCACAATCACCATGCTGTACATGAGCTCTCCAGAACGTATTCATCTTGTAACTGTAAGTTTATAGCCTTTGACCAACATCTCCCCATTTCCCTTACTTTCCAGGTCCTGGCAACCACTATTCTACTCTCTATTTCTAGGAGTTCTGCTTTTTTAGGTTCCACATATCAGTGCTGTTAGACTGCATTTGTCTTTCTCTGAGTTACTTCACTTAGCACAATGCCTTCAAGGTCCATCCGTTTGTTGCAAATGGCAGGATATCTCATGGTTGGATAAGATTCCATAAGATCCTTATATAATATTTATCTCTCTGTCAACATGAGTGCTACCTTTAAATGTCTTTTCTCTATCTCAAAATAGATTCATTGAATTCTCAGGCTTCAGTTCATCAGATGGTCCTTCCTTATTTTATACAGTAATGAGGTCCAGATTAATTGTGTGACCTCTCCAAAACATGCTTTAGTACTTAATTCCCTGACCCCTATTTAATATGCTTTTCCCTGTACTTCTAGGTTCCAAGTTTCTGATGGTAGACAAGGCAGTGCTAGAACTTGTACATAAAATTAAACACAATATATCCAAAAACCTATCCTGTTTATAAAAAAAATGCATACCAAAAAAAAAAAATGCATACAGATTAACGAGCACATTCAAAGGAATGCTCTTTTTTGAGATAGATACCTTAGAAGAGAGTCTGGGATGTGGACCACTTCCATTTCAGTAACTCTTTTCCCAAAGTAATGTTGGGAACAAGAACTAAAAAAAAACAAAACAACAACAACAACAAAAACCCCAAAACCCAAAAAACAAAACAAACAAAACAAAACAAAACAAAACTTGCCAAAATGTGGTTTAATTACACTGTGGTTAACTACCAAATAATGCTGGTCCTCAAACCTGCTTTTGCTTCTGTGTGCATGTGTGTGTAAAAGGAGAGAGAGAGGGCTTGAGCTGAGGATGAGAGGGAGGTGGGAGAGAGATGGGATGAGAGCAACGATATTAATAAGAGCAGTTTTTGACTCTGAGTGCCTGGTGTTGCTCTAAGCACTTTACCTGCATGAACTCATTGAGCATCACAAAAACTCATTAGGTAGATATTATTGTACTTATTTAGCTGATGCGGAAACTGAGGCACAGGGTGCTAAATAACTTGTCCAAGGTCACAAGAAATAGGGTGGGCAGCAAGTCACAAACTTAGATATTTGACTCCACAGCTTGCGCTCTTAATTGCCACGATATTACATATATACACTTACATATAATATATACTATATATACACTTATATATATACTTTTATATATTAAAGTATATTGAATAGTCTTTGTGCTTACTTAGTGTGTAAGCATTAGCTATGTCAGAGCACAAGATGCAGGTGTTGATCTCAATGGGTTGGAGGAAAGAGATGAGGAATCTAGTAATTTTAATCCAGTTCATAGGAATTTTCTAGCTGAGAGTGAAAACAGGGCACCTAGTGGGGGGCTGGCGGTGGGGTGAGAAGGGAAGACTTCCACATCTAAGCTTAACTCTGAAGATGGAGTAGTAGTGAGATGACCAACTGGAGGAAAAAACATTCCACACTCAGCAAGAATATAGTTTCAAAGGTCTGAGATGGAACAAAGCATGGTGTTTTTAATGGCCTACTAATTATTCAGATGACTAGATTTACACAGGACCACTTCCTGTCTTGGTCCATAAGCAAAGAACAAAAAGTAAATAAATTATAGGCCTCCAGAGAGTAGCTCCTCTGTTCCCCTGCTTTAGTCACTTTAGAGGTGATAAGTAATGACCTAACTCATGATTTGATTTTTGATCTTTAGATTTATCCTACATGTGTGTGCATTTATTTATGTATATTAGAAGGATATCAAGGTCAAAGACTCTAGAGTGTATGTGTGTGTGTGTGTGTGTGTGTGTGTACTTGCTTTGTTCCAGAATGATAATTAAGATAAAACTTAGTTCTTGAGTCACTATATAAACTTGCCCAGACTCATTCTATAGTTGAAAGGACTATAACTTTCTTTACATAGAATTCGAACACCTTAATTCTGCAAATCTATTTGATTTGTACCAAAAAGTATGAACAAATATTTCATAAGCCCAATAGAGTAAAACCTTTGCCAGCTAAATACACTTAAAGGATGGGATACATTACTGTCAGGAGCAGTGGAATGATTCTCAGACTGCTTTAGGTCAAGTACAAAGCAAGAGGGGCTCAAATTTGAAAGTCAGTATTCACTCCCCTGCCTCTTTTTTTTTTTTTTTTTTTTCCATGTCATGTAGAGATGAATTCCACCATAAATTCCAATGAAATGAAATTTTGGATGAATTAGTTACTTGAAAGACCTATTTCATTGCAAGGTGATTATGGAGAGGGAAACACTACTGAAAATATGGATTGACTAAAATGCTAAAAACAAGAAAAATAAAACCACAAAAATAAAACCACTCCCTTCCAGCAGTTAAAAGGTATTCTTAGTAATAAAGTCTCCTGGTTATTAAAGAGTTATTAGCACATGTAAAAATGATAGTGGAAAGAAATAAGAATGTGAAAATAATTCAATTCCACAAACACAGATTACTGCCTATTACAGTGATGATAATGATGTTGAGAATGACCCAAGCTACCATATATTGAAAACCAGTAACTAGGCTCTATGCTTTATATAAATTATCTCATCTAATTTGTACAACAATCTTAGGAAAAAATTTTTCTAATAGTTGAGAAAACAGGAGCCTTGAGAAGATAATTTGCCAAAGTCTCGCTAGTGATTATACTGAGAATCAAACTCAGCTCTATTTGACCTCAGAGCTAAAGCCAGGCTCTTGAGAGCAGTTTAGAGTAAGAATTCTTAGGGGAACAGTAGAACTCTATACAGAAGGAAAAAAGGGATATGGCTGCAGCCACATTCCAAGCACTGATCCCAGCGCTATGGTGTAGTAGACAAAAGAGCAGTATAAGTGTCCTTAGACTTAGCTCATTCAGAAATGAAAAATATGATTCAGACACAGAGGAGTAGAGCTCAGAACAGAAGATAAGAGGAAGCAACCTGAAGATAATGACATTTCTCTGGGCACCCATTTTGTGAGCATGTGATGGCGGACTTTCTAATGGAGATGGCAGCAGAAGAAGCTGGTCCAAGTGATAGCTACTACTGTTGAACTTTCCCAGCCAACTTCCAACTCATGTTCCCTGGCCTGCAATTAATTAGCACAGTATGCTGTCTAATTTTGTAATAACATAATATTTTTGGTGATTAGCTTCACGTATATTTCCCCCAACATAATGTGCATGCATTGAGAACAGAGACTAAGTCTGATACTGTGTCCCCAGCCCTTTGTTTTTTTTTGTTGTTGTTGTTGTTTTTAAAGATTTTATTTATTTGACAGAGATCACAAGTAGGCAGAGAGGCAGGCAGAGAGAGAGGAGGAAGAGGCTCCCCGTGGAGCAGAGAGCCTGATGCGGTACTCGATCCCAGGACCCTGAGATCATGACCTGAGCCGAAGGCAGAGGCTTAACCCACTGAGCCACCCAGGCATCCCTCCCCAGCCCTTTGTTAACTGCAGTCCGACAGTAATTGATTAACATATATTTTTGAAAAAATGAGTGAGTGAATGAATGCATGATTAATCACCATACTGCTGCCATTGTACCAAGAGTCAGAATTTACAGATCTGTGACAGTTCTGGCATCTAAAGGGCTTCTAGCCTGGTGGAGAGATAACCATGCAATAAATGTGATATAGTGTGGGAAGAGCAACGAAATATGTATGCAAGTTATAGAAGCAGCAGGGAGGAGGAAATGATAGACAAGTGAAATGGAAGGCTAGAGACAAAGACAGGAAGAAGAGTTATTTAGTTCCTCTTCTGATTCCATGGGCACTCTCGAGGAGAAAACCTTCAAACCAGAAATGGGAGAAAAGATATGTTAGTAAGGATTTAACATATAAAAAAGAGGTGGGGAGACAGTGAGATAGTTCTCAGCTGTTTTCTGTAAGAATCCCCAGGCCCAGGCCATTCATGCTCTCGAGCAATGAAAAAGCTTGAAGCTATGGTTGGTCAGTCTAATATGTGTGAAGTGCTATGGGGAAAGGAATCAAAAGATGATCAAAATGGGAGTGAATGGGACACCTGAGTGGCTTAGTCGGTTGGGCGTCTGCCTTCAGCTCAGGTCATGATTCCAGAGTCCTGGGATCAGGCCCCATGTCAGGCTCCCTACTCAGCGGGAAGCCTGCTTCTCTCTCTCCCACTCTCGCTCTCTGTCAAATAAATAAATACAATCTTAAAAAAAAAAGTTAAAAAAAATGGGAGTGGGGGCGCCTGGGTGGCTCAGTGGGTTAAGCCTCTGCCTTCAGCTCGGGTCATGATCTCAGGTCCTGGGATCGAGCCCCGCATCGGGCTCCCTGCTCAGCAGGGAGCCTGCTTCCCCCTCTCTCTGTGCCTGCCTCTCTGCCTACCTGTGATCTCTCTCTGTCAAATAAATCTTTAAAAAAAAAAAAATGGGAGTGAATTGTTTAAAAAGAAAAACTAATTCTAGGTAATACTCTAGAATTATTTAAACAGATGGTCTCTGTACATTTGAAGAAAGAGAGTAGTGACTACTGGAGCTACGTCTGAGTTCACTAAAGTGAGAATGTCCATTTGTCAAATTAAGCTCCACGCAGAACCCCAAACTATACAACAGACGAAAGCAGGAATAAGGTATAGAGCCGTGACCTCTTGGAACATAACTAGAAAACCATTAATCTAATCCTGTGATTCTCAGGCAAAATTTATCATGCTCTTTACATAAAAAGGGAAAATGCAAACTGATTAATAAGTATGGTTGGATACTTGAATGTTTAGTTATTTGAAGAGTTGAAAATGTCTCTAATAACAGGGAATAACAGGAATGCTCAGTTCTTTCTCACCACTGGTGAGACTGGGAAGCAGAGTGTGGCACATACACCAACAAGTCTCATCGGAGGTCATGGTGGGATGATGAAGGGGAGAGTCCTCTTCTCCTCTTGAGGATCACTGCTCTGAGAGGATACCCTGAATTTGACCCTGTCTTGTTAACTACAATTTTTAATCTTGGATGAAGACTAAGGGATGGGCCTATCATATTTCAGGATGACAAGATCAGGTTTATTCAAATTAAAGAACAGATTTTATTGATCACTCTCTGTGTGTCCTGTCCAGCACTAAACAGGATTCTTGCCTGGAGATGTATAAAGATTTAAGGTGTGTGATGATGCTGACCCGATTTACCCGGACTTTGTTTGTTTGCTTGCCTTTTTTTTTTTTTTTAAAGATTTTATTTATTTGACAGAGAGAGAGATTACAAGTAAGCAGAGAGGCAGGCAGACAGAAACAGAGAGCCTGACACGGGGCTCGATCCCAGGACTCTGGGATCATGACCTGAGCCGAAGGCAGAGGCTTAATCCACTGAGTCACCCAGGTGCCCCTATTTGCTTGCTTGTTGTTGTTGCTCTTTTACCTACTTTTACTTAGTTAATATGAACACACAAAATGATCAAGTTCCAAAAAGCTACTGTATCTTTAGTGTATACTCAGGGATAGAGCAACCACAACCTGGGAGGGGATAATGTAACACATTCCTATATACCGGAACAGTCCCATCTGGAGTACAATGTCCAGATCAAATACCACATTTTGAGGTAGACATCAACAAACACCACTATATCCAGAGGAATGTAACAGGAGTGAAAAATGTTAGAAAACCATGCCTTAGGAGGATTAATGGGAAGAACTGAGGATGTCTAATCCTACAGAAAGAAACATATGGAGCCCACATAACCCACTTGTCAAATATTGGCAGAGCCATCACCATTGCTTTCAAACACTTGGGAGTTTGGAGAACAGGGGCAGGTTTTATTCTGTGTGCCTAGAGGGCAGAATTAGGGTTAAAAGTTAGAAATAGATGGCAACATTCTGGTCAATGTAAAGAAGAAATTTCTAACAATTAGAGCTGGCTAAATAGAATTGGCTCTCTCAAAAAGCAATGTGCTCTGGGTCATCAAAGATGTGCAGTAAATGGCTTTGTATTGGACATGGTTTTGTGCTATAAGTTGCATAGACAATCTAGTCACTCATTCTCTGGCAAAATAAAGAAAAATATTCATATTCTTTTGCTATTCTGTCAAATCTTATTGTATCACTCTCTGTTCATTAGTTGTTAATTGCAGATGGCAAATTGGAACCAATTTAATTATATCCTCCAAGAACCAGGCAGATTTGCCTGTTTTGTCAACCTGTAAGAATTTTAACAACCTGAATTTATAATGTGTCTGTGGCTTGCGTATCACCACCAAAGTCACCAGAAAGGATGATATCAACATATAAGACATATAAACTTTCATATATTCTGTTATCCTCCCTCTGGTTTAGACCAGCACTGCATCTTTTATTGATGGTTGTTAAGCCAAATGAATCCAACAATGTGCCGGCAAATATTTAACAATGGTGTGTCTGAAAAAAAAAAGGGGGGGGGTTCTAATCTGTTGTGTTTGTCAAGTTCCATGATGTAAATAGTTTCATCACGGCTGATTTCAGGCTACCATTGAGAAGATACATGCACAATATACCTTAGTGAGCAACTTTTATGAGTTGATGCACTCTCTAGTTTAATCAGGAGAATCAGTTCAATCAACTTCTCTGAAATCAGAGGATCAAAGTATATTGCATAGGAAGAATGTAAATGTTTGGCTACACATGTTTAATTGTTCCATTACAATTAAAATACCAGCAGTATTTTGAAAGAACATATTCTTAACTGTATTGCATTTGCCCTAGGGCTAAAGCACGGTCTCTTAGTCTCCATCACTACAGTTAGGTGTCTTTTTTCTATGCTTGTCAAAATGGGTTGTGCAGATGTCATGACAAGTATTTGGCAAATATCAAAATTTTTCATTTGGCTTTGGAGCAGGACTCCATTTAGGGATACTTTCCAGAAGCACTTGCACTCACCATGCTTTTGAGCAATCTCTCCAGAGTCTAACAGAAAAGTTCTGTAGGGATAAATGGGGTTAAAAAAATACCATGACGCCCAGACTCTGACCCATCTAATAAAGAACTATAGTGCGACAAAATAGTTAAAAGACACATTCCAAAAGTTTGGAAACTGTAGATTTGAGATAACAGCCTGTGTCAACCATCTCTCACAAACCCTCAATCCTTTATATCTTCTAGAGCATTTGGGATAGTCACCTAGAGGTTAGTAAATCACAAGACTGTTGAAGGGATATGAGGAACATGGTGGGAGGTGAAGGTGGAGACTTATATCCCATGGGTGAGTCACTAAGTGAATAAAGCATGACCATAAACACAAGATTTCAGGCGAAGAAAATTTAGATAGATATTTTTTAAAAGGTTGATCATTAAAGGAAGAGTTACCACCTGGCAACTCTTGTTTTATGAGGACAGAGAGCAAACAACCAAGCATCACTCAAGAAACACCTTCATGACTGAAAAATTGGGAAAACTATATAACTCTGGGAAGTAATTGTAAATGGTGCCAGAGTGGAGACAGACCCTTGATCTCAGAAAGAAGAAAGAGAACAATCAAGGTTGAAAAAACGTTGAGATGGAGAGCCAGTCAAAGCTGTGAAAGCTAAATTAAATTTCCTAGAACAAGGTAGTAGAAGCCAGGGAGATATAACCCAGAGGCAACTGAAATGCCAAGGCTCTTTCAAACAGAAGTGGCTGCCTAATGCGTTTTACAGATATACGTGAAATGGGAATAAAGCCTAATGTAATTGTTCAACAATGTGGTGCAGATGATGAAATCTAAGCACTTAATTTGGAAAAGAGTATAGTATTAAGATGACTGCCTTGATTACTGTGAAGAGTATGACATGTTTGAATGGGCTTGACAGGGAAAACGGACTATTCTCTGTAATTCAGAAATCTAAAGCTAGCTATTTCTTCTAGGAACAAGCATTTTATTCATTTAGCTTTCTCTATTGATTGTTTTTTTGACAAAGTTTGGAACACCCAACTCCACCAACAAAAAAGACACCTGAACCCCCAAATAGAATTGGACTTCTTCTACACATCTAATTGTATGTACTACTTTCCAATGTGTCTAACTCATAATTTGATTAAGAGGCAGATTACTCAATAAGAAGCAATTTTACAATGAGAAACTAAATTCCTATTCTTTTTTGTTTCCAAAATATTTATCATAAGGGAACATCAAGAAGAGGGTAGTGTATGTTTCTGTTTACTAATCTCTCACTAGGAAGGCCCCATCAGAAAGGGTGCCATTGCATAAGCGAGTTCTCTATTTGGAACCTAGAGAAACACCCTGGAATGACTTGGAGATGCAGTGGAAAGAGAAACTTCTAGGCTGCTTGTTCTCAAATAAGGAAAAAGAAAACTACTAAGATCCATGTCCAATGAGTTTGCTGTGGTGTTGTATATGATATCCATGGGGAGGACTTTGGAAAGTGTCTTGACTGATGCTACCTTCTCTCTTCTTACTCAATAGATAGTTCACTGCCACTCACAGAGGACCTCCTCCAGTCAAAGCCAAAATGAAGTTTGTAACACTCCTTGTTTTCCTCTTTTGACTCCTCTCTGTGCCAGCGACCCTCCTATGGCCCCAGTCAAAATAATGGAATCAATCTAACTACATTTATTTTATTACTTACTCCAGAGATATTAATATTTCAAGACAAATGTTACATTAAAAGTGAAATTTCAAGTATCCGAGTGATTATTTTTGGATAGCTAATGTTTTGGGATAGCTAATTTCAGATTTTTGGAGAGCTAAACCTTAGACAAGTATAGCCAATGATATTTTAAAAATCATAAAAGTTAATATACTAGAGGAATTATAATTAAAATATACAACTGTTTCTTCATTTGGTCTTCCCAGATTTTTTTTTAGCAAACTGGTCCACATTGCTATGATTCTTTAATTAGGTTCCTGTGACATATTTCTGAGTTTCTAAATATTTTCAGTACAGAGAGGCTAAGATCAGATCACCTTAGAATCCCATTATGTTTTTGCTTGGTATTCATTTGAAAGGAGCAATGATATCCAAATGTCTTCTGTTTATATCTTCACCAAAAGGGAAAGTTGCATGTTTTCACTTATCAGTGACAAACCAAGCCATGACACCCACTCGAATGACTGCCTCTCCAACTTCCAACACTAAGCACAATAAAAAAAAAAAAAAAAAGAATGAATCAATAGGAGAATGCTTTTTTTTTTTTGCTTCTTCTTTTCTTCTTCAGCTTATTAAAGAAAAAGCATAAAAGTAGCTGAATAAAAATTACAGTATCAGAATATATCACTGCCTCACATAGAAGGTTCCTGTAGGTGTGCGGCTGTTCCTAACATTCATCACATGTATAATGTGCCTCAAAGTTCACCACAATAAATCTTCTGGTTCTCAGATAGAATTATAGTCTCCCAGCTGTTAAAAACCATTGCACACAGTACCAAACTCCAGAAAGGTACGACTCCCTATAGGTACAGAGATTGTCTTTCCCAATGCCTAGGAGGGATAATCAATTAATTTTAGAATAGGAAGTAACAGGATAATATAATCAGTTTTCTATTGAGTGAGTCAGTGTTTAACATCACTGTGCTTCTTTTTCTTCAGCACACATGGTCTCATAATTTACCTATCCCACTGGGTCTTTGTTAAGAGTAAATTGAATAAAGTTTACAGAATGCCTGGCAAATAAAAATCACTTAATGAATGGCAGCCCTTACTATTGTTTTGCCAATATTGAGTTTGGAGTGTGACTCTGTTCTTGGACTGGGCATAGAATTGTTTTACAGTGGGCTAGGAAGGCAGAGGGTGGATTTCAGAAGCAAATCTAAGAATTATTATTAAATCAAGCGATAGGCAAAGCAATCATGAAACACAACAATAATAGTGGATTGCTACCAAAAAAATCTTAGGAGACTTCCAATGAAATTTGCCAAAAATATCACCAAAGGAAATATGAGACATGTTCTGGGCTAGGTTGTTCCCAGCTTAATTTAAGCAACTGCCTTCTTACATAGTTGGGAAAAAGGCAGATAGATAAATTGCAAAATACATAAAAACAAGGTGCTTTAAAACACACAGCACACCTCCACTGGCTGACTGTGTACTGGGAACTGAAGTTACAGGTAACACAAGCTTATTGGTGCTTCAGCTATTTAGTAAGAGCTCCCTATGTTCAATATCATGGACAACCTAAAAAACATTTCCTTTGTCATTAGCTAATAATGAGAGAGCGTTTCCTATATATTGAGAGGTCGATGGATCCGTACATATTTAAAGATCGTCTTTGCTGGATGAAAGACGTTTTCTGAGCTGTGTTTCTCTCCACTTAATCTCTAATGTGGCCTGGACACCTCCTCCACATCTCTTTAGTAAGTCAAAATCCTCTCCCAATCAGTGCTGTCCAAAAATAATCTCATTAGCTATCCCTTCCCTTCCAGTCCCAGCCCTAACCTGCTCCTCTTCCTGAATTCCTTGCCATATCCTCCTCAAAGAGAAAAGCACTATTACCCACAACCTGTCCAGTTTTGTAAGCCAGAAATTTAGGACTCATTCTTAACCAGATTCTTCCTTTCCTTTCAAATCCAGCCTGTCATCAGGAACTATTTAATTTTACTTCCTACACTTCTCCCTCTGTCCATTTCTCCTCATCTCCCCTACCACAGGTCTGTCTAACTTCCCATCATCTCTCTCCTGGAATGCTGTGATAGCTTCTTAACTGGTCTGACCTTGTATGTCTCCCACCAGCATGGCAGCCCTTACCCCCAAATTATCCTCACATCATAGCATGAACCCGATCATGTTATTCTACCACCCGGACCCCATGCTCAAAACTCTTGGATGACTTTTGATGCTCTGAGGATGAAGAGGAAAAAAAAAATGCCTTAACATGATCTACATAGCCCCATCCTGCCTCCTTCATGTATAATCTACTTTATGAATAACCTATTTTTTCTGTCCCTGTTCCAGCCCCCCTAGACTTTGTGTGCTCACTGTGCTTCCTACAGCATAAGGCAGTCTGGCTCTTGCTGCTGCCCGAGGCCCTCTGGCCAACCCTTTGGCCTAGTTAGTTGTTCAGATTTCAGTTCAGTTGTCGCTTCCTTAAAGAAACCCGCCTTGACCTCTGGACCATACCAATTCTCGGTTACATACTTTCATAACCCCTTGCAACTCTCCTTTATAGCACTTAATGAAGCTATGATTTGATTTTGTCTACATGACGGATATTTTTCTTTCCTACTACTAAGAAAGTTCTAGAAGAGAAGGGACAACATCTATTTTTGACTCCAGTTAGCCCAGCCCACGCATAGGGTCTACAATGTGATAGTACTTAACAACAAATATTTATGGAATGAATAAACAAATGGTGTCAGGTTTTCCACATTGCTTTCAGTGAAGACACTTTGCTATCTTTGCTTAAAAGAAAAAGAAAGCCTTGCAGGTGGTCTGTTGTGTAAAATGTCCAGTTTGGTCTATGAATACAAGTATGAAAATGGTTAATTCAACCAAGTCAAGGTAAGGATATGAGGTTTTGCAAAAAAAAAAAAAAAAAAAAAAAAAAAAAAAATTATTTTTTTTTTTTTTACCTTTAGTTTTAAAGAGTTCAGCTTTTCCTCCCTGAGGTGTTCTCTCAGCATCTCCCGGTGGAGCCTCTCTTGTTCTCTTGCAAATTCACCAAGAGTGTACTGGCGCACGCTGTTATGGCGGCTGGACATGCCCAAGGTGCTGCCCCCTTGACTGGGCACGCTCGTGAAGCCTTGCCTCCTGGTGAAGTAGTACACGGTGACACAACTAAAATGCACATTCTTAGTCCTTAGCCGCTTCTCTCTTTTGAGGATGGAGGAAGCTGAAAGAGAAAGGAACAATTCAGTGAATACCAGGGCAGCATTTTTCAGATGAGGTGGAGAATTAGAAAGTACCATTTGATGGTATTGAATCTATGGTCAGCCCTTTTTGGCTAGGAGACACTAAAAATGTTATATCTGAGAGCAGGCGCTGATTTCTATTTCCTTTCTTAAATATTCTTCTAGCTGTAGTGGAGTAGACTTCTAAGTCTTCTATAATGGCTATCTAAGCAAACTTTCAGGAAAGTTGCCAGTAGTCTATGAATCAGTGGCAGAATTTAATTTTATTTCCCTTAACATCTTAAGTTTTGGTTTTATGGTTTTCATATGAGTTGCATCACACTCTAGTCAGAAAAGACGCACTACAGACTCTTATGTTCTGGATCTTATTTTTATATCGAGGGCACTTGGCATAGAAAAGTGTCTATTTACAAATTTTAGAAAATTTAAAAAAGCAATACAAACTCACAAAAAAGGCTCAGTGGCCCTATTAAGACATTTTTACAACCTAAATCTAACAAAGCTTTCATTTGATAAGAACCACACTTAAATAGCATTACAGATAGCAAGATTTTATTACGAGGATACACTAAGACAATTGAAGATGATCATGAAATATATCAGAACCTTATTATTAGTTACAGGGACACTAAGATGCATCGAACATCATAGAAGTCTGATATACACACTGTAGTTGAGGAAAAGAGAGACACACATTATAAACATGACCTTTTTGGAGTTGGAAGGCATGCTAGACATCATCTAATGCAGTCCTTCTATTTTATGAAGTAGGCCAGACTTGCAGAATTTCAGCGAGTTTTTGCAATGCATATACTTAGTGACAAAGTTAAACTTAAACCTAAAAGCCCACAATGTGGTGCCATATTATATGATGCTTCTCCACTGGGGAAAGAAAAGTTCACTGAATTGAGGAGTAAAATACAGAACTATGCTCTTATATATATCATTCCCCCCCGCCCCCGCCCCACTCCACCACTATGTTGAAGTTCTAACCTTCAATACCGCAGGATATAACCTTATTAGGGAATGAGGTCCTTATATAAGTGATCAAGTCGAGATGAGGTCATTAGGGTAGGTGTTAGTCCAGTACAACTGGTGTCCATATAAAAAGGGAAAATGTAAACACACATGCACGGAGGGATGATATAAAGAGACAAAGGGAGAAGTCCATGTGAAGATGGACACAGAGATTGGGAGTGTGTGCCGAAAGCTAAGGGATTCCTAGGGCTACCAGAAGCTGGCAATGCCAGGAAAGCTACAGCTTTCTGAGAGAGCATGGTTCTGCTAACATGTTGATTTCAATCTAGTCTCTAGAACAGTGGGACAAGAAATTTCTGTCGTGCTAAGCCACTGAGTTATTGGTCCTTTGTTTCTAAACTAATACACATGTTCAAGTAGAAAATTAGACAGAAACAATAAATTGAGGAAAAATCCCTGGACAGCAACAGATAATTATAAGCTAACATTTATGGCGTGCTTCCCAAGTGCTATACCATGAAAAGAATTTTACATGAATTATCTCATTTTATCCTTACATCTCCTTGGGTTGGTATTATCCATGTCTCCAGTTGAGGAAACCAAGTCACTAAAGGTTAAATGACATTGTCAAAGTCATGAAACCAGTAGTGAAGCTGGGATTCATCATTCCAGGGTCCAGGCTCTTAACCACCATGTCACACAGACAGCTGAAGCCACCCTAAGGGAGTTGAACGAGGCTGAGACTCAGTGTCATACTACTTCTGGTAGATGTCAGCTTCTCCGGCCTTCAAAGAGGATTTTAATTTAGAAGGCTGTATAAGGCTGTATAAGCATTGAGAGTAAAGGGACCATAGTATCACTTTGAATTTATAGAAGACTCTTCTTCCAAAGAGGTTCAAGTTCCTTTGTCTCATATGCCACCCGCCCCGCCTCATGAAGCCTTCCAACCAAAAACACAGAGGCTGTTATGATTCATCTCATTGCACGAATTGGTTAATTCAATAACTATAAACCAAGGGCCTACCATGTGCCAAGCACCTTCCAGATGATTGGATATATCAGTGAAAAAAGCAGATGGGGATTCCTGCCCCCATGGAGCCTCCATTTCCAGGAATGAGAAATGCAGACAGAATGAACAGATTCAGAAGTTTACAGAGTTAAGTGAAATATGACATTTGGGCAAGAATTTCATTTTCCCAACTTCTTCTCTTCTCTACTGCTTCACTTCTCCAGAGGAGATTGCCAGAAAGCAAAGGCTTTCAAACGTGTACACAATTTTCCCATTTTATTTATGTATATGTTCACTGCGCATACTTGTACTCCTGACAGCAGAGACAATTTTCAACTTTGATTTAAAAGCTCTGAACTGCTTCATAACGGTACGTTTAAATCATCTCAAAACAGGGAAGAATTTGTCAAAATGTAAAAGATTACCGTCGAAGGAAAAATTCAACAACCTGCCTAGTAATCTGCCATCCTATCTGACAGTCTCATCTGTCACTACCTTATGGCAGGCGAGAGCCTCTGGTTTTGGGGTGATAACCTTCAACCTTTTTCACTCTTGATATCATAGAATGATGCCCTTAAGACGTTAGCTTTCAAGGCCATGACTTTACAGATTAAAACAAAAAGATTTTAATGAACTCATTTAAAATAATTATTATAAAAATCTCTCATGAATGACCTTATTACTTTTTTTTTAGGTAATTCATGGTAGGCTAGACAAATTTTCTTTTTAACATTTATTTAGATTTGTACCTGTACGTTTAGATTAGAAGAACTCTTCAACCTTCTGGTTGAATCTATTGTGATATGAATCTACCACTTCCCAAAAAGCCAGATTACCTTTTCCCAGAAAGACATAGTTTAGAGACAGTTTTCTAAGGCTCTGAGGATAATGATAGTGGCAGACTGTCGAGTCCCTTCCCCTGGGCTCTTGGCATTGCTAACTAACATGGTCAAAGTGTGTTAGGGTTGGATTGGTATCAGTTCCTATCCACCAAGGTTTATAATTCAAACCTGTGCTTATCCTTGTCCTAGAATTTGCATATTATAAATAGCTCGTAAAAACAATGACCAAAATGCCTATGGAATATATTTAAAAGGAAAGCTTTGAAATACTATAAGATCAGCCTTGTGGGAGGTATTTTAAACAGTGGCTTTTCTGAATATAGGAGCCACCCACAACTCTCTTCTGATGATTGAATTGGAGAACTAGAATGGGCCTTTATGGGCTATCTCCTGTCTCCAGGCCCCATTTTGACTAACATCCCAAAATGAAGTCATAAAAAAGAGTCTGTGTTCCTCAAGCCTGGGGAAAACAGGCCAGATTCACTCAGCACATCTACCTTAGGGAATCTGAAACCTCCCTCATATGCCTACCTCGCAATTTGTGCCATTTGCAGAGGGATTGAACTCCACTTTGTGTCTCTACAGAGTTCAGAATTTACGTTACCACTGTGAGGTCAAGAGCAAGTAGAAAAGGGGTGAAGGTGTCTTTCACTACTTCTTTGAAAAATAATTAGTCTGTTTTCATACATGATACTGGATTTTTTTCGTGTCTTTCATCCCAATTTCTTTTATGCCATTCACTGTTACCACTCTGAAGCAGAAGTGTCTAAATGCCACGGCACTATGTATACTGCCCAGGACACAGCTCCTGAGAACACCATTATGGTTCCCACCAGGGTACACTGGTGCTACTGTAAAATGATCACATATTATGGCGACAAAATCGATCTCGGTAAACTAAAGGAATAAAGAGCACAGAGTGACTGATGTTAGTTATCTGCAGAATATAGCCTTCCTAAAATAATGCTTTAGAAGTGAATGGGGAAGAGAACTGAGAAATTGCCTAATTCACAATGCCAGGATAAGAATGTAAGTGGATAAAATAAAATAATCTGTGCCATAAATTACATCAAGATTTCACGAACAGAGTGGATTAGAAATGGAAGCCAAAACTAAAAGTTGGGCACGTGTTTCTAAGACCATCCTGGGAAGCCAATGCTTTGATGGGACAATCAAATTAAGCTCTAAGAAAATTCATCTGACTCTGCTCCACTTCCACACTCATCAACCAACATGTTCACACAAATTGGAATATATCCTCAGATCAACAAGACTATTCAGTTGACTCATTAATTTTATCTCTTGCTGAAAATATTCAGATTTGCTTCAGATGTATAAGTCAGTCATTTCTGAATGTGGTATGTGTCATTCCATCTGAGACTGCCTTCTCTGCAGGCAAGAGACCATTCTGTCTCTGCGCCCATAAAATTGAAGACCAGATCTTAGACCATTGATGCCACCATAGTGCAGCACTCCAGAGCTAATAATGCTTGAGCAGCAAGCCAGTGACCCTCTCAAGGCACTTGTTCTTTTTAGTGTCAACGGCTATCAGCAAAGCACTGGCATAGCTTGACAGGCAGAGAGCAGTAAACAGAGCTATATTTTTTGGCACTAAATTTGGAACATGGTGGTTGAGATTTTGTGGTCCAGTCTGATGTCAAACAAGGGGCAAATTATGGACAATATTAATTCTACCATGGGGGTCTCAAGTCAATAATAAACTTCTCTCTCCTATGTACTGTGCTCAAAAGGAAAATGCCAGATGATTTGTAAGTCCAAATTTTGAGTTTATTTGTCACTTATTTTGGGGAAATTTGGTTTAAGCAAAATGAAATTACTGAAATTAACTTGTTTATATGGTAAATCCTGGGCAATAAAAACTCTTGTTTTTTAAAACATACACACCAAATTAATCAGGGGCTCAGGAAGTGTGCATGCTGTTTCTTACCTTTTGAAGAACAAATCAAGATCAAATCAGTGATGAAGTCATGAAGCCTAGCTTACAAACAGAAAATCCAGTTTTACCAGAAAATATTTTGTATAAAATTTAGCCTCATAGCTCAGGTATCACGTCAATTTCCAATGGTTAAAGTTACTAGGATTAATACAAAATATGCCCTAGTCTTTGCAAATGGCCTGTGGTCATAGTCTCGTGTCCTTTCCAGCTTGCTATGGTTGTCCAGGTTGGCCCTTCTTAATCAGGTGTCAACAACACGGTCTCAGATCTTAACCATAGGAGTGAAAATGGATCCAGCAACCAAGAAATAGAGGAGGAGTTTCTTTGAAAATGAAGCCTATTAAAAGCAATCCTTCCTCGTTCTAATTCTCCCCTTTTATTCTTTTAAGTTACATCCTCAGGTTTCCTGAACATACTTGCCGCAGTTGTGTCTTTCATTATTTTGCTCAAGTAAGGTATTTAGGACAGTAGTAAATCATTCAAGTGGGACAAACTCCACAAGATTGATAATAAGGAACTATCTTGGGGCATGAGTGAACGAGAGGCAAGACAAAAGTAAAGACTAATTGGGGATATTTTCTTTCCGACCACGAACAAAATCCAAATTACCTTAAGGGTGGCATGTAAAGCCATCTATTATCTACGGCTAAATCAATGTTACATTATTGTGTGCTCAGTTTGTTATTTTACACTCAATTATGAAGGGTATAAAATGCATACACACAGTCACAGACAAAAGGACGAGGATCTCCCAAGCGACTAGGCAGGCAATACTGGGGTCTACCCAATAGTTTAGAATCAGAGTGCTCTGCATTTCCAAAAAAGTAATCAGAACTGAGACAGAACCAATAAATGCAAGAAAATGTTAGAATCCTCCAAATAGACGGCAAATCAGGGTTTTTTCCCCTCCCCTTGTATTACTGCTCTTTTACTCTGAAATAGCACTCAAAAACAAAAATCAAGGAAAAATAGCTCCCACTCACAGGGATGTTCGTGATGGTAAATCCAAGTTTGTATTTGGCTCCCTACAGTGTAAATGATAGCTCCAAATGCTTTTAAAATTGTAGCACATCTCTCTCCCAAGGCTCTAAATGTCACTCTTCCCCCGTCTTCAACCAACCAAACAACTCGTGTGCTGGTGAAGGGGCAAACAGACTTGCACCATATAAATATGATAAACATACATAAGAACCAGCCATCCTTCTGATTTCAGTCCTTCTGTAGAGGAGGAATAGTTTTATAATTTTTAGGCAAGATTAGATCCTTTAATCATTTAGCTACACGTATTTTCCATTCTAATATTAAGTTGAAAATATTCACAACGGATTGCCCTCAAGACTAATCACGTCTTTTGTGAACTGCAGCTTCTAAGTGAAAAAAATTCAAGATGACACCCTTTTGTTTAAATCACCAGTTTGCAAAACCAAACCAAAACAAAACAAAAACCTTCTCATCTAACACTGTGTGCAGTAAGTATTCTACCAAGATAACGTCCAAATCCTGCACATGCAATTAAACAAACAAAAAAAAAATCAGCAAAAATAGAAATAGTATAAAAAGATGACCCTTGAGGCTGGATGACTAGAGCTTTGTTTTGGATCATGAACATGCATGTCACGTCGTCATCCACTCAGTCTGTCGGCTTCGTCCACACAAGCAAGCGAGGGAAATGCACAGACGGGACGAGCTCTCTCCTGAGCCTCTCCAGACAGCTCCAGCCCATGCAGCTCCAATGCTGCAAACCGGATTCGACAGTATAGGGGTGCCTTCAGAGCATAATCATCTATTTGCAATTCTCAGCTTAGAAAAAAAAATCAGATTTACCACCCAAGATTTTAATGTGAATTCAGAAAGTTGCATACAAAAATTAAGTCTAGGTATAAACTTTGACCTCTCAGCTTTGATGTCATAAATAATTAAAATGATTAACTCACAAAGAATTAGCTCTTTTTCATGTACACATTTCTATGTTATTATAGATGTTCCCTGCACTTTCCCCTAATTCCTGGGAATAAAAAAAGGGGGAATGGGGAGGAATCATTTGTTCTCATACGTATTGAGATAGAAGGAATAAATACTATATTTTAAATTCATAAAATTGAAATTGAAAAATTGAAAGGTCAAAAATTTTAAAAAGAAATCTTGTTCTCTTTTATGTAGAAAACCTTAATATATAATTGACTTAACATCGACCCTCATCCCCCTTGCATTAATCTGATGTTCTAATGCAAATATGCGATGACCGCAGAGTGCCCTAGCCATCACCGGAATGTGACTCATATTGGGAATGGTGAACTGCCAAACTAAAACAGATTTAGATCAGACGATACGTGGAATATACCACTAACTGAATGATCTACTGATTTTCATTCTAATTTTCCTTTTCTACCAAATAACCCATAAATTTACAGTGACTAGTATCATGAATTTTGTTGTTTGGTGTGCAGTCTTCCTTCTGGTTCCATTTTGTCTTTATGTAAGACATCACTTAAATAAAATTTGTAAGTTCAAAATCCTTGCTAAAATATTTGAAACACAATGTTCCAGGATAGTGTTTTGCTAAATCTAGGTCCCGTATTCCGCTCACTTTTGCCCAGAGCAGACTGGAAATGGGGAACTTTTCTCCCCTGATCCACATGCTCATTTAGGCATTTGACATTGTTACCAGTAAGAGCTATTTTTACAGAATTTGGACCAGATCATCTCTTTTCTCTTTTCACACTATATACATTTCTTTAGATAATATTAACATTTTTCAAGGGATCTTGAAGATCTCTATAGTCGGTGTTAACATTTACACGTGGAATATACGGACCATCATTGTTACGGAGGTCTTTGTTTGTCTTCACATTTTTAAAGGATATTTCTTGAGGGCAAGCATGTCCTATTACTAATGAGTTAGAGAAAACATTATCCTGTCCTGGGACGTGGAAAACAATAAATTGTTAAATAATGTAATCAATTAAAAATATGAATTCTAATAATTGCTAAGATCCATTGTATAGATTACATCTGTGAGATCTGCATTTCTCAGTTCTTCCATTAATATCTTCAGAATTATGTTTATCTACCTCCAAGGAATATTACCAGGAATAATTACCTTTATTAAAAGCCTTAAGAATCACAGATGGAAAGTATTATATGTGCAGAGGACTATTTTGGTGATGCTGTTAAACCAAATCAAAAGAATATCCCTTTATTATCAGTGAGAAAATAAGGACCACCTACTCCCCAGCTTGTTTCCTTAATTTCTCATATGTGCAATTAAACCTTAAAACGTCATACTTAGGAAACACATTTCACTACTACTAGGTAACAGCCATTTCCAAAATATATAAACTTATACTCTCATTTTATTAAAATCTCAACATGGATACCATCTTAAGACCATACTGTTTCTTACTGGGGAAAAGGTAGTTGTTACTCCACATAAATAATCGTAGCTCTGGCTGCAGTCCAAGATGTGAGCACTTTCCTCTGCTGCCTCAGCAATTCTCCTGATGTCAAAGACACATTAAAATAAATGGGAACCATATGGCTCCACAGCAGAATACCCGTACTCTTACAACCGAGAGGGCAATGCAATTCATTACCACCATCGGAGAAATATTTGGGGGACATGGAATATCTCAATGCAGAATAACGCTGCATGAGGCAGGCCATTTGATTAAAATTTGCACACAATGACAGAGGAGACATTCGCTGTTCTTCGGCTTTTCGAACCTGTTTTGCTGCTTTTTACATTTTCTCAGCATCACCATGAGCCTTTCCTGTTGGAAAAATTAAACAGCACTTTCCACCTGCTCAATGATTTTCCCACACAGTACCTCATCTGTTCCAACAATATAGCCCCATCAAGCCTAATATATCATGATAATACAGGTCAGAACATCACTGAACAATAACGAAAACAAACCAAAACCAAACCTTCAAACAGAAGACAACAAAACTTTTCTAAGATCCAGTCATTCAGGAAAGCAACACTGGATCAAAGATTATATGCTGAACTTTGACCTTTGCCAGGAAGGATGAAATCTGGAAACATTTTTTTTTTAATATGTTAGACTAAACAGCCTTTACTATATTTATCCCAAATAGAAATCCAAACCACTGAGAAACAGAGAAAGAAGAAATTCATCAATGCTGTATTCCTGGTTGCATATGTCAGAAATCTAAGTTTAAAAAAGAGATGGAGGGCTGCGAAGTTGGAAGGAAAGATGAGGCTGGGAATGCAAAGGGAGGGGCGGCTGTGGTTATGGAGCTGTTATTTCCTGGCTGTCAATGAGTGATTGGGGAGGATTGTAAACATAAAAAAAAAAGGAGGGGGGGGACTTTTAACTATGATTTTTTTCTATAAATGTACATATAAATGTACATTTTGAGCATATGCTTCAGGTTTTTAATATTGCCCTTGTTGTCTGCTTTAAATATTTTTAAAAGCTATGAATTACTTCAGCATAATGTCTGGCAAGAATTATCATCCAGTATCTACTAGAAGAATAAAATTAAGACTCATCTCAAATGTCAACTCCAGAAAGCCTTTCATGGACCCCCTAAGAAAGAGGTGAGTGCTCTTTCCACACATTTTCAGATCATTTCTGCCTTGGTACTGATAATATGAGTGTTTCTACTCTACTACCAGCTTTGGACGAGGCGTACAAGGACCATACCTTACTTCCTGGGGACCTCTCAGCTTACAACACACCAACACACTGCTGGGCACCTAGGACTTCCTCGATTAGTGTTTGTTTAACTAAATTAGATGAATGAATAACTGAACTCTGGGACAAGCACATATTTACATTTCCTAAACATGTTTTCCTTAATTTTAAATGGTAAGGTGACATGTAACAGCTTTCCCCTGAAGCTCCAGCCAGGGTTAACGCTCCTGCCTGCCTGCCTGCCTGCCTGCCTGCCTGCCTTCTTTCTAGTCACTTTATATTCCTGAGGTACTTTTCAGTGCAAAAATGTATATTGAAGAGAGGACACATCACCCTCATGGCTCGAGGGTACACATAACTTTTGTATTAGAAACCATTTGAAATATACTACATTTTAGATATCAGAAGATCTAATATAACAAACCAACTCTGGCATCATAATAAACCTCTAAACAATCCATCAATAATGAGCTTGTAAATCCGACTCTACAAATAGCAAGCAGTTGGTAGGGAGAAGAGTCACCTGAGTATTATAATATGATTTTGAAAGAGAAATCCTGCTGATAAAATATCGACTAATTAATATTGACCTCCAGCAAAAACATGACCGAAATTCTTGCCTTTAGCAGTCCCTTAGTTATAGATCTACAAAATGATTCTTAGTATTTAAATTGCCATCTTTGCCTCAGAGCAGTACTGTCCTGTAAAAATAAAATCATATTGCTCAAAATGTATTAATTTCCTATGAAATTTTATAATATATGCCATGTTGTAAGACAGATAATTTTTCTCTTTTTGGTGGGAGTGGCAATGAGACATAAGTGAAAGGCCCAGATGACTTCCTGAGACAAGGAGCAGAAATGAGCAAGCAGAATTCTAAATTTTTGTTAAAATAATAGAAACAAGGAAGAACCAAAACAATATGGGTTAGAATAGAAGCGGAATGAGGGCAGAAATCTGTCATGTGTGGGACTGATTTTTACCCTAAAGCTAAAGAGCTATCCTGTTGATTTTCATGGATGGGAGTAAAGACAGGAGACTCCTGGGTCCAAAACAAACTTTACTGTTCATAGCACAGTAGATAGCATGAGCATCATGTCTCTGTTGGTATTTCCTTGTCCTCAGATTGTCCACAGAGGCAATATGGAGGGACCAGAGAAATGCTATACATAGTAGGTGTGCACTGTACCAAAGGCCTAACGAGCTTGAGAACCCACTGGTTTTTAGCCTTCAATAAGCAATCCTTTTCTTTGTCCCAGGAGGAGACATAACCTCATCCCTTGAGTTTGCTTCCTACAATCCCAACACTGAGAAATGGCCCTAGGAAAGGGGGGTCAAGGCAGCACATCCTTGACATCCTCAGAAAGACACAAAGGAAGGCAAAAACCTATGGAGGAGTGTTTCCCAACAGAATTCTTATTGATTTTGTTCATTCATATATCCCAAGCACCTGGAATAGGGTCTGGCATACAGTAGATACTCAGTACCTAGCTGTTTAATGGGACGAGTTGGATTTATTGATAGGCTTTCACTCTTATTAAACACTGTAATTCTTGCGAAATGATCATTTCACAGGCATGCATATTGTAACTACCACTTAGTATGCAAAAGTGATATTCCTAACACACAAAGAAACAATCTTTCCTGCAAAGTGTCTATGAACTAAAGAGTTTCTTGAAGAATGCTTACTGAGGTATTTTTATTCCTATTAAGTAGAACATTTTTTCCCTAGGTCCCTTCATAGCTCAGATATACTTCCCTTCATGAATATCTTGCCGAAGGAGAAAATCAGTCCAAAGATCTTTAGAACTATATATACATATATATATATATATTTCCCCCCCCCCTTAGGTATCTCCTGTGTGCATAGCAATCCCAAAGGATCCATGTTTGCCCTTTTTTTTTCTACTCTTATGACTTGTGGGTTATTTGTTACAAGAAATATATTTTGTTTTTCCAAAGCCAAATGTAATCTCAGGTTTGGACTATATAAGGAAGGAGGGAAAGAAAAATGAGGTTTCTTTTCCTTCTACATTTTAAGAGTTTATATTTCTAGGGATGGAAATAAAAACTCAGCAGAGTAATGAGTATACTGCCTTTTACAAAAGCAGGAATCGACCTCTGCTACCTTTAAAGAGCATCACTTCTCAATGACTTCAGATTTGTCGTCTGGACAAAACTCAAATTCCAAAACCTGGTTCTCAGCATTCTCCACCGACCAGTTCCTTTGACTTTGTTCTCACATAGATATGGTCTTCAGTGTCTCTGAGTTCAATTTTTAAGTGATTTACACCACCGAAATATTTATCATTGACCTCGCCAGAGACCATGGCAAAAACCAAAGGGGCTCTTGGAGTTTTGAGTTGGAGAACGAAAATGAGAAGCAGAATCAATTTAAGGGCGACCCTGTCTTGGCCCCCAGACTTCTGGTCTTTGGTGAAGGATTCAGTAAGGATGACACGGGATGTTTTTTGAGTGTGTGACTAATCTTGGGAGGGTTGAGGGACTACTACTATTCCCAGATGGCAATAGATAGAATTACTTTCCTTCAAGAGCTACTCCTTTTCTTTAGTAAGTCGTGGGAATTGAGAAAGACTGGAGGAGGCTGGAGGTAGCTTTGAACAAAGAATTCTTTGGGGAAGGGAGGAGCAACAATCCAAGGGTGCCCCAGGGCAGCTTGTGGGTACTGGGGAAAGATGAAAGAACCTGTGGTCTAGTTTAAAATGGCAGGAAAGGGATGCCTGGGTGGCTCAGTAGGTCAAGCCTCTGCCTTCGGCTCAGGTTATGATCTCAGGGTCCTGGGATCAAGTCCCACACTGGGCTCTCTGCTTGGCGGGAAGCCTGCCTCCTCCTCTCTCTCTCTCTGCTGGCCTCTCTGCCTGCTTGTGATCTCTTTCTGTCAAATAAATAAATAAAATCTTTAAAAAAAAAATAAACAAAATGGCAGGAAATCCATTACTACAGCAATACAATTTCCATAATTTATACATAAAATAAGGATGTTGGTAAACATGCCAGTTGCGCTGATGGAGGTGTGACCACAAAAATTTGGGAAACTACCAGTACACAAGACACTAAACTGTCTAAAAGACAAAATTGGGCACTTTGAAGGTATTGCATCCATCAGTGAAATTTTATTTGTATGTTTAGCATGTGCCAAAGACTTTTCTCATTGCTTTAGAGGTATTCATTCACTGAATCCCCAAATCAATGCATTCATGGTTTGAATGGGTAGAACTTTATCAATTTTGTAAATGAAGGTGAGGTCCAGAGAGGTGAAGGAATTGACCAAAACTTCACAGCTAGTAGCAGAGCAGCCTGATTTGAATGCAAACAGTGTCTTGACTAAGCTGTTAATCTTGACAATATACTGCCTCCCTTTCTTAGTTCTAGAATAGGCTAATACTCTTTCTTACATTCCATGAACACCTGCTCCCACGACCCCCAAAATCCAGAATTATGGCAATGATAATCTAACTGTGTTATTAAGAAAAGAGAAAGGTGGGGCGCCTGGGTGGCTCAGTGGGTTAAACCCCTGCCTTCGGTTCAGGTCATGATCTCAGGGTACTGGGATGGAGCCTGCACTGGGCTCTCTGCTCAGCAGGGAGCCTGTGTCTGCCTCTCTCTCTGCCTGTCTCTCTGCCTACTTGTGATCTCTCTCTCTGTCAAATAAATAAATAAAATCTTTTAAAAATTTTTTAAAAAATAAAAGAAAAGAGAAAGAGAGAAAGCAAGTCGCCTGGGTCTTAGAAGCAGTTAGAAGCAGCATTAGAAGAAAACCATTGTGGACCTCTGGTGTTTTATTGCCAGACAGCTAGTAGCCTGGAGCCATAAATCCTAGGCACAGGCTTTGGAATCAGACACACCAGTAGGTTCATTGCCACCTTGGGTCAGTTGCTTAACCCCTGTTTCCTTGTCTGGAACATCCTAGGGCTATTGCAAAGAAGTAGAGGTTATAAACATGAACTCTGCAGCCAAAGCACTTAGTCCAAATCCAGGGACTGCCATTCACTTGCTGTGTGACCTTGGGCAGTCTACTTACTCTTTCTACACCTCATGTCATAAAATGGTTATAATAATAATAATGCCTACTGCATAGTGTTGTTACAAGGACTGTAAATTAATATTTATGAAGTGTTAAACAATGCTTGGTGCATACTGCTATATAAGTGTTTGTTAAATAAAAATAAAGAAATCAATAAATCATTCATATAATTTGGATTCACATAAATCATTTATATAAGGCAGTAGAGTGTCTGATATAGAACGATCAATATGTTTAAACTATATATTGACAGGGACTGGTCCCACATGACTAGGGCTTTACAATACAAGTGTTTTATTCAGTATTTTATTTATTTTTTTTATAAAGTCTTTTTTTTTTTTTTAAGATTTATTTATTTATTTATTTATTTGACACAGAGAGAGATCACAAGTAGGCAGAGAGGCAGGCAGAGAGAGAGGAGGAAGCAGACTCTCCGCGGAGCAGAGAGCCCGATGCGGGGCTCGATCCCAGGACCCTGGGATCATGACCCGAGCTGAAGGCAGAGGTTTTAACCCACTGAGCCACCCAGGCGCCCCTTATTCAGTATTTTAAATCTACAACATTCTGTAATTTAAAAACTTTTTTAGGGAGGCTTTTGCATTCATTTGGGTACATTTTGGCATTGAGTATCTGACAGATATACCTGACAGATAATTAATGTGTGTGTATACTGTAAATATGTGTGTGTGTGTGTGTATGTGTGTGTGTGTGTGTGTGTGTGTGTGTGTATAGAATTTTGCAAAATTCTAGGGTTGTAACTGTGAAAAGAGATAAAATATACCCTTAGGAGACATGTAGTCTAAGGAGGATATGTTAACATTGATTTTGTGGAGAAGAAAATGGAGGCTCAGAGTGTGTTCTCACCAAGGTCAAAAGCTCACATCCAACTCTGCCTTCAGGTGGGAGCCTTTTGCATTTCCCCGTGGGCTGTTTCTCTCCAGGTGTCAGCATATTGACTTTGCCAGTCTCAGTTTTGCACTTTCCCTGCTGTGGGTATGGCAATTCCTGTCTATATTTCAAAATTATGGGACTTGAAGGACACTTATTTTTACTCATTCCCTTTAAAATGAACTGATTTGCATTCATCTGTCATTCATTCATTTCTTTACTCGCCCATATTCCACACCATTCACCTGCAGCCAGACTGCTAAGATAGGGAGATATAGTCAATCCTCATTATTCATGGATTCTATGTTTATAAATTTGCCTACTTTCTAAAACTTATTTGTAACCCCCAAATCAATATTCGTAGCACTTTCATGGTCATTCACGGACAGGCCCAGAGCACTGAAAAACTCAACTAGCCTCACATTCCCAGCTGAGATCAAACAAGGTGACTGCCTGCCTTCTTGTTTCAGCTCTTCTAGTGTAAAGAGCATCCTGTAGGTGGTATGTTTAGTGCCACATTATTTGCACTTTTGGGCTTTCTCTTGGTCATTTTGTTTTTTAAAATGGCCCCACAGCGTAGTGTTAAAATGCTGCCTTGTGTTCCCAAGCGTGAGAAGACTGTGATGTGTCTTCTTGAGAAAATAGATGTGTTAGATAAGGTTTGTTCAAACGTGAGTCACAATGCTGTTGGCCACGAGTACAACGTTAATCAATCAACAATATGTATTAAATAAGGAGTCTTCAAGACAGAAATACGCTCAACAAGGTATGTATTGATCAGTGGATGAAAACATTATGACCAGAAGCACCCAGAAACCTAACCCTGTATTTCCCCTAGGATAGCAGTGGTTCAGTAACCTTGTAGAACATAACCACCATGAGAATGGGAATCAACTGTACGTACTCTTTCTCTTTGTGGTCATTTTTCTAACAATTGATTGAAAGTGAAGTTAATAGAAAGGTGACATAAAATGATATTCAAATGTTTAAAACATATAAAGTGATCAACCTCACTAATAAATAAATAAAAATCAAGATAATAATAAAGTTCAAGATTCTCCCATCTACTTAGTAAATAATAAGGAATCAGAACAATCTTAAATTGTGGCAGTAGTACAAAGAAACAAGTACTTTTCTATACCATTATACATTTTCAGAAAGCAATTTCTCAGTTTTGCCAAGAACCTTAGAAAATCTTCATCTTTTTTGAATAAAAACAATTTTGAATCTAGGAATAAGCCTTAAGGACATAATCAGAGCTTTAGAAAATTATTTATCTCCAAGCATGTCCATCGTTAACTTATGCATAATTCTTACAAATCGAAAACCACCTAAATGCTCGAGACCATAGAAATGGTTGAGTAAGATGAGGTTCTATCAATATGAAGAGATATTATTGTAGCTAATAAAATTAAGAAAGTTTAGCAGATTTTTAACAAAATACTAGATATTGCCTGCTATAGCATCCAGTGGAAAAAATAGCAGATTAGAAAAAATTGCTGAACAACATGTAGTAACTATCTATAATACACAAAGGAAATATTAGGACAGTACACTAAAATGCTAATATTGGTTGTTTCAGAGTGATAGGATTATATATGTATTTTTAAATCTGCTTCTTTTCACCGTTTTGAATTTTCCAACTTTTATACAATTATCATCACAAAGAGTTGAAAGTTCTCAGACTCTAGGCTCTCCGTTTTATATTTTAAGAAACACTTCTGTAGGGGCGCCTGGGTGGCTCAGTTGGTTGAGCGGCTGCCTTCGGCTCAGGTCATGATCCCAGCGTCCTGGGATCGAGTCCCGCATCGGGCTCCTTGCTCAGCGGGAGCCTGCTTTGCCCTCTGCCTCTGCCTGCCACTCTGTCTGCCTGTGCTTGCTCTCTCTCTCTCTCTCTCTCTGACTAATAAATAAATAAAATCTTAAAAAAAAAGAAACACTTCTATAGCTTTCTGAACATAACACAATAAAATTGTTTAATACATTTATGAAGTGGCATTACTATAATGGGTCACCTTATACCCTGGCACTTATAACCGTATGTTTCCCATTTTCAAAATTCCATTAAACATGGGTACAAGCACTGATATATAGAATTCTATAAAGTATGTTCAAGAGCCTAAACCAGCCCGTAATGGCTATGAATGTGTCATTCCTTGCCTGTCCTATCATGACCAACTGTAAGTACTAATGTGAGCCAATGAGAATGAGCCTGGAAATACATTAATAATCCATCTCCATTACTGTGCCAGGTACACAGTTAGCCCGTTCTTTTTCTCGGGGCATACTCACATCCACTGGATAGTAGTATTTCTGCTAAATCCGTATATAAAAACCCAGACAGTTTGAAGAAGGTAAGTGTGCTAGTCTCTTTCACCCCTTTCATCCTGCTTAGGACTTGGTCTTGTTCCTCTAATTCCAAGCTAATATATGAGTTCCTGCTATTGCTTTGTCAAATCATCCTAAAATCACAGCTTTGTAGACTGCCTATTTCCTTCACCAAGCCATACTTTCTGCCATACTTCTCTCCACCACATAAGACATTTTACCTAAACAAACAAACAAACAAAAAAACAAAAAAACAAACAAACCCTAGAAAATTGTCTTAGATCAGAACCCAGTATGCCATATCTCCTGCAGCATTGTGAATAGGACTGCTCGTCATCTTCCATGGGGGTAAATCCTACTGCCCAGTAATTGCCCTCAGTCCCAATTCACCCAAATCTCTGTGTGCTCTGTTCCAGCATGGATAAAAGCTCCCCCCAAGCATTTTAGGCTAATGAGTAGCTAATGCTTAATACCCTAATCTTTAAAAATCTAGGGAAAAAAATGTAGCAGTATTAGCATGATGGGATTTTGGAAGGGGTGGGAGATTATCCATAAAATCTAAGTTCTCTAAAATTTAAATATGCATGTGACTTACATATAGAGATATTACATATTTATATTATACAGTCATATGCCCATTTATGATAAGTATAACTGGTTAATTCTCTAATTTGATCCTCTTGAAGCCAAGGTTATACATGGTGATAGCAGTCACCTGCCTGTTTTGCACATCAACGCTATTAGTTATGAGAACTTGATGGGAGAGAGGTATTTGAATAACATTAAAAACATCAATGTTCCTGGGAAAACATCACAAGACACATCTTATCGATGGAATTAGAAAAATTGTCCTCATACACAGATCTCTAAAAACACAGAGACTATCTTCCTATGCTACTCACTCTTTCAAAGAGCTCTTCACCTACACACTCCTAATTTATGCATCTGATTATGAATGTATGATTTATATTTATTCCCTCACTGAGTAAATATCTATTAAGCATCTATAACCCAGCAATTTCTAGGTGGCTTCTGCATAAATTGTCAATCTGCTTACGTAGGAGTTTGTCACCGGCCACATCTGATAAGAAGAAGTAAGTTCATTTGGCCCAACAGAAGGCACTGTTGTTCTCAATGTTAATAGGAATACTATTAAAGCAATGTCATGTGCTTACATAGATTCAGGGAACAGAGTTACAATGAAAAAATCAGGGTTTTATTTCTTTGTTTGTTTGTTTGTTTTACCCTGAGTCTGCTACTCCCCATGTTGTGTTTGGGTATGTGAGTTTGGGAGCAGAAGCTAGAGGGAGCAAAAGGGCTCTGCATAACGGAAGGAAGTGACTTGCAGCTCTCAGGGCAGCCAATTCTGGAGGGAAGAGAACGGCTGTAAGTGAGGAAAAGTAGAGTCATGGACGGAGCCAGAGGAAGGTTGCATGTTTCATTATGGAATGATTACCCATGACTCTGAAATCAATCTTCAATTCTACAGAATCATGTAATTCTGGTTTGCAATCCTGGTGAGCTGCACTGGGCCCTGGCCACAACATTTAGATGACTACTATCATCTAACACAAAATTTAGACCAGCCTAGATCAGTCATACCATTAGGTAAGAGACTGTGTATAAACAAGACAGTATTGTCTCCTATGTCAATCATATATGAATAATATTAGGGATGTAAAATAGGCCTTTGTCCTGTGTGTACGAATATTCTATGATGCCATGCTCTTACCTGAGCACAAATCACTCATTGCCCTTCCTCACTTGGTCTCTTCCTTTCTGCCTCACCCAATACCAGCCCCTTATTAAAGCAGCTGATTATCCCCAAGAGTCAAGTCTCAAAATGTGTCTCTGAGAATGAGTTTCTGAAGACTTTGTAATTTAAAATTGCCACTTAAAATTCCCTCTTTCCCTGGGAGGAAAATAGAGGCGGGCTTTTGTCAACCAAGATGAATTAAAATGTCCTGGGTGGCACTGGGGTCCATTTTTGACATACACGGAGAGAAGAGAATGAGTTTACACAGGTTCTGCCCACTCATCTCCACTATGATCACAGCAAGCTTTTCAAGCAGAAGAGGATGACCTCACGGGCACCCCAGGGGCCCCGGCCAGCAGCACTGCTTTGGCAACTCTCCCACTGATTAGCTGTGCTGCCACAGGGCTTCTCAGTGTGTACAGTGATTCACAGGGGGAGACCATTCAGCTCCCTCTGTTGAGAACACCAAGACAGGAGGGCCAGGCCGCCCCTCCCCCAGGGCCAGCTTAAGTGCTGGGACGGCTCTCCTCAGGATGCAGGGGCTGAATCCAACAGCCTGCTGGGCCTAGCACACAGCGGGACTGTAAGCATCCTGGGACATATCACGACGAGCAGCACAAGGGTTTGGACGAGATTACAATAAAGAACACAGAAGCACATAAAATAGCAAGGCCATCATAACAGTGTTAGAATGGCTTTCCTTCCCAGGCTGGTTAGTGTTCTTTCCACATGCTAGAATGCAATCATTGTCACCTAACAAGCAGGTCTCTTCACGACATTGTGAGCAAGGAAAAGGCTTCACTGGTCACTATATCCTTGGCCCCTAGCACAAGACCTAGCTACTTCCTCACACAATCAATGTTTTTACTCCCAGAGGCCATCACCAACTTCCCTGTGGGAAAAAGCCACCTGCCCATCCTTTCCCTCTTTCATTTTTTGTCAGAGTCCCTATCCCTGCCTGACATTATGTATCAGTCTATTACCCACCTTGACCATCAGTATATAAGCTTTGTGAGAATGGGGCCTTTCTCAATCTAACTCACTACTGTACCATTGGTGGGTGCTTGCCAAGGACAGTCTGCTTAGACTTCACTTACTAGTTCAATTAACAGGTATTTACTGAGCACCTACTATGTGTCAAGCACTATTCTCAGCACTGAGGAAATGAACAAAGGCATAAGAAACAAGACCTGGTATTCAAGAGGAAATGGGTAAACAGGCTAGTTCGGATCTAAGTTTAAATCTTGCAGTCCGGAGGCTGGATTTTATTCTGTGCTCTGTGGGGAGTCTCGGGAAGCTAGCAAGCTGGGGGATTGGAGTTATTACGTGGAAAACAAAGAAAGGCATTAGAATGTTGAATAAAGCAAGACCCAGGAAGCTGCAAATCTCCGAAGGGATTGCTTTCTTTTTTTTAATTAAAAAAGTATCTGAACATTTCCCATGCAGGTTCATAGGAAATCCTGGAAAAAAAAAAAACAAGATCAAAATATTATTAATGGCAGAGTTTGAGGCTTTGTGATAAGCTGGTACATTCTTTCTTGAAGATAGAGACTCAAAACCTGCTGGCTGGCGGGAGGTTAATGTTCCTAGTCCATCCAACAGTTGTGGGTGATTTAAATGATAGAAAGAAACAGAGAAGGACAGTCCTGACTGCCTTCCTTTGCACAATATTATTGCATTATCAGTCCTCTGGAGTAGGCCATCCCTAAATTTAAATCACTTGGTGGTATTATCTGGTAATGACTAGGATGAATGCTTTAAGAGACATTAAATAACCTTAACCCTGTAATCATTGTCTGGTTCACTAAGGTGGTCCTTCTCCTAAGTTTAAGGTGACAAGAACATTTGTGTTAAATATGACATAAAGTTGCTCAAATATTACAGAATACATCAGAAAAGGGAAGGGAGCTAACATTTTCACATGTCTACCAGAGTGCAAAGCATTTTTCAAATTTGTTTCATTAATTCTTGGCACAACCCTACAAATAAGATCAAGGATTTCTCTTTTGCAGATGCAAAATGAAAATTGACAGCTGGTAAGCTGCTTAGTTTAGTTGTTGTTCAACCAATCTTGAGAGTGCAAAGTTCTGATAAAAACAGGAGCAAAATAAAGATGTGGGTGAACCATGGGGTAGACCATAAGTATACTTGTTGGAAGTATCCCATGGAAGAATATTCATTTAATCCAAGATTTTTCTTTATGCATCAAAATGAGAAAATCTGGTGAAAAACTTACTAAAATATAAAAGATGTATATTTATTGATTTCTAGATATAGATTTAAGAAGTGTAGATCTTAGAGTAGGCTCTAAGAGCCCAATGCAAGGATAGACTATTAATGAAGAGAGAGGCAACAACATTTGATTTATCTCACTTTTTTTTTTTTTTAAAGATTTTATTTATTTGACAGAGAGAGATCACAAGTAGGCAGAGAGGGAGAGAGAGAGAGAGAGGGAGGAGGAAGCAGGCTCCCCGCCCAGCAGAGAGCCCGATGCGGGACTCGATCCCAGGACCCTGAGATCATGACCTGAGCCGAAGGCAGAGGCTTAACCCACTGAGCCACCCAGGTAGCCTCTCACTTTTTTTTCTTAAAAAGATGACAGCTTTGCGACATTGGTAAGAAAATAAAGAGTATTTCCTTGCTAAATTCAGAATCAATACCCAGGTTGTATTCTAAGAACTCATGAGCTGTTTAATGGTTTCCTATGATCATTAGTGTATGAGGGTCATATGTCATTTTGTTTCTAGGCCTGGCCTCGCAGCACAGAAACTGTGGAAGCACTACAAGCAAGTCCTGAGGCGATGTTTTAAATGCCAGCAGTATTTGAACCCAGCCCTTTGAAACAGGTTCATACATATTTGATTGCAGGGGTCAACCCACTTTGTCTCTAAAGGGCCAGATGGTAAGCATTTTGGTTTTGTGGACCATTCGGTCTCTCGCAGCGCTTCAGCCCTGCCATTCTAGTATAAGGGCGGCCACGGTCCATATGTGCAATATGCAAACGAATGAGACTAGTTGCCTTCTAATAAAACTTTACTTACAAAACAGGATGTCAGGATGGGTTTGGCCTGTGAGGGCTGAAGTTTTGCTGAAAGCTCTAAAACAGATTGTTGCTATAAAAATAGAATCCAAACACCGGGACATATTCTGGTTGTCTAATTACTGATTTGCGTAATTTATCCCTTTCCTTGTCTGCTCGCCTGAGGTCTTTTGGGGCAGGGAGGGCATCTTGCTTTTCTTTTATCTCTCTAATCCATTAGGTGCAGGCTCACTGGGCAGTGGTAAAGGGCTTCTATACCGGGCATCCGTCATGGGTTACGGAAATATCACTGGAATAAATAAAAGATATGTGCCAGTAAACCTGGATTTCCCCCGGAAAACTGGCAACGTATAAATTGGTCTTGTTCCCACCAAAGTTAACAGCTCCCAGGAGTGAGAATATAAAAAGCCTTCACTGGCATCACTCATCTCTGTTGCGGATGCACACGGCGGGGCATAGCTCGCCCCTCCCTGCAGCAACAGGAGGAACCACCGAGTTCCCACACGCAGGCTGTCCCTGGCCTGAGTCCGCCACCTCAGGTCGCTGTCCCTGGCAGCTGAAATTCTCACAGGGCAAGACGCATGGCGTAACTGCTGCTTACGGGGAATGTGTGATTTATTTTATCATTTCAATTTAAAACCCTCTTCTATGCCTCCTCAGAAGTTATCTGGTTCAGAAAATTGCAATAGCGAGACAATTACAATTAAGTCATAATGTTACATAATGTTTAGTGTAGGTGATAAATCTCTCATTTTGAACATAATGAAAAAGGTACACAAATAATTGAAAACCCTGGCCCTAATAAGAAAACGTTGAACAAATAATTAGCCTCCCTGGGGCATTCACATGTCCTGGGTAGGCTTTTAATAAATGTGTGTTGAGTGAATGAGGGCAATGTGCCTTGGCTCCATCAGCTCTGAAGAATTGGAGGGCTGACTTGGAACATGTGGAATATAAGCAATTTTATGATATGAGAAATGAAAGAATATCTGATAAAATTCCCACGAGGAGAGCTAAACAAGGTCAGTATTTCCTCAAGTGGTGTTAAAGTTTACTACAGTGAGAGATACATAAGTGTACAGAGTAAACATAAAGTGTCTATTTTATGTCTGGGAGAGAAGGAGATGCAATGAGAGACCCCGGAGCCCCAGGCCGGAGAGCTGTTAGCATCCGGCTGAAGGGGCAGAGCTCCGGGACAGGCTCCCATGGGTACCCAAAAGATACCCACGGCTCGCTGGAGTTAACTCCCTTCGGGCACCAGAGGGGTGGGGGAACAGAGAGCAGGAAATATGGTGGACGTCATTAAGGAGAAGGCAGGATGAATAAACCATTGGAGGAAGGCAGTCAGATTATGTGTAGAAGAAATAAGAATCACAATTATAAATGCTGTCTTAGAAAAATGAAAAGACCAATTCAAAATGCATATCCATGCTTTTAGGATTAATACATTGTTCACTAAGAATACTAGAATTTAATTTTTCAGGCAAAGGAGGAGACAAAAAGGAGCTTTTTTTATTTCTTCAAAAATCAAAGAACAGGCACCCTTGGGTGGTGTGCCCTAGGTCTTATTTTAGTCTATGTACAGAAATGATGATTAAGCTTTTGTAGAATCTTTTGAGATTCTTTGAAAGCAAGCTTGTTTTAAACAATCAAATTCACCTGACTACAAAAGGAAAGCTGCAACCTTTCTTTTAAGTGGTTGAGAACCGAACCGCAGGAAATCAGCGTGGGGTCCTCTAGATCTGAGAGAAGGAATGGTTTACTGAATGCTGCAGGCAGAGCATCCAGGGATAAAAGAGGAAATCAATGAAAGGTAGAATGCAAAATGAAGATAAATAAAGACGAGAACATTTAAAGGGGAGAAAAGAGGGTGATCGAATAGGATTAATGCTGGGCCACTGCTTTGGGTTTTCCCAAACAGTAATTTGATGGTACCGGAGTTTCATATTTACTAATCAGAAACGAACACATCTAGAGAGATCTTCATTTGTCACTTGGTTGGATATTTCAGGAGTGATGCTGAAGGGAGAAGCTGACACTCTGCCTCAGATTCCACCTTCTCACGTGACTTGACAAGTCACCGAAAGACCTTGGACAAGTCACCTATCTGTGGTGTTTCAGCAGCTTCATGGAGATAGGGAGAGCATACGTGCCCTCCAGAATTCATAGCGTTTTGAAAATCTTGGGCACTTTCGTTTTCTGAGTGAATGAGGGGCATGAACAGAAGGTAGTTGATAAGTGGTGGCACACTGATAAGCCAAGAGGGCAAGAGAAGTACAATAGGGGTAAAGGGCTGAACATGGTGTCTCGAGAATAAAGTAGACCAGAAAGAAGACTATGTTTGTGGTTAGGGGTAGGGACATATCTGGAGCACATCCCCCAGGGCTGAATGGTAATGGGAACCAGCTAAACAAGAAGAGAGGTAAACCCCCGCCCCCCCGGAAATTGAAGGGTAAGGCTTACAAATAAAATGATACCAGAGTAGAGCAGCAGGAAACATTTTGAAGTGATTGCATGAAATAGGTTGAGGCTAAGAACTACCAAGCTCTTTAGGTATTCAACAACCGCCCCAAGAGAACCTATTAGTTCGCTAGTTGGTTTCAGCAAACAGTGTAAGGCATTGACAGCTCCAGTGCAATTTGCTGGGGCATGTGTCATGGGGCGCCGGAGAGGCAGGGTCCGAGTGGCAGCTGTTTATTGGCTGTGTACTTGGGGGATGCTGTGGAATTGCACAACCACTCAGATCATAGTTTTTCATCCATGGAAGAACAAGTGTCATACCCTGACCATGTCCCTGGGTGATGAGGATAAAATAAAGGTATTTATTCAATTGTATTTACTCATGGGTGGGGCAATATGTATAAAAATTAAGTCAGGTCGTATGACCAAGAGCAAAAAAAGTGTTCCTTACTGGAACTTTTTCTTTTAGATAGAAAGTGCTTGTAACTAATAAAGGAGGGCACCAAAAATATCGTTTGGTGTGGTTCAAGTAAACATTGCAATGTGAAGGGAAAAGTGGGGTTTCACTGGAGAGAGACTATCAGTGCATTCTTTTTTAAAAGAGATAGAGCGAGCTATTTCAAACAGACCAGCACAAATCACTTCTCAGTAAATCTAGGCTATGCCTACTTCAAGGGTCCAGAGTGAAAAAGGACAGAGCTCCAAAGAGCTACTTGTGGCCATAAGGGAAAAGGCAGCTAGTGCAAAAGGGCTTGCAGGGGGGTGCCTGGGTGGCTCAGTGGATTAAAGCCTCTGCCTTCGGCTCAGGTCATGGTCCCAGGATCCTGGGATCGAGCCCTGCATCGGGCTCTCTGCTCGGCAGGGAGCCTGCTTCCTCCTCTCTCTCTCTCTGCCTGCCTCTCTGCCTACTTGTGATCTCTATCTGTCAAATAAAATAAAATAAAATCTTAAAAAAAAAAAAAGGGCTTGCAGGGAAAACGGCAAAGGATTTCAGGTGGTGGAAATCCAAACAAACTAGCTCAGTAGACACAATGGGGAATCAAGACAATGAAAGGAAAATTATTAGACCCACTGAAGACAGGCAATTGGTGGACTTGCGTCACAGGTAAAGGTCTTCTCAGCCTTGGAGTGGAAGGAGAATATCGAGGGGGAACATCAAGCCCGGTTCAATGGTTCCCACAATATCTCGGGTGGTCAAATACTGCGCAGGAAGGAGAATCATTAAGAGAAGAGCCAGGGTGGGCGCCTGGGTGGCTCAGTGGGTTAAGCCTCTGCCTTCGGCTTGGGTCATGGTCCTGGGGTCCTGGGATCGAGCCCCACATCGGGCTCTCTGCTCAGTGGGGAGTCTGCTTCCCCCTCTCTGCCTGCTTGTGATCTCTCTCTCTCTCTCTCTCTGTCAAATAAATAAATAAATATATCTTTAAAAAAAAAAAAAAAAAGGGAAGAGCCGGGGTAACCAGCAGCGACCAGAAGAGAACAGTGACATAGGAGGTGAAGGAGTTCAAAGGACGCCCTGAAGAAATAACCTTCTCTAAAGCATAAGGCCACAAAACACCCCTGTATCACATGGGGAAGGAGGCAGGTGACAGGCCTGCCCCTTGGTGAAGGAAGTGCGGCTAGAAAAGGGAAAAAGCATCTGTTCATTGTGTTCGTGGGGGAAATGGGACGTAATTGAGGGCGTGGAGTAGGCATTTTCTCTGGCGTGAGACTAATATAAGTAACTCGATGTTAAAAAGCCTGGAAGCAGCAAACATTTTCACCTGCGGGAGAGACTGGTCCACACTGCGGTGAAGCCACTTGCTCACTGGGTACAAAAAGGAGAGCCCAGCAGGATGGAAGGCGCAGGACGCAAGCGGCAGCAGCAGCCCCTCTGGGCTGACCTGTTTGGGGGCTGGTGACTGTTCCTGCATGTCAGAGCAATGAGGCAAAACAGTAGGTTTTTAGATGTATTTAGCGCTCAAATAAGCTTTGGTTAAGGAAATACTAAGCGTTAGCAATACATGGAAACTTTGAAGGGAGAAAGAAGACATTAATGCACCTGAAATATACCAATTTATAGATACTGTAAAGATCAACTTAATTGTCAACAGCTTTTGAGTGAGTTACTACTAAATTCGGCCCTGAGGTTTTTGCACTATTCCTATTGCCTAGAATATTCTTATCTCTATTCATGTTTATCCCCCCCAAGTGTACTTATTTCACATCCCTGTCTAAATTTCCCCTTCGTGGAAAAGCCTTTCCTTACCCTTTCTTTCCTTGTCTTATTTTTCTTTAGAGCCCTTACAATACATGATACGTGTACTTACTATATGTCTCCCCACTAACACCTTGGTTTTTTGAGAACAGAAGTGTTGGTCTTATCCACTACCATCCTCTAAATGCCCAGAACAATGGCTGGCACAAAAGAGGTGCTCAGTAAATATTTACTGGACAAAAGAATGGATCACTAGTCCCATTTTGCAGGTGAGGAAATGACTCAGATGTGCAGTGATTTGCCTAGGATACAACCAAATGACGGAATCGGGATTTGAAATTGGATCTTTTGGACGGTCGCATTGTTTCAATTATTCTGCATGACCTCTCTGAAAACATGACATGACAAATATGTCCAAAGGGCAGGGTGACATAGTGTTGGCTTGAGGGTCACAGTGGGATTTCCATCCTGGCTCAGCCACTATTTAGTTTCCCACCTTCTTGAGACTTTGTAACCTCTCTATGCCTGTTTCCTCTTTGTAACATGAGAATATCTTCCCCACGGGGTTGTGGAGATTAACAAGTATAACATCTGGCTCCTAAGTGAATCCTAGTGAATGGTAGGTGACACCACCGGAGTGGACAGAATAAATAAAGGAATAAGGTGTTAGGAAAAAGGAGGAAATATGGAGAGGCAGGGGAAGGAAAGGTGAGAACTTTGGCTTTCCAAAATATATTTGGCTTTCCTCGAGGGCTGTGGGACGAACAGAAGGCTTCTTAGTTAAGAGAACAAAACCCAGGCAGCTTTTATGAAGAGAAAGGAGCTCCAAGGGGAAATTTATGAGGCGCCAGTTTAACAATGGATGAGAGCAACTGGCCAGCAAGGGACTCTGCAGGGACCGTGGTACCTCAAAATGGATGAACCCTTAAAAGTTGTAGTTATGTAGGATGAAAAACCCTACGGAGATAATGTGCACATGACAACTCTCGTAATACTGTAATACTACTAATAATACTGTACCATAAACTGGAAATTTACTAAGAAGACTAGATTTCAGGTGCTCTCACCACCACCCCTTAACACACATACACAACACACACACACAAATGGTAATGATGTGGAGATGGGTGTTTGGCTTGACTGTAGTAATCATTATATGCCTTAAATGTGTACATTTTTGTTAAAAAATAATAATGAAACATGTGTCTTGATCTTTCATGATAAATGAAGAAAATCAAGGTTAATTTAAAAATATATTCTTTGAAATATATATATATATATAATTACACATTTTCAATATGTTAATTTTATGTGACTTTCACCTCAAAAAAAAATTCAAGGAGAAAAAAATGGTTGAAACTACAGAACATTTGTAGTAATTTAAATCCCTGAAAGTGAGGAAATTGTAAGCTTACATCAAAGGAAAAAAAAAAAAAAAAAAGACTGACTTTGGAGGAGGTTTCAGGAAGAAAAAAGGACCAGCCTGATGGAAGCTCTCCATGGCGATTCTATAGAGCAGGCCCTGGAGCTTTTGTTCCTTCCCCCAGGAGGCCCCACGGAACCAGGGTAGGGCGTACATATTCAGAATCCAAACCTGGACCTGTGTTTTGATAAGGATTATTTTACCCTTTAGCTTCCAAATATATACGGAAAAGCTTAAAAAATAAAAATAATAAAATTCCTTTATTAAAAATTCAAAGTCATGTAAATTAAGGGCTAATTTCCTTCTTTCCCCTCAACATTCCAGGATAGTTTTCCTGAATCTTGTTTATCATCCAGAATGAAAGAAAACAACAAGGTAACTGAGCAGGACTGAGTGCACAGGGTAGCTGGGACTCTTGCTAGTGTATGTAGGGATTGGGGTGGCAAGAGGAAAATCCAGAGAAGAATGGAAAAATGAAGGTGACAGACCTCCCATGCTGCTGGGAGAAGAGGAGCCAGAGGAAGCCAGACAAGGAGACAGCTGTCTTTGTGGAGAGAAGGAGACATGCAAGAGTCACCCAGCTTGAGGGTCCTAGAAAAGGGAAGAGAAGAGCATTAGAAAAAGTAGTGGCAAAAAGATAAACTCGAAATGAATAAAAGACCTCAACGTGAGGCAGGAATCCATCAGAATCCTAGAGGAGAACACAGGCAGTAACCTCTTCGACATCGGCCACAGCAACTTCTTTTAAGACATGTCTCCAAAGACAAAGGAAACAAAAGCGAAAATGAACTTTTGGGACTTCATCAAGATCAAAAGCTTCTGCACAGCAAAGGAAACAGTCAACAAAACAAAGAGGTAACCCACGGAATGGGAGAAGATATTCGCAAATGACACTACAGACAAAGGGCTGATATCCAAGATCTATAAAAAACTCCTCAAATTCAACACACACAAAAGAGATAATCACGTCAAAAAATGTGCAGAAGACATAAACAGACACTTCTCCAAAGAAGACATCCAAATGGCTAACAGACATATGAAAAATGTTCATCATCATTAGCAATCAGGGAGATTCAAATCATAACCACCTTACACCAGTTACAATGGCCAAAATTAACAAGACAGTAAACAAGTGTTGGAGAGGATGTGGAGAAAGGGGAACCCTCTTCCACTGTTGGTGGGAATGCAAGTTGGTGCAGCCACTTTGGAGAACAGTGTGGAGATTCCTTAAGAAATTTAAAATAGAGCTACTCTATGACCCTGCAATTGTATTACTGGGTATTTACACCAAAGATACAAATAAAGTGAAAAAAAGGGCCATATGTACCCCAATGTTCATAGCAGCAATGGCCACAGTCACTAAACTGTGGAAAGAGCTGAGATGCCCTTCGACAGATGAATGGATAAAGAAGATATGGTCCATATATACAATGGAATATTATGCCTCCATCAGAAAGGATGAATACCACTTTCGTATCAACACGGACAGGACTGGAGGAGATTATGCTGAGTGAAATAAGTCAAGCAGAGAGAGTCAAGTATCATATGGTTTCACTTACTTGTGGAGCATAAGGAATAACACAGAAGACATTGGGAGATGGAGCGGAGAAATGAGTTGGGGGAAATTGGAGGGGGAGACAAACCATCAGAGACTGTGGACTCTGAGAAACAGAGGGTTTTGGAGGGGTGGGAGGATGGGTGAGTCTGGTGGTGGGTATTAACAAGGTATTACGTATTACATGGAGCACTGGGTGTGGTGCATAAACAATGAATCTTGGAACACTGAAAAAATAAAATTAAATAAAGAAAAGAAAAGAAAAAGTAGTGGCGGGGGACAACAAGCTTAGACAACAGCCAGAGAGAAGTAGAATCCAAGTCTCAGAAGGGGGAATTCAGGAGGAAGGGTAAGTGCCCATTTGTGACTGCACACCCAGAAAATATTAGAGGGCTGAAGACGTTGCTGCATAGGGACATCCAAGAACCAATAAATGTAAATGTAGCACAAGAGCCTATTGTATCAAAAGGCACAAAGACTCGTCAGAAAGGCGGAGTACCAATGGATTTAAAGACCCGAAGTTTGAGTTGGAAAGGAAAGTAGAATGTATGCATGTACATTGTCATAGAGACTGGTAGCTCTTTTCCCCAACATCTTGACTTCTTCTCTAGTCATACCATTTTAAGCTGGTTACCCACTTCACTTAACTGGCCCTTAAGTGGGGTCATGAAGTGACTAGATTCTGACTAATATGTATGAGTAAAAAACAGTATGTGCAACTTCTGGATCTTATTTTTAAAGGAAGTATCTCCCCCCCACCCCGCCTTTTTTTCTTTCTCTTCACTGGCCGGAATGTGAACGATGGTGGTGGGGGACCAAACAGCAATCTTAAATATAACACGGAAACTGCATTAAGCATGGTAGATCAAGAAGATAGAAGAAACCTGAGTTCCTAAAACCAGGGAGCTGCCATATGGCAGTGGGCTATTTATGAGTAGACCCTTATGCTTAGAGAGAAGTAAAGCCTCCATTTTGTTAAACTACATAATACACTTGAGTATAAGCTATATCCTACAATGTAGCTAAAACTACTATTATTTTGTTACAGCAGCCAAACTAATACACAGATACCAAAGAAAAAGTGATTTAAATACATGCCTCTCTTTACTACATTCTTTTTTTTAAAGTACTTATTTTTACTCTTACAAAAAAGTACAGATCCAGACCTAATCTGTCAAGAGATCTATAAATCCAAATGAGAATTAGGGAGGCTTTGCTGGATAGTAATACGGTGGGAAAATACACATATGAAAGAAGGGAAATGGGCTGCTAGACTTTAAAATATTTATTTGTAAGGAAGAAGAATTTTTCAAATTCAGTTCAAGAATTTTTTTTAATTCAGTTCGAGAATTTCTGAATTTCTGACTGCCACCATAACTCAGAAATCATTTTTCCATGTGGAAAATACAGCAGAAATAGAGCAAGAGTTGAATTAGAAAAGAGACGTTTCAAAGTAGAATTGAAAGACCAGCACAAGGGGGAAAGCTCTGCCTGGTTTTGAGAGTTGTAAGCATAGGGAGACATGTTAAATGAGCCGAAGAAAATCCTCTAAGTAGTAAAACTGAAGGTTCTGAAGGACAAACTAAGCATTCTCATCTGTAGAAACATTCAATATCACACATAGGTAGAAATATCAAGTGGGAAGGCAAAATGTAAAGTAGGAAGGCAAGGAAAAAATGAGGCCAAAATAGGGGATGCAAGACCAAGTGTGTGTGAGGTGTCTGTGAGATGCACACACACAGGTAAGAAGACAAAATGTGGAGAGACTTTTTAAAATAGGTTGATTTTTTTTTTTCAATGATAAAAACTGTATTAGGACCAAGGAAAGATAGAGAGGAACAATGACGAGACCTTCACTCTAACTTCACTTTAACACAGAAATGATGATTTGCCATTAAAGAACACAAAAAGGTTCCAATATCCCCTTATCTGTAAGACTTCCTCCATGCATAGCCCTCTTAATCAGTAACACACTCTGTTTCTGTGCTGTTTCACAGATTTCCCCTTGTTTTTACCGACTCCTTTTCTGCTCTGCTGAAAACTGTTTGCGTCTTCTTTTTCCATCACTGAAACTGGGAGTTCTGCAAGGGCCTGGCCACATTTTATTTCTTTGTGTCTTCCATTCTTAGCATATCAAATGGAAGAATACTTGAGGAAAATTGTGCCTGCTGGAAGGAAAGTGAGATGAAAAGCCAGAAAAGAGAGCCGGAGTTGGCGTCAATGGTATTTCAAACAAAGGACTGAAGGAGGCAAGCAGAACACAGATAATAATATTTTGGTAGGAAGCCGGCAGTGAAAGCTACCAAGAACAGCTGTGGTCAGACAAGACTCAGCATAACACCCAGGACTACCATGGTCCAAGACCTCTTACCAAGAACTGCTATCTCTTTAGTTTGCCTTCTGGTTTCCAGCTTAAAGGGTATCATACTGTGACTGTACCTTTATGTTCTTTTACAGTGAGGACAGAAAGTAAAATAATGGTAAGAAAGTGAGGTTACTATGTGGTGGTCATTTCTCTTAAAAAGAAAAGCAGAGTAGAAAGAGGTCAGTTAAAGAACTGATCATTATATATATATATATATATATATAAAAGATGTTTATTATATTATGCATATTGATAATAAATTATATGCATTTAATATTATCTGTAATCCTATCTCACATACACACACATGAAAGGATGAAATTAGGGGATGGTAAACAAAATTTGAGGCCATTTAATCCATAGGCAACATCGACATTTTGGTTGTAGGAAAGAATTATAGTGTAATATCCTTCAGATAAGCTCCTTCTGTGAGTCTATGTGAGCAGCCATTGAATGAGGAGGCACCTTATAAAACCAAGTTGAAGATTTCAGCCACTGCAATTATGGGATACCAATACTAACAGTACCCACTGTGGGCTAATATTACAGAATATAGTAGGAAGGCAGTCATAAGTTATGAAGGGCATGTTTATAATATTTCACAAATTCTATGGCAAAATTTAAAAACTTTTCTGCTTTATTAACCTACACAATTCTTAAATATTTATGTAGTGTTAATTTAGACAAAGTAATCTTCAGGAAGTAATAGAGATATCTATGAGAAACTAGTAAGTGTTGAATGGTCTACCTTATGAACCCCCCTTGGACATATCCTTATTTCTGATTAAATCCTATTTTAATATATACAGCAATGGTTTTTTTCAATGTTTTCAAGACTGAGGCTCCCTTTTACTATCACAATTACCACTCCCCCATATTATCTTTTATTTTTATTTTTTATTTTTAAAGATTCTATTATTCATTTATCATTTATTATTTTTATTTATTTATATATTTATACATTTATATATGATTTTATTATATATTAATATATTAATATTTATAGATTTATATATTTATTATTATCATTTATTATTAAATAATAAATTTTATTTATTTATCACAGAGAGAGAGAGAGAGAGCACAAGCAGGGGGAGTGGCAGGTAGATGGAGAAGCAGGCTCCCTAATGAGCAGAGAAACTGATGCAGGACCTGATCTCAGGACCCTGGGATCATGACCTGAGCTGAAGGCAGAGGTTTAACCCACTAAGCCACCCAGGCATCCCCCACATTACTTAAAAAAAACAACAACAACAATATTTTATTTATTTATTTGAGAGAGAGAGAGAGAGAGAGAGTGAGAGCAGTAGAGGGGAGAAGGTCAGCAGGAGAAGCAGATTCTCCATTGAGCTGGGAGCCTGATGTGAGACTCGACCCCAGAACTCCGGGATCATGACCTGAGCCAAAGGCAGTCGCTTAACCAAGTGAACCACCCAGGCGTCCACCCCACATTACCTTTTAATTGAAAAATATATGAAAAGAAAAGCTACTTTGGACTTGTAATTAGTTTAACTGAATATGTTTTATTTAACTATACATAATAGCATTTGCATAGATTTTCCCCCAAATTAGAAAATTACAAATATTTATTCACTTTGCAGATAATGTTCCTTTTTTTTTTTTTTTCTTTTTTTGAACAGTAGACGATCAGATACCTTATATAATTTTTGGAAGGTTTATACAGGCATAAACTCTGGCTGGATCAAATTGATCAAAAGGAAAAACTGTAAAACTTTAAATTGCTTAAATGGTTTATCCTGTAACATTTATAGAAAACCATATTACCAGTAATTATTAACTTCAAAGTTGCCTATAATTCAACTTTTAAAAAAATTTTGCAATAAAATATTTTTGCTCATGTGATTTATAGTTGACCTTTAAACAACACAGTTTTGAACTGCACACATCATGGGTTTTTTTATAAATACAGTACAGTTCTGCAAATGTGTTTCCTCTTCCTTCTTTTCTCTAGTTTATTTTATTGTAATAATACAGTATGTAATACATATGACATACAAAATATGTGCTAATCTACTGTACGTTATCAATAAAGCTTCTGGTCAATGGTAGGCTATTAGTAATTAAGTTTTGGGGGAGTCAACAGTCATACGTGGAGTTTCAACTGACAGAGGGTCAGCACCCCTAACCTTCACATTGTTCAAGGGTCCACTGTATAAAATCCCAAGAAATAAGAGAAGAAAAAAGGTGCATTTCCTTTGGGTGCCCACTTCAGATATGTCCTTCATTTGAGAATTTTTCTTTGATTTCCAGTCCTTACCCTTAGGAAGAGGCTATTCTTCCAACCGAAGTAAAAAGCTTAGCTTAATTGGTAATTAAATGAATGACTTCACTCTTAAGTTTTAAAGAACTCTTTAAACTCGTTATCCTTGAATTTCTAAGTCTTCTTGACTTCATGGCTGTAAAGCAATTCAGTAACTTTTTCAGATTGATCTAGTAGGGAAATACCCTCGATCAAAATGACCTAGAGGGGCGCTGGGTGGCTCAGTCAGTTAAGAGGCTGCCTTTGGCTCAGGTCATGATCCCAGGGTCCTGGGATGGAGCCAGCATTGGGCTCCCTGATCAGTGGAGAACCTGCTTCTCATTCTCCGCCTACTCTCTCTCTCTCTCTCTCAAATAAATAAATGAAATCTTTAAAAACAAAATAAACAAACAAACAAACAAAAATGACCTAGAGTAGGATCTGTCAGCAAATAAATTCTAGGATACAAGGCAAGAATTTCTGAGCTTCCAACTCTTCTTTTTGATAATGCTCTACACATTGTATGTGCAGAACTTTATAATTCATTTAAAAAGACATGTTCTCTCTCTCTGACATGTTCTCTCTTGATATTTCTGTCACTTTCTTGATTTTGCCAGCAGCTATGATATACAATATGGGTGTGTGGGTGGGGGCGATCCCATGTGGCTATCAACAACTCAACTCACCACAAAGCACTGTTTGCTCCCTAGGCTCACTACTAATGTAATGAAATTATTGGGGTAGCCAAGAGTCAATGGGATCTGCAGATTACAATTTGACTCCAAAAAAGAAAAAAAACCTTAAATAGGAAGAAAAAAATACCATGTGATTTTTAAAAAATACTTTATTTATTTGACCGACAGAGATCACAAGTAGGCGGAGAGTCAGGCAGAGAGAGAGAGAGAGGAGGAAGCAGGCTCCCTGCTCAGCAGAGAGCTGGATGCGGGGCTCAATCCCAGGACCCTGAGATCATGACCTGAGCCGAAGGCAGAGGCTTTAACCCACTGAGCCACCCAGGCACCCCGTACCATGTGATTTTTAATTTCACAATCCAACAAACAGAAAATTAAGATATAAAAGAGGAGATTTTCCTATAATAAATCTCTCATCTACTCTGTATTCTATTAGGAACAATTTTAAGTAAAATTATAAAGTAGAGGAGATTTGGCTTTAGTTCTCTTTTCTTGTTCTTTTTCTTGATTTTACTGTAGTTCTTCTGTTATTCAGATACACAGAACACTGCTAGGAACCCCATATACCTTCTATTAGAAACGAAGTCACTCACACTACCTTGGGTGTGCCTGAACGGTTTGTAACATTAAGCACTAATATTAACTATCTCCCCAAAGAGAATGAAAAAAGTGGATCTAAATAAAAAGGAATGTGCTCCTAACATGTTACACAGCATTTTTTAATAGCCTCCCAAACTCACACCATATAAATAATAATAGCATTCATAAGGATAATCTTGTTCAATTTTGCTATATATTTCTTTTTCTAACCTCTAATACATTATCACATCATTCTTTAAGTCCAACTCAAAATTTGGTTCTTCTAATAAACCCTGTATTAAAACAAAAATGAAAACAAAACAAAACAAAAAACCTCAGAGGATTTCCCAGCCCTGTGACAGCTGTTATTCTAGCACTTTATAATCCTTCCGCATACATAATTTGCTCTGTATGGTCTATGGACAGGGGGAAGGGGTAAACGCATAGCGAAGATTTCCTAATCCTGGGTACACAATTATATAAATGGTATAATTTGTGTAAATGGCAATTTGTTTAGTTCTTGGTTCATACTGTCTTCTTGCTACAATTGCTCTTAAATAGCAAGGGTGTCTAACTTTGTGAATTTCATAGAGTCCAATTAAATGACAGTACCATTTGGGTATTAATGTTAACTAATGTTGATGGCAATGACAGTTATGTTAATAAGATGATACACTTCAATTTCCAAGAGGGAGGAAAAAGACTCATGGCTTTTTAAGCAACTGCTTGAAGACAGCAAAGTAAAAAGACCTGCCACAACTGTGTTGTAAAGTCAGAGATGGATATTTTTGTTGACCTTGAGGACTATGGTCTGTATACAAAATCTTCTAGCACACACATTTTGAATGTGTTTTTCTGTTACTGTGATAGGTTTTCATTTACTTACTTATCTTCTAGCTAGTTTCTTCGGTACTGAAAAATAGACATTGTAGCTATCTGATCAGAATTAAGGTTAACCTGTGTCAGTGGAGGAAATGAAGCTGACCCAGCAGTCAGTCTGGGGCTGAGCTTGATATTAACATTCAAATTCTAACTAAGTGACCACAAATCAGACAAAACCTTGTTACAAAAGAGGACTAGAAACAGTTGAGAAACAGAAAAGAAAAGCTGGTTTTTTTTTAAATACTTAAATGAAAAATATCTATAAATTATCACCCAAATAATTTTTTTCATTTCATTGTAATGAATGGCATGTAATTCTCCCCCCCGCCCAAATTTCTATAGTTTTAAGAATTTGTAATGAGGGGCGCCTGGGTGGCTCAGTGGGTTAAAGCCTCTGCCTTAGGCTCGGGTCGTGGTCCCAGGGTCCTGCGATCGAGCCCCGCACTGGGCTCTCTGCTCAGTGGGGAGCTTGCTTCCCTTCCTCTCTCTCCGCTTACCTCTCTGCCTACTTGTGATCTCTTGTCTGTCAAATAAATAAAAAATAAAATCTTAAAAAAAAAAAAAGAATTTGTAATGAGTTAATATTTATGAGAGTTGATATTTTGTTGGTTAAAAAACACTAAAATTTTATACCCAGAGCATTCAAAGGAACAAAAGTACAGAAAAATTTAAAAACACAAAAAACTAGTGAGTTTAAATATAATCATAGAGTGAACCCAGTGGTGCTCTGGAATATGATTAAAAATTGGTTCTCCACAAAAATACATACATTTATTATAAATTTTACTTATATAAAGAATGCACAGCCCGAGATTTAAAAATAATAATAAAATATAAATACTCTATTGTAATTCCATTTAGTCAACTGGTTCTCATAGAATCAACTGTCAATTGATTTTTCTTAACTTATGTATCTATCATCAAACTCTGGTTGCAACTGACAGAAAAGTGTGGTTTAGATATAAATATTGGTTGACATTTTCATTTAAGTAAGTGAGTAAAAGAAAAATGAAGCATTGAAGGCATATTGAGACAGCTCGTTCACCCATGACATAATGACTTCCTTGGTAGGTAGGATAACTTTAGACTACTAGAAGAGTATTTTTTTTATCTTTTTATGCTATGTACCATGCATATGTGTTCACATTTTATCTCATCGCTTTCTTAAGTCTACACAATCTACAAAACAATAAATTGACCATTCTGATGCGTAGTTTGCCAATTTCCCTGGTACAAATATCCACACCATGGCTGAAAAATTAAGTTAATATAATTTTATATTATAATTTTATGGGAGTGATTCAAAGTACAAAATAAGCATGAAAACAAAACAAAACAAAACAGAGCTGTTTGATATATGTGAAACAACCTTTTTGGAATTTCACTGTTTTGATGGTTACAACTAATACTTCCACCCATATATCCTTAATAATACTGTGAAAAAATAAATGGAAGTCATATAGTACTCTCACTCTCTTTCGCATATGCATAGTTTTATTGTTCAGCAATTCTAAAGTAATTAATTTTGCTACTCTATACAAAATACAACTTTAAAGATTGGAGAACAAATTGATTACCAAGAAAAACAATAAAAACAATGTTTTTAAGGAATGCAAATAGCATTTAACACTTTGGTAAGCATCTTGTTGTTTTATAAATATTTCCTAGACAGTATGAACATGATTGTTACAAAAAAGAGTTAATGGCAAGAGCAAATACGTTAAATTATAGATGTTTTTACTTTGTAGGCAATACAAATCAAAGCTGTACAATGAAGACTTTTAAAATGAGATCATTTGACAATGATTTTATTTTCTGCTTAGAAAATTAAATCACACTCCCATAGATTTCTACAAAGCCTAGATTAAGCCTGGATTAGAACTGAAGTTTTCACTGAGCAGGTCCTTTGAGGTTTCCATAAGAAGCTGTATGTTTAAAGGGTCAAACACCAGAGTGAGGCTGGCCAAGGTTGGAATCCTGTTCTACCCCTTATGAACAGGAGGACTCTGGAAAAGTCACTAACCTCTGGACTCCCATTTTATTATCTGTATAACTAGGATTAAAAATAATATGCATTGCCTAGGATTGCTGTAACGCTTACATGCATTAATGCATGTAAAGTGTAGTAGTAAATATTTTATTAAAACCTCACATTTCTTTTACCATTTCAGAAGAAGCCCACCCTTTTTAGGAGGTAGCAGCAGATTTCTGTCTCTTACCTGAAAACTTGGAGAGACGCTAACTGGAAGAGTAATGACGAGGGTTATAATGCATATGTTTATTTACACCCATGAGCTTGCTATCTGTGCTGTGTGCTTAAGCAAGCACACAGCCCTCCGTTCTGCAATGGATTTCCTGCTCACTACCCCTTGCCTTTCCTAATTCCATATTCTGAGCATATATGTATAAATCTTCAGTCTAACCCGCTGCATTATCTTCTCTCCCTCCTCCCTCCCTCCTTTTCTTCCCTCTGCTTGACTTTAGAGTCTCAAGTTACTATCCATTTCTTCTAGTAAATTGTCCTTGATAACTGTTATAGAAAAATTTCCAGAAATACTTGTGCCAACACTTACTTCTCTGTCCTGATATTTACACAAAAGTCGTGCTTTATTGATGTACTGATGGTGCCTAGAGTTTAGGAGATTAAGTCCAAAAGACATCGAACATTGCTGTGACTATTTCCCATAAATCCTATCTTGGAGTACACTCATAAAAGCTCTCCCATGTTTCCATTAAGATGGTCAAGAGAAGAGCTCCGCAAATGGCTGATGCTAATGAACCCATAGATGTTTTTAAAGCCTGATGTGGTCAATCAAAGGGGAGGCAGCTGCCAGGATGCCCCCACCCCTTTCCCTGCAGCTCTGAAGCACTCCCTGCAGGGAAGTGGGCCTGGCTGGGAGGTGCCCCAATGCCCAGTCTTACCTCCCCAGTCATAACAATGTCAGCACCTCTTCTTCCCCACTCCTTTTACTTGGAAAAGAAAACACCACTCAAAAGAGACTAAGTGATTCAGCTTCAGAAAAATCTAAGTGGGTGAAGTCCTACGGATCATGGCATTTGAATACAAAGGTGTATGATACCAGCGCAAAAAGCTGGATGCATGCAAGACTTAGGAAGCAAATCGTGTTTATCGTCCTTGAACTCAACCCGTACACTATATTGAGCTTCTCTCATTTAAAATGGAATCTACAGGCTACTCAAGTAATCAGTAGACTTTACTATATTTTCAGAATTGGATGCCAACTGTCAGGAGATGTTTTCGGAAGTCTGAAAAGTGATGCTAGCAAGAGAAAGATCGGTGATGCTGGCTTCAACATTAATTACAGGAAACAGTGTATAAAGCATGGGATTGAGAGTCGGAATGATGCAAAGATCACAAGCTTATTAGCTTTGTAATTCTAGGCGCCTACTAAAAATCAGCATCAGACGCTTCATAGGTTGTGCTAATTAAATAAGAGAACGCACATAAAATGTGAGTGCAGTTCTTAGCGTCAAACGTTTAATGAAAGTTTAATAAATGTCAGTTATTATTGCTAGGATTATTATTCTGAACCCTTACAATGTTTTAGGACTATGCAGGCAAGAATGGTGAGAGTACACTGGAAATTATTCCTTCTGCAGCAGCTAGTGATTGAATCTCATGATGTCCTCTGAATAATGTTCCACTGCCTAAACCAGGATTAGCAAACAGGTAGATGGTAAACTGATAATAGCTTGAACAAGAATTTCACTGGATTAGATAGGTTTCTTCTTCTTCTTATTATTATTATTATTAAATATAAAGCCTTTTAGGAAGCTACATTCTAGGTCCACCATTCCCTCTTGTCATACACCTGGTTTCCTTCTCACAGTTACATGACTTGCCTAGATCTGAAGATCCAGGATTTACATCTGTAATCTAGAGATTTCCAGGCATTTCTCCCACTCTACCAAAAACATAACCAAAGAATTTCTCTTATCTCTGGAGACCTAATGTCTATATAGGTAGTGTTCCCGAATAACTATTAATAAAATTTGTGTTGGGGCACCTGGGTGGCTCAGTCGGTTAAGCATCTGCCTTGGTTCAGAAGTCAAGATCCCAGGGTCCTGGGATTGAGTCCCACACCTGGCTCTCTGCTCTGTGGGGAGTCTGCTTCTCCCTCTCCCTCTGCCTGCTGCTCTGCCTGCTTATGCTCTCTCTCAAATAAATAAATAAAATATTTAAAAATTAAAAAAAAAATAAATTCGTGTTGTCCATCATTGGAATCATCATTAGCATAGCTAATACCGTTTGGGCATTCAGTAAATATCAAGTTGTAGTATAAAGCAATATTCACTCATTTAAGCTACCATCAAACTTACAATGTAACTAGTATTGTTTTCTCTTGGTATTATAGATGAGGGAACTAAGTATCAGAGATATTACATTACCTGCCTCTGAGTAGAGAATCTTGAGTGAGAATCTAGGAAATTTCAGTCTAGACACCACATTTTAAACTACTAGATAGGCCGTGTATATGTAGATTTTAATATAGTCATCCCAAAGAGATTACATTCATGATGAAATTTTCAGTCACATGGTAGAAGATATTTTAGGACAGAAATGCCTCTTAAAATATACTGCCTAAACGCCCACTCAGTCTGTTCACAAGCAGGGTTGACCTCCCCAATATTAAAACACAATTAGCACATAAATGAGACAAATGTGGATATGCAGTTATAAATAGTTTCATGATATCAAATGACTATGCATTTTAAAAATATTCCAGATAAATCATTTCTGATAATCCTTCATCCTTTTGTGACTTTCTTTAGAAATTTTCAGTTAGAATATTCCTTTGTGGTAATGAGATAGTGCAGAGTGTTCACTTACACATTTCAGCTAAGGACAGCTTTGAAAATAATTTTTAAAAATCATTAGCCACATGAATATTCTATTTATTTCTCCAATATCTCTCTGCCAACAGACCAACATGTAAAACCCCTTACTCTAAATATCATCATTTATTTTTACTCAATCCTATATTACTAAACTGTTCTTTTTTTTTAATGGTTCTAATACACTCTGCTTTGAGTAATTATGTACTTAATCAAGACATCCCAAAACAAATCAATTAAAATAATTCACATGATTTTCACTTCTTTATATGGAAATTACAAGCTAAAATCACCAACTGGAATATTCTATTGGGCTTGTATATAAGTATTGCAATGGTACACAGCATAAACTTTGAAAACACAAGGATAACCTCAAATACGATATAACTAACCCAAGCGTAAGGGATTATCAGTAGCATATTATATTCAGAGGGAAAGAGGATTACCTGAAACTTATGCAAATTTCCATACTTTGGAAATCAATCTATTCTCACATTTTCCAAATGAAGAAACAGGTTAAATGATTTAACTACAGTCAGAGCTACTTGTAACAGAACTGAAACTAGATTGAGGATCTCATGGCTCCTTGATTGTGGATTTTCCAATTTTAACAAACTGAAGGAATTTCTAAGAGTCCCATTTTCACAAATTTAACTGATGCACTAGGGAAAGAAAAATCACAGCAAACCTAAATATTTTTCTCTCTCAATGGCTCCCAAACACAGCAAATACTCACTGATGATCAACTAAAGAAACAATATTCTACCTTAACACCACAGGGGGTAAAATGTCATGTGGGACTTACTGTATATATAGTGCAACAGTGGATAGTGTATTTTATAAGCACAAAAAGCAATTTCCAATGGAAATTTTTCTAAATGTCACTGTGCATCCTAGAGCCCAACACCTGGGGAAGATATGGCTCCCTACATTTTAGGACTTAGGCAATGAATTGTATGAAGGGATTTCGGGGAAACATTTGGCAATATCACTTGGCTATCACTGTGGCAAGATGAAGACTCTCAATGAATATATTAAATTTAGTTCTACTTAATGACCTAATTTGGCCTGGAAGTTTCTACTGTGCTACAGGGCTCTTCTGCCTTTTCCTAATAGGAATACAATGCCAAACAAAACAGCTGCGCAAATGTAAACAAATATAAAAATACACAAGTATAAACAAATATGATGGGACACCTGGATTGCTTCAGTTGGTTAAGCATCTGACCCTTGATTTTGGCTCTGGTCATGATCTCAGGGTGGCAAGATTGAGGCTCATGCTGGGCATGGAGCTGCTTGGGATTCTTTCTCTTCCTCTCCCCTTCCCCCTACTTACGCTTGTGCGCACATGCTCTCTCTCTCTCTCCCTCTCTCTCTCCACACCTCTCTCAAAAAAACAAACCAAAACAAATATACTACAAAATAGTTGCAAATTGTCTGTGAAGGGGGAAAAAAGGGTGCTGAGAAAGAAAATGATGGGAAAGAAAATGATGGGATAATCCACAGACTTTAATCTCTAGTGAAAGGTATATAGAACTTATCAAAAGTTATAAAATATTCCAAACTTCCAGAAATAATAGGAACTTACTATCCATATTTAATGGATGTTAATATTTTACTATTTTTACTTAAGATTACTACTTTTAAAATATAAACAAAAGTGTGAAAGTACAGGTAAGCACCTATCCCCTATTTTTATACTCTTCATCTCTATGAGAACCAATCCCCACATTGCTGTTTATTGTTCCTTCCTATGCATATCTTTACTTCTATAAAATATAGTGTTGGGGCACCTGGGTGGCTCAGTGGGTTAAGGCCTCTGCTTTTGGCTCAGGTCGTGATCCCAGGGTCCTGGGATTGAGCCCCACATCGGGCTCTCTGCTCAGCGGGGAGCCTGCTTCCTCCTCTCTCTCTGCCTGCCTGTCTGCCTGCTTGTGATCTCTGTCTGTCAAATAAATAAATTAAAAAAAAATAAAATAAAATAAAATAATAGTGTTGCTCTTCTCATTTTCATTATGTAAGTGTATCATACAGAGTTTTGCGGTTTGCCGATGTCACTCAACAATACATACATGTAAACTTGACTATCTGGTTCAGAGTTATCGTTATATGAGCAAAATTTATCATTATATGAGCAAACTACAATTGTCCAATCCGATGCTGATGCACAGTTAATGTTTCTTTTACCTTTCACTACGGGATTTTCTAGGTGATTGAACCATCTGATGCTCACACTGGTATTATGAGAGATCCTGCTTCAGCACACACTTGTCAATACATGATATTGTCAAATTTTAAAATTTTGCCCATCTGAGATATAATACATGTGATATGGTATCTTCTTTCAATTTTAATTTCCCTAATTATTAACAGAATTGAACTTCTGTTCATGATTGTATTAACCTTTTTTTCTGTGTATTATCTGTTCATATTCTATAACTATTTTTTATTGCATTGGCTCTTCTTTGTTTTTGTAAGAGTTCCTTTTGGATTCAAATACTAATTCCTTGTCAGTTAATGAATTGCAAATATTTTTTTTCCGGTCTGTAGCTCACTTTTTCACTTTCTTGATGGCATAACTGATGATATAAACAAGTTTAATATATTCAAGTATGTTTTCTTACACTTTGTCTTCTTTGCCTCATATGCAACATAAAGATATTTTCCTATTTTTTTCTACAAGTTTTATAGTTTTCATTTGTTTTTTACATCGAGGCATTTAGTCCACTGGGAATTAATTTTCACATATGGTATGAGGTAGGGATCTAATTTTATTTTGTTTTTTTGGTTTTGTTTTTGTTTTTTTTACAGAGAGAGAATGCATGTGCACATGAGCTGGGGGGAAGGGACAGAGGGAGAGTCAGAGAGAAAATCTTTAAACAAGCTGAGCATGGAGCCTGAAGAGGCTTCTGAGATCACGACCTAGGTCAAAATCAAGAATTGATGCTCAACCCACTGAGCCACCCAGGCACCCCACTAATTTTATCTTTTTTTAATGTGACTGACCAGTTGTTAAAAGGTCATTTATCAGAGTAGTCTCTCCTTTCCCAACTCATCTGCAGTATCCTCTGTCACATACCAAGTTGCCATTTAAATGTGGGTCTGTTTCTAAGCTCTCTATTTCTTCCATGTGCAGTCTGTCTGAGCTAATTTTATGTGTTTTAACTATTTTAGCATTTGAAGAATTAAAATCTGTAAGGGTCAGTATGCTTTCCCTTTTCCTTATTCTTTTTCAAAACTTTACTTGGTCATTTTTTAGTCATTGGCCCTTTCACAGTAATTTTAGGTTAAGTTGGATCTACATATTTTTAAAATAAATTATGTAAAGTGTTAATTATATAAAAATATAGAGTAATATAGATATTTTTTCATCTCATATTCTCTCTCTCTCTTTCTCTTTTCCCACAGGTTATTTGGAAGTAACTCCAAGATATCTGTCATGTTTCCTGTAAAACTTCCACATACATCTCTAAGAGATGAGGACTTGGGACCTGCCTACTTTGGATGGGTGATCAGGGACAGCTTCCAGGAGAGAACTGATATCTAAGCTGAACCTAAAATATAAAGGATCTCAGTCATGCGAAGAATGTTCCAGGGAGGATCTTAGAGCAAGAAAGGTTTGTTATGTTATACCTGAGATGAATATTACATGGTATGTTTGCTAACTGGAATTTAAATAAAAACATAAAAAAAAAAAAACTGAGTCAAGATCAGTGTGACCATATTTTGGATATGGAGGGAGGTGGGAGGCTGGAGAGGAGAGCAAAGGCTCAGTCATGGGGCTGCACAGCGTTTCGGAGGCCACAGTAATGAACAACTCCAGGATTTAAGTAGGAAAGTGGTGACAGCCAATGGACTCCTACATAGAGATAAGACTGAGGCTCTGGCATGAGAGGAAGCAGAAAACAGCTGGAAGGCTCCTGCAGGAGTCCAGGGGAGAGAAAGTCAGACGTGCTTGGGTGGCAATGCGAACGAAGGGACGTGGACAGATTTGAGACATATTTATATAACATATGACTGGGGGAGGAAGAGCAAATAAGGAAACAATAACAGAGTTTCTGATCAACTAGAATGAAGAGGTAAATCTAATGTTACCATTTATTAAGGCTAGATCTGAAGTCCTGCTGACGAATTTAAACCAAATCAAACAACAACTAAACGAACTATATTTATATAATGTGTTAGTGATCTGACTTGGTAATGCCTTTTTTTTTTCCCCCCGAGCTGATTCAAAGCATGGTGAAGGGGAAAGCAACTTGGATTCCCTCAAGTGTGTTATACAGCGACTGCATAAAGAGCTGCACAGCATCCAATTAAACAGTGATGTTTCTGCCTGGAAAATCTATATATAAGCAAATGGAGCCAGCAAGGTACATGTTAGGAATACGTAATTACAGCAGGGCCCTATTTAAAACATGGTTCACCATTACATGCATTTGGATATAATAACTGTTAAATCAGGATCCTGGTCTATCACAATGACACCCATCAAAATCATAAATTACAGAGTTAGCTTGTAAATTGGTATTTATTCCCACTGATGTCCATGCCCTTATAAAGTCCTACAATAAAAGCATTCTTTTTTTTTCTTTGTATGGTTTAGTTGTACTAAAAAAAGACCACTCTCTACAAAGCTAACCGTTATTTATCAAGTACTTAACAGTAATTGAACTTGCACCAGTCTAAGCACTGAGAAGAACACAAGTCTGAGCTCTGTAAATCTCCAGAAAAGATAAGATGGGTGCACCAGTAACCATAATGGAAAACAGAATTTGGCAGTGCTGGAGACGGGCTTCAGTGCTTTTAGACTGTGAGGTTCTACAGAAGCTGAATCATGTCTCAGGTACTTTTATAGTTCTAGCTCCTCCTACTTGTGCAGTGAATGGCAAACAGCACGTGCTTAATGAGCATCCATTCCTTCATCCATTTATGCAAATATTCTTTAAGGGCTTTCTAAAAAGCTGGGCATACAAAGACTTAGTTCCTGCCTTTGATCAGCTTACACTCATTCCTTCAAAACTCATTTTGAGTGCCCTACCTAAAGGGAGAAGGACAAATATTGAAGGCAATATCCACCTGAGAAGGAAAGGTCTGCTGCATACGAGGTCGGAGGTGGAGTGACAGGAGTCTGACATGCTCTGTGCTGTGAGATGGGAGACAAAGCTGGCCCTGGGCACCTAGCAGGATGGCAGCGTGGCAGCCATGAATGCTGAGTCTTAAAACACAGTTTTTGCTGTTTTCTTTAATCTTCTTTCAAGTTTTCAGATATTTGAGAAAAAAGGGGAATTTGGAGTGGAGAATACAAGAGGAAAACAGTGAAGAGTCCTGGTTTCAAAAAAAAAAAAAAAAATCCCAGAAATAATGGGGCAAATGGTAACAAGTAGAAAGATATGTAAAAACAAGAGATGGGTGCTATATTGGGGAGAACAAGAGGATGAGGTAAAAAAGTGGTTGGGGAGGAAGGCCATGGAAAGATAAGTGGTTGTGGTCTGAGTTTGGAACACTGAAATTTAATTTTTGGGGCGTAGGGCTGTTCTAGTTTGTAACAATATTCTAGGTGAGGCTGTGGACATAAGTAGCTGAATGGATTGGAGGTAAAGGACAGAAATGGGATAGAAATAAAGACTTCAGAATACAGGTGGTCAAGGAAATAGAAGGCCAAGTATTCAATGAGCCCTCACATGGCTACTGACATCATGGTTTCGGAGGGGACATACTGGGATAGAAAGAAAACACAAAACCACTGTCAAAGTTTTTGAATGTTGGCAAAATACCACAAGATTCAGGTAAAGAGCAGAGTAAAATGAGAGACTTGGTAAAGTTTTCATGGAGAAAGAAATATTTGATGTGAACCTTAAAGCAGGTAATGAACTTCCTAGAGACCGGGGGCAGAGAAGACATTTCAGCCTGAAGGATGGTCTGAGTAAGGTCAGAAGAGGCAGTAATAGAGGCATCATCTCCTGCTCATCACACTAGATCTCTCACCTCTCTCAGATGAGACGATCTGAAAACAATTCCATTGCATTGGAATTGGACTTTACAGTGGGTTCAAATGAGTATTTTCTAAATGGACCACTAACTCATATCTTCCTCCACTCTAAATTATATCCCCTATCCTCAACCAACTAAATACCTGATGATTCACCTGGTCCTTATCTTGTGTTCAGATAGGGACACTGGCCTAGTGTGAGTACATCTGCAGCTGGTTCCGGGCCTGACCTGACAAGGGGCATGCTAACTGTCCTTCTTCAATATAAGGGAATGCAGAAGGTCTGGAGATCTTTTAATTTTAATAGTAACTTTTCTTGACTTACGCTGCTTACCTTTTCTTACTTGGTCTCAGCTCTAACCTAAGATGTTATTTTGATCCCTGTTCTTAGAATCATATTATCACAAAGAAAGGAGATTTTGAGGGTCATGTGATCCCACCTCCTGCTTAATCAAAGACTTCCTTTAAAACTCTTCTGTTAGGTTTCTGCCCGAACACTCCTCCATTGTTTGAAACATCAAAGACTCAGAGGTAGCTTGCTACATTTATCTTTGGCATAGTAAATTCTCAAAGTAAACCACAGTGCTGGGTAGACATGATCTGCTTCTGTATATTTAAGTTGTATTTACTACTTGTAATCTATCATTTTGTCATGTCTGAAAGCACCTACCCAGAGCCTGGAACATAAGATACACTCTATTTGTTGGAACTGAATCTAAATCTTCAGTGCATTTTAACTGCTTGGGTAAGAGAATAGGTATGTTTTGGACTTCCAGTACAAAGTTTCATGGCAAAATCTGTTTTCTGTGAATTCTTTATCTCTAATCCCATTAAGAAATGTGCAGTCTGTGGGAGGGAAATGACATTGGAGAAACAGTCTATTTGGGTGTGTATGGTAGCATACTTTTGCCCTGTGTGGGTTCAGAGAGAAAAGGGAGGGACATGAGAAAGAAAAGAAAGAGGGAGAGAGGGAAACATTATAATCTTAGCCCTTGGGTAAATTAGGAATACATCTCTGGTAATTTCTTTTATATAATGAATGGTAATTTCTTTTATATAATGGTTAAAATAATAGCTTCTAATCACACAACAATTCTGGGATATCAAATGAACTCAAGAAGGTGGAAGTGTTCTATCAATTAGAAAACAGTATCTCTATGTGAGACATTGACTACCTGCTCTCACTCACAGTTTAGATCTAAAACCCTACCTCTTGATATTTCCACTTCCTAAATACTGTACATTTATTTGTAGAAACGCTCTGTTTCAGGAAAAATAATGTGTTCCTTTGGGGAGGATGTTTCATCACACAGCTTCTCATTACCGGTATGAAGTACCAAGAACCTTGGAGAGGGCAGGAAAAAAAATCCTTCCTCTCTAGGTTCTTGCAGCTTTCCTTTCAACAGCACTCCAGTACAGGCTGATTGGCTGTGGAACCACAGGGATGTGATGAAACAAAGAGTTCCACAGCAGTACAGAATCCAGATGCTTCTCTCTCAAGGGAAGTATAAGACATGACCTTGGTTGATCACTGGTAAGCATGCGAATTGCCTAGCAAAGCTCAAAAGTCCAAGAAAAAGGCATAATTTCCTTATTGATTTATATTTTGAAGCTTTTGTTATCATAATGTGATATGTGGCAAATTGAATATCTTTAGAGAAAGCTTAGAATAGCATGGAATTTTTTACTACCATAGCTGCTGACAAGTACCAAACAATCTTATCAATGTCTCTATCTGTAATGACAACAAAATGTTATGTTACACAATATGGTAATGCCTATAAAGCACTGAGTACATGGGATATTTTTAATTTGAAAGATGAGCTCATGATGGGTGAGATTTAAATAACCGCATTTTAAAAACTCTCAATGTGAAACTAAATTTGGTTTCCTAATGCTACACAAATTTGATAGTCATCAAAAGTCCTTCTTTACTCTAAGACAGGTTTTTTTGGAAAGGAGAGATACATATTAAAGAAACAGGATTCATCAATGATAACATTCCTAAAAGTTTATATCCGTAGATTCACATGTAGATAAGACCACTGCCGCTAAGTACATACTTTAATGGGTATTTTTTTAAAAAACCGTTTTCTTGAAACAAGGTGGGATAGGGAGGGAGACAAACCATAAGAGACTCTTAATGTCACAAAACAAACTGAAGGGGGCCCGGGGGGGGTGGTAGGGAGAGGGTGGTGGGGTTATGGACATTGGTATGTGCTATGGTGAGTGCTGTGAAGTGTGTAAACCTGGCGATTCACAGACCTCTACCTCTGGGGCTAATAATACATTATACGTTTATAAAAAAATAAAAAATTTGAAAAAACATTTTCTAAAAACGTGTACATAGTAAATTTTTGGACAGGTGAAAAATCTGAAATATATTTCTAGAAACAAGAAAGCCTTTCAACTACCCCTCTCACATTAATCAACATGCTCAGGCCTTTCATACAATAAATATTCTAGGTAGAATTTTTATCTCTTGATTCTGTGCTGTTTCCTCCCACTTTTTCTCTCCATAATGTAAATATGGTGAACTATGCAGACTATTATTCAATGTAAAGGGCACTTTTTAATTAAATTAATAATCTAACTACCTTTAAAAATTATGAAAAATCTGTCAGATTTCACTTCATATAGTTAAATCAGCAATTTAGTAAATTAACATATTGCCAACTACCATAGATAATAAACAATGAGTTGAAACATTCTGCTAACTTCTTTTTTATATTATGTATTTTAATTTTTTTAAGATTTTATTTTTAAGTAATTTCTACACCCAATGTGGAGCTCAAACTCACAACCCCGAGATCAAACATTGCATGCTCTACTGAGTGAGCCAGCAAGGCACTCCCATTTTGATGACTTGTTGGACATCATAAAATAGGTCTATTTTCTTTAATGGGAAAAATCATTTCTCTAACTTATAAAAGCTTTTCCTAGTTAGCTACAGTATTGCATGATTTTGCTGATCACGCCATTTCAATCTGCTGTCCACATACATAAACACAATTTGAACTATAGTCATCATTTTAGTTTAAATTTAAAACTTGTTTGTTTTAAATTAATAAATATGAAAATTCACCCATCTTTTTAAAACCTCAAAAAATCAAATCATTTTCAGTGCTCAGGGTGCCATACCATTCCTTGCCTTTATGAATACTAGATTTTCCCTGGCAATGTAAGTAAGATTTGGTGTTTGATTTTTCTTAACATTATCTCATGAGCATTTTACATAATTGTCGTAAGGTCCTCATAATTATCATAAAAGTAAATTGTACAAGTCACCATAACTTAATGGAGCATTTTCCTGCTCTGAGCCATGTTATCTTTCTCTTCTCTACCTCTAACCCCCATTTTTTTTAAACCCCCATTCTTTGGTACTACCGTTAACCACCACCATTTTCACTTACGCAGTTTTCCCCTTGTTTTTGATGTTTCCTCCTTCAGGTAAATTATCTGAAGTACAGACAAATAGATATGAATATTATTATGGCTCTTGTATTAACTCAGGGCTTTCTAAATTTCACTGCCATCAGTCACAATGTATGTACCTACAATTGATACTGTGACTTTCACCAGCACTTAGGTATCAGTAGTTTCTACTGGAGAGAGGGGTACTAATTTCACAGAGATGAAATTTCTGTAATTTCATACTAATGGAATCTCATTAGTATTATTTTAATCTGCATTGTTATTACTATTGTTAAATGCTTTCCAATGTTTGCTAATCATATTTCCTATAGTGTTTGTCTTTGGGGGTTTTTGGGGGTTTCAAAAAAATTTACATGTATTTTTTATTAAATTAAATATAATAAATAATATATTTATTGTAAGTATTTTGCAATGTGACTTTTTTTTTTTTTTTTTACTGCCAAGCTCAGGTAATGATCCTACCAATGTCTGATAAATAAACAATATCCCCATAATTGGATTTTTAAAAAATTATCTATTTAATCCATCTGGAATGTATTGTGGATGAGTATCTAAATTACTTTTTTTTCAAACTCTAATACCCCAACAATTTATTAAATACTTCTTCCCTTTGCCATTGCTCCATAATGCTCTATTCTTATACATTAAACCTTATATATAACATGTTGAGATTTTTCTATACTTTCCTAGATCTAGCAGAGTATCAAAAAAGAAATTATATAATTTTATATTATGACTTGAGATCTGTAATGGCTTTTCAACATTTAGAGTTTCTTTTTAAAAATATACCTTTATTCTCATTATTTTCCCAAACAGATTTTTATCATTCTATCTCCTTTTAAGAAAATGCATTTGAGGATTTTATTAATATTATACTCATATATATAAATTAGTGTGGAAGGCTTTGATAACTTTATTTATCTTTAAATCCAGAAACATAACTTATCTCTTTACTAATTCACCTAATTCTTTTGTAATTCTCAATGAACAACATTTTAAAGATATGTCCAATATTATACAATTAAGAGGCAGCATGAGGTAATGGAAAAAACAAAGACTATGGGGCGAGATATGCACATACACACATGTACCAGGCTCCAATCATGTGTGATCTTGGGCAAGATGCTTGGTCTCTGAGCCTCAGATATTTCCTCTTAAACTGAAGGTAGTAGTATTTTCAGAATTGACACAGAGTAGGGAAAATGCATACAAAGCTATTGGCGCATTTATGTATCCAAGAAATGTTAGCTATGATCATAATTTCCAATATAACATGTGCTTAGTACTTAATATTTTACCAAGTTCTTTCATGTATATTATCTCACTTGTGCTGTTGATCGTCACAAAACTCCACCAGATGATCATGTTGTTGCTATGATCACTATTAATACTAAGACCAAATAGGTATACATGTATCTCCTTTTAAATAAAAAACACAAGCTCATCTCATATCATCATGACATAGGTAAATGTATTTGTAGATCTCCAACATTACACAATAACCTTGTCCCTGAATATTTTATGGTTTTTTAATCTGTTATGATCATTTAATTGCCCCTTCATTATATTTTATATTAGTTTTGCCTGTTTGTTATTTTTTTTTAATATTTTATTTATTTATTTGACAGAGAGAGAGAGACAGCAAGAGAGGGAATACAAGTAAGGAGAGTGGGAGAGGGAGAAGCAGGCTTCCTGCTGAATAGGGAGCCCGATGTGGGGCTCAATCCCAGAACCCTGGGATCATGACCTGAGCCGAAGGCAGATGCTTAACAACTGAGCCACCCAGGTGCCCCTAGTTTTGCCTGTTTTAAGCAATGCTTTTGATTTTAGTGTTTGGTTCATACTCAACTGTTTTATTGAGCTCCTTAATACCCTCTTAAAACTATTATTAATTCTTTCGGTTTTCTGAGTTGTCACATTTCTGAAATAAATTCTATGTTCTAGAATCATATATTAATAAAACCAGCCACTGAATTGAAAAATGGAAAAACTAAGACTAGTTTTCTACCATGGTATCATGATATAGTAAAATCTTCCTGTTGGAAACATAAACTTAAGAAGATTTTTTAGCTATTACTAGTCAGTTTCTTTTAGCTTATAGATTGTATCACTTTAAGAATTCTTTCTCATCAGTCCTGCAATCTTCACAATACCTTTCATGACAGGGAGCACTAATGCTACAGTGCGGCAGAAAAAGGAATCCAGGAAAAGGCATACATCTCTTTATTTTTTCCTTGTGGGCTTTACATATTTTCCTTAGGGATGGGATAAAAGAATGAGTGGAAAGAAGTATAAACTGCAATGCACTTGCACATCTGGGAGAGTTTTGCAGGCTTCTCATCTCTTCACACATGGCTGGTGAGCTCTTTCTCATCATATCCTAGACCTTCCACTCCCAAATACATCCATTTTTTCCCCTACCAACCCAGAATACCATTTCAGCTATGGGAGGATGCATTTTTGTGCCTGGACTTGTCTTTCCCCATCTACTCTCAGGAGGGTGCTTATTAAAATTAATAACAATAAAATACTCTTGTTTTCACTGAGTCAGTTGATTAACACTACCAAATAATCCACTGCCGAAAGAATCCAAATACAAAACTCTACCGCTACCTCAAAGAGACTTAATTTTAATTAACCGTGTTTTGTTTTCAGATCAATTACAAAAACAAAACAAAACTAATAATAAGGGTTTAAAAAAAGGGCCCAAGATGATACAATTATTTTCACTGCAGAATCAGACAAGCAGCTTCAGGTATGGTTTCTGTACTCACGGGGAAAATGATTAGAAGTGGACGGATTGACACTGTCCCCACTGTCAGCACTTTCACTGCTGGAAACGTCATCGTCTGATTCCCGCACAGAGGAGCAGGGTGATGAGCCGTCAACTTCTTCAAACTTCCTCTTTAAAATTCCACTCATAGCTGCAACACTGTCACATGTATCTGTAACAGGAATGAGAGCAACAAAGCATTGAAATATTTGACCGCGAGATGTGTAGCCAAGGTCTCCAGAGTCATTTTTCTGTGGTTTTTTGAAAACATGAACTGAGCCTTTCTTTGAAAGGCTCAGTAAGCAGTTTTATTTTTTTTTAATATTTTCAAATTAACAAGAATTAAATTAAATATGAGCAACTGCCCATTTGGTTACCAAATTCTATCATTTTGTTAAACACACAGTTCATTTTAATGTACTATCTCTATTCTTTTTGTTGGCAAATTGAGAATATCCACCTGAGTCCATGAAGTTGTGTAATGAAAAAATGCCAACGTCCCCCAGAGTCCTAAATGATTCCTGCCTTATACAAAATTCATCTGGAAGAAACACAGATAAGTACGCAAAAACTTCAGAGTCGAGTTTTAAAATGCAAGAACCCAATTAGCTGAATACAACAAAGCCTATGAAATCGGTTCTAAATTTTAGGTAGTTTCCATTTCAATATTGCAATAAGATGAGATGTGTTCCCAGGACGATGCCTGGACACTGAAGCCCTTGCCACTGTTGCAGGAACTTCCTAAGGCTAATGACCTGAGAGACCCTGCTGAGTGGGAAGGAGGGGGGGGATGGGAGTGGTTTCTCCTAAATGCTTTCCTAGGATGAATGGGCTTTCCTCTCTCCTTGGGCTGCCCTTTTTCCACCTTCCCCATTTACCTTGATGTATGCACAGTCAGCTAAAGAGCATAAACTTTCCTTGCAGTGTAAGGATATTTCAGGGAAAAACCTATATAAAAATTAGCTTAGATATACATGTACATGGTCTTACATTGCCAAATTAGGTTAACTTCCCTGAAAGTATTACTAAGTTGATTCCACATATCCCTTCTTCCATCTTATTTACGTTTGCTGATTTTAACTCTCATTTGAGTTCGTGAAACCTCTCCTTTTCCTGCCAGAGTGTAGCCACCAGTCCTATTGACTGAGAGGAAGCAAGACTTAAAACTATTCTAGATACCGCCCTGAGACACGTCTGAAATCCCCCCCCCCCCCCCCCCACCCCGTGCAGATCACACAGCAACAGCCTGTCCAGGTCCCTTCAGCTGAGCCAGCTCTCCAAGATCTCATTCTGTGGTTTCTTAAGTGGGCTACTTGGGTTAGCAGCATCAGCATCACCTGGGAGGGAAACTGTGAGAAAGGCAAATTCTTGGGCCCCACTTCAGATCTGTTGGATCAGAAACTCCCAGGAGGCCATGCCTCGGTGCCTATGCACTCAAATCGGAGGACCATTTGTCTGATTTCTAGTCCGCTCTCCAGCAGCTCCCTTCCTGGGTTTTTCCTTCATTGGGGGTGTCGGCATACCCACCCTAGAGGGACATAACCCAGTACTCAAAACCTAGTCAAAACCTCTTCTTTCACCATCCCTTGTATGATTTCTAGTAAAATTAAGTACAGTACTAGATGTCTCATAAGTATTTATCATTTATTTCCATTTGCACATCTAACTTCATGGTGAGTAACTGGTATGTATATGCTTGACTCCTTCAGTGGAATAGGTGAAAGGGAGTAGGACATGTTACGTGCCCTCGAGGAGCAAACATTCACCATGCTGCCTCCATCCAACTGAGAGGACTCCCACATTCGTCTTCTACGGTCTTGTTTGACTAATCCATGTCTTTTACATGACTTATATTAACGATGGAGATAACTGATAGTCATAAGAAGGTATTGCACTGTCCACTCCCTGAGAATAAAATCTCTATTCTGACTCTGATTTTACCACTATTCAAATTAGCATATTATTTTCTCTATCTTAAAGAGTGTGAAATGCATAAAATGTTCATGCATATCTGAGCAGGGCAAGAGAAAAAAAGATATTTTAAATAAAGTTCTTGAAATAAAAGTAGGACAGGATATAAATTTTAAAATGGTTCACTTCAAACAAGATGCAAAGTAATTTATGAGGGAGAGACTCCAAGACACAAAGTAATACAAGATGGAAACCCATGTTTAAAAAGTACATTTTTATAATAAGGTACTGCAGTGGGAACAGTTAAAAACAATATCCTTTAGCTGCATTTCTCCATCCCATCTCTCCCAGCTTCCTTAGGAAAGGCAGATTTCTTAAGAACCAAGGTCATTCAATTGGACCACAGGGAACCATGTTCCAGTATGATAAAAAGTGGGACTTGGTACTCTTCTCAGGAATGAGAGGGGAAATTTTTGGAGGGATGATAAGGAAACTGAGAAGTCTCTCTTTCTTTTTGCTCTTATATTTGGGACTGGTAAGCAAGGGAGTTGAAGGCTGGATACAATTTCTGTCTACATATTTGAGACTGAAAGAGCCTGAGCTAGACACAGAGCAAAGGAACGAAGAAATGTCTGACCAAAATTTAGTCTGGGATTAGTATATGAGCTGGAAATTAAAAACTGAAACAATTACAAAGGGGCATAACTTTCACATACACCCATGATGCTGGTTCAGTGCTGAACCAGTCTTGTTAAGTGCAACAAGCAAGCATAGTGGTTACTTAGTTTCATTGTCTTTAAAAAATACTGCGTGAGTGTAACAAGATGTCACAACAAATTATGAGGGTCAAATGACCCATTGTTTATAGGAAGGTAAACCCCATCTAAACCCAAAGGTGGGGTGGTAAATAGAACAAGTGGTTTTCTCCTACATCATCTACACTATCTCACTGGGGTGGAAAAGAACACGAGAATTTAGGGGGAAGGCCCTTTTAATAAAGGAGATGCATAGACCTGGTTTGCTTCTATCCTGTACTGGTTCTCTCAGAATTCGAGAATGACGATACGTGGCTAGTTAGGTGCAGATACAAGGGAGTAGAATGAACACCTGTCTTATGGCTGCCATGGCTCCTTAAATATCCACTTATCATATTTTTGTTCCTAAAGATGAGGCATAATTAAACTTCATGGATATGAAGCCAAAGAAAAAGTGGTCAACATTTCAGATTGGCTTTATATAGCATCAAAGCCCAGCAAACAGAAGATAAATCTGGACAGGCATTAATTTGTTCTAAATATGCGAAGCAGAAAGTCTAAGCCTCCATAACAGCCATTTTAACACGGCACTGTTTTCCAATTCATGAAACATATGCTAGTCAAAAACATCACCATTTCTCATTTGGACTAGGACAAGAGCTTCCTAAATATTCTCTCCCATCCACTACTGTTTGCTTTCGATGTGTTTTCCAGGTTGCAGGCAGAATGATAAATCTAAAATGCAAATGTGATCATGTCAATAGCTTAAAACTCTTAAGTGGCTTTGGATTGTCTTAGGATGAGTCCAAAATCCTCAAAATAGCTTATAATGTCCTTAACAATTGACTTTGGCTAACCTCTTCATCATCATTTTGAGCCACTGCCTTGTTGTCACTATTTTAGCTCTAATAATCTCCGTTTCTCCAACCTGCCATTTGTCTCTGGCCTCCCGGCCTTTTGATATACCATTCTTTCCAATTTCCTTTCTAATGTCTTTTCCCATAGCACTTAACCATCTTTGAAATCCATGTTATTTATTTATATATTTCGATGTTTACTGCTTATCGAGTTCATCCCCTGCTAAGAGATGCAACGGAAGGGTCTTTGTCTTCTTTACCAATGTACCAACAGTCTAGAACAGTGCCTTAAATATTATAGGTGCTTAGTAAATAGGTGCTTAACAAACGGCTGTTGATGGATAAATAAAAACCTTCCATTTCTATACTTTAACTACTTTATCAGTGTCTGTTTTCTCTGCTAGACTGAAAGCTTCATGAAATAAAACTCATGTTCATCTTATTCACCACTCTGCCTCTTACTAACAAAATATCTGGCATTTTTGATTGAATGAGAATCAAAATGAAGACGAAATTGACCTCAAAACGTCATACAATTTTTTTTTTCTTTTTTGCTTGCAAGCAACCCAAAAGCAAATTCTAGCTAACTTAAGCACAGAGACATCTGTTGGAAAAATACTGAACTAGTTCATGCAATCTAAGATCGAGCTGAAATCCAAAATCAAAGGAAGGCAGGAATAAGGATATCTTCCAGGATTATGACTGTAGAAATTCCTTGATCTTCCCTCTAGAATACCACAGTTACCAGGTTTAAGCCCAGCAACTTCTCTCTTTCTTGCAGTTCAAGTTTAATGTTCTAAGGAGTAAGTAACATTTTAGCCCATCTTGGGTCAGAAGTCAGCCCTTTGATCACTCAATTGCACAGCCAGAAAGCAAACAGCCACTCAACTAGGTACTACTCCAGAGAATCTCACTCAGAGACCTCAATAAGTTAAACTTCATTTCAAAGCCAATGTTTTCTCCTTGTCTAACACTGATTTATCTTATTTTTTTCATTTATTAATATAGTCTGTGAATTCACCACTTGGACAACTTCCCCTCTCCCTGCCCCTTCATGTCCTTTCTATTGCCAAGTTTAATTAATAACCACTTTGTTATAAAACTCTAATAAGCATCTTGTGGTCTTGGGATATCCACTATTCTTGACTAACATATACCACTGCTCTCAAATTTTTATTAGATGTAACCATTGCTCAGAAGCCTCTGAGCACATTTAATGAAAAAGTAGTAAAGAAATATAAATGTTTTCCAACTTGTCCACCAAAAAAAAAAAAAAAAAAAAAAAAAAAAAAGAATGCCAAGGAGCTACACTTAGATGTTCTATGGTTATAAGTGCAATTCTTTTGTTTAATGTATTTCTGGAAAAAATATCAGAAGCCAGAAGGATGCAGACTGAAGTAAGTGGGAGAGCTTCGTTAAGAATGCCAAATCAAGAAGCTGGATAGAAATGTACATTTTAATGCATTTGGAAAAAATGACTGAAACTAACTTTGAGTATTTGTTGGAATCTGGTTCATATCACTCTCTTCTGACAGTGTAAAAATTTCATAACTTTCATAGGTAGCTCATTGAGTTCTTACTATCCCACTTATACTCATCTATTGTTTAATCCTGTTTTCTCCTTTCATTCTGTCCTGATTTCATAATACTTTGCTATGTATTGTAAGGAAATGACCACAGACAATATGCCTCAAGAATATCATTGGTAACCAAATTCTGAGGAGTGGGTGATCTGATTTGCAGAAACACTTCAGGCTTGCCAAGGTTAGCAAATAAAAATATAGGACACCCAGTTACATTTGACTTTTAGATTAAAAAAAAAAATCACCTTCAAGATCTATTTATACTAATTATGTTGTTTATCTGTGTTTATTTGTGCTCTTAGCTCTTGAGGAGAAAGACGAATGACTATGAAGTGAACAAAAAAACATCTAAATAAATGCTCCCCTCACCACCACTACCTGGAGTGGTCATACATGAGTATTTCTGCCTTTTACCCATCAGATGAAACTCAGTAAGACTTGAGAGGTCATTACGGTGAATCATGAGTTTATCAAACAACTAAAAAAAGGTGAGGAGGTTGGTAGTGGTGAGCAGGTTAAGGGCAGGCCTGGCCTATCACTGGCACAGGAAGAAATGAATTTAAAAGGAAGTAATTCTGGCAAGACAAGAATTTCCTTCTACAAGAATGAGGAGGTTTATTTTAGTGAGATGCTGTCTCTTCTCTCGCCTGGTGGGGATAAAAAAAAAAAAGAGTGGTAAGCTGTGAGCTCCCAGTTCATCCAACCCAATAGGTCCTTATTCTGTGGAGGCTGCTGAGACCAGAAGCCTCACATGGCACTCCTAGGAGAAAAGGGATACACATGGAACCCCTCTGTTCAGTTCTTCCTGGGGGTCTGGGCTTATCCTTCACATTGCTTCCTTGCTAATTTTGTAGTTAGCCCAAGTGCGGCTCTTTTTTAACTGCGAGTGTCATTCACAAGGACACTTGGTGTCTTGGCATACATCAAGGGGCATGTTACCTTGCATTACGACACGACAGGGAGGACATCTCTTTGTGATTTATCGAAGAACAAAATCATTTATTTTATGATCTCATTGAATTCTTCCAACAAGCTTAAGAAGCTATGAAACTACGACAAAATTCTACTCCAGTGACTTCGATAAGGGGAGGCTGTTGACTTCAATCAGCGATAGGCCTGGGGCCCAGGAAACACCAGTGTGAGGATTAAGTTGCATAGAAAAAGAAGCTTCCTTTACTTTCTCTCAGAATGGAAAGCAGTTTTGATGTTTCTTCTGGTTGCTTCACCAAATTAATGATGAGCTGAGCAGCACTGCAAACAGGTTGACAAAAATGCTGGTGTGTGGCTCATCTGGGAGAGCAGGTGGGAAAAGTCTAGCTGGCAAAAGCAAGATTATTCACAATGTCACACTTCATCAGCCAGATTGTTACTGGGCCAGATAGAAGATGAAGAGGACAGTTGCTCAATTAATGGTGAAGAGGTTTTATTCCAGTATTTAGGAAAGCAGAGCTTAGCTAAGAAAAATCATATTGTGTTATTTTGAATTCTTCGGTGGACTATCTTTAGTTATCTAGATGTGTCCCTAACTATTGGGACACAGTTTTAATCAAGTTAGTTTGCATCAAATCCTTTTCATCCCCCATTTTTTTTTTTTTAAACCATGACTTTGAGTAATCTGTAATCTGTGATGTTCCACACTACAGCCCTGACACTGTTGTATTCATCGAATACTGATTATGGACTTAAGTCTCTGCTGAATAAGAAAATCATCATTTTAAAAAGTTGGCATCAGATGTTGTACCTGCATTTCTCTTATTTAAAAAGAAAGAGAGAGAGAGAGAGAGAGAGAGAGAGAGAGAGATAGGCTATCTTCTTCCACAAACTAGGACAGTTTCTGCTTTAACCCATTTGGCAAGAAATGAACATATCTGCCATCAAGAGGATAGGGATTTGGCAATGATTTCACAAGGTAAAATCCTGCAAGGTGTTTCCATGGGGCACCACCAATGTGAAAAATGCTGCTGGTGGTTTGCCAGTGTGGGAAGCGCAAGTTGGCCAAATACACCTCTCTTGCCCAGGTGCCTGCTTAAGCCAAGAACCCTGGGGTCACTCCTGTCTAATGAATATTTTTGTTGGAGAAATGATTGCAGGGTTCCCCAATTATGTATGAATGCCTTGTGCCAGAGTTGCCTGTGACCTTGAGTTAAAGGTCTGAATTATTTTATGTGCTTTGGATCTCCAAATGTTTGCAGTTTGCTGATTTGTAGCCTGAGAATTTGATGAAAGAAATGAAAGCTTTCCCCAGGAAAAAAGTGCACATAAGCACAAATGCATGCCATCTATCCATGGACTCTGGTTAAGGACCTCAACTCTGGTGATTTATACCATTTCTCCAGCTTTGGTGGATATCCAGAACTCGGGAGAAATGATTCATTGTGAACACATTAGTTCAAAGCATCAAAGAAGTTTGAGAATCTGTTGCCTCCTGTTCCTTTTACCACGAGGGTCATCCACTGCCGAGGGCAGGGGTCCTTCCAGGTCTCTCAGGTCCTTCTGCCATCTGTCCTAAGGGGGCCCACTGAATCTCAAGGGGACATTCCATACCAATTTTAGGGGCTCCTTTCTTCACTGTTCTCTTGGCCACTACCTACTACTCTAAAACAACTACCCGAAACCAAACTGACCTCCTCTGGAAATTTGCAGCTTGGTGAATGGTTCTGGGTTGCAGGACGACATCCCCCAAACAGCGTCTGTCTTTCCTAAAAGATAATTAGATTGCCTGGTTCCATTTATAATACCAGTCAGAGCTTTTAGTGAACACCTACTATGGGCTAGACCCTTTGCACCAATTCTCTCTATGCAATTGTTTTCCCAATCCTGCAAGGTAATTTGAAAAAAGGAAACTGAGATTTCAGAAATCTAGATCATTTACCCAAGAGGTCTGATCCAAACTTCTCTGAAAAGTATTCCATGGCCAGCACTGCATTGTAGGTTAAGTACCAGCATGTGGTACATTTCAAACTGTATCATAATTGCTGGCTGACCTGCCATATTCTAACACTTCACTGTAAGGTTCCTCCTGGACTGAATATGTACTCTAGTGCTTGCTCAGTAAATGAATGGTCATCAAATTGGAGTCTAATCCTGGATCAGCTACTCACAAGTGGCCTAATTTTAAGTAAGAGGATTATCTCCTTGGGTCTCAATTTCCACTTCTGTCAAAATAAGGGGGCAGACATAACTGGTAAGAACAGGCTCTGATACAATGCATTACCCACTACCTGGCAGTTAAATGATAAGAACCATGGCCTCCATCAAAGATGGGTGCCTCTTAATTGTCCATACCCTCCTCCCTCACTGTGTGCAAATGCCAAAGGCTAAATTGACTTAGGCTTTGCTGATAAAGGCCTTGCTGATGAATGGTCCTCCACCATTACTAAGGGTAAAAGTGTTCTTTATGACTCTATTTGGCTGGCAGGGAGGGACCCCAAGAAGTTTTCCACTTTACCTGCCATTAAGATTAGTACCAATATAAGAAAGATGGAAATTGGTTTTTAATGCCTCTTAACCCTAAACATTGATCACTAGTTGCTATTTGGCAAGATGGCATACTAGAACACATGTGAATTAGAAGCCTATGTCCTTCCCTAAAGTCAATTTCCAGGTTAACTCTTTTACTTAGCAAGAGCAGAAAAAACTAACCAAGAACATGATAAGGCTTTTAAAACTGTTGAGAATTGATCAAGTGTCCATTGTAAGCCTATTTTTCCTACTCTAAGAAAAGTGTCAATGAAAAATTTATTTTATGTTCTTGCTATTAAGACTACAGAACAGTACTTAGCCTAATTCCATGGGCGAATAGCAAGGCTTACTGCATTAAGGGAGAAAAAAAGACCTCACAGAGTAGAAGAATTTAGAATTATAACTGCAACACTGAAAGACAACATTTTTTTTCCTCCTTAGCACTTAAGAAGTTTCTCGTCAGGCTTTTAGAAAGCTTCTGATTAAATAATAAAGTCGACTAGCCAGTGTAGATCAAAGGGTATTTAAGAGATATGATATCCTTTTCCTTCACAACAAGCATCAGAATAGTCCAAAGGGAAAGGAACCTTGAAAACATTTTCCTCATCAAGTACTCTGAAGTGGACATCAGGGTAATATATGGCCACACTTTAAGACCGTACCCATCCAAACACTATGATCTTGCCAAGGATATTGTGTAAAAAATAAAGGAGATTTTAAAAATTGGAATAAGTAGAAAAAAGTACTTTGGACATTCTTTAAAAATGAATTACCACCTTAGACAAGATCTAGATTTTTACTACCTAGAACACAGAACAAGTTACTTAACTTTTAGCTAACATTACATTATGGAGCAATTAGTAAAAATAATATAGAATGTAAGATTAAATACCTGGGTTTTCAGGTCTCAATGGAAGGTTCGACTGGCACAGATTAAAATTGGTTCACAATAGAAGTCACATCAAACTCATACAATCTCCTGGAAACTCATTATTTAGATAAGTTCCACCATTCAAACAAGTTTACAAAAGCAAGACCCATGATCCTGCTCCCCATCAATTTATCCATCATTTGTTACCCACGTATGTTTATCAAAAAGCCCCTCTAGGAACACTACTAAATTTCTTTTGAAAAACCTTATGACTACATCAATTGAAAGAATATTTCTAAACATCCTTCTGGTCTTGAGGAACTTTAAAACAGCAAACCTGTGACTGTTTCATGATTCAGAGAAATTAGCCCTTTTAACTCATTAGCTAGGATCAGACTCTTCACGTTGCCTTACAACATTGGATCAGCAAACCTTTCTTGGGCATCTACTATGTGCCAGGAGCTCTCTATAATTGAGAAGTTCATAGTCTATGGATGAGACAGGAAATCTGGATGGAGCAGACAGATGAATGACTAACACCTTAGTTGTAGTCAACATGGAAATGGAGAAAAAAAGTAGAGCAAAGACACGTAGATGAAGATTTTTAAAGCAATAAAGGATATAAAATGAGAGCTTATGGAAGTACATATTGCCACAACATATGTGAGGATTTTTGTGGAGACTATGCTTCCAGTTGGCAAGATTCAAGGTATCTCCGAAGCCACGTATAGTTTGAACTTTGATCACTGTGGTACTGTCTTCTCTATTTGCTGCATCTGAATACAAGATGGTACCAGGGAGGTATGGCCACCAATAAATTGCTCATGAGTTCCTATTTTTGGAAAACAGGTCTCTTCCTCATCTGCTGAAATCTAAGATGTTTCATTAAGAGTCTCTGTAACTATAGGCTTAAGCAGAACTTGCCTTATCAGCATCAGGGAATCAACTCCTTTGGGTTGAAAAATAGTAGTATTAGCTATCATTTACAAGGTTCTTATTATGTGCCAGGCATGCATCATGCCATTTCATTTTCATAAAAACCATCGAGATGATGTACCCCACTGTGCAGATGAAGACGAGGCTTACAGATTTCAATATCATGTCCACAGCCACATGGATTCTGAGTGGCAGACCATGTCTTAGAAGTGACACAGGGTTGGAATTTAAGCCTTAGCCCTTAACCACTCTCCTACTCAGCTTCTTCACACTCTTCATCATACTTTGAACTCACATATCCAAGAAACTACATAATAAAGGCATTTACCTATCAAGAAAACAACATAATATTTTTCCTGGTTGTTTGGTTGCTCATGAATTGCCCTAAATTTATAAGGCACTTCTGTATTAAACAAAATTACCCAGATTTGTTGAGGTTTGTTTAAAATGCTAATGGGGAAAAGAAGACCAGAATAGGAAGCATTTTTCCCCCAGTACTTTGGACTCGCTTTCATTCTTACAGAGTATCTTTTGACACCAAGTTCATGGAACCAACATTCCTTCACATCTTCAAAGCACTTCAGAGTGTATGAGACCATCTATGGACCTAACGGAAATGGGAAGGATGACAGTAACTCCAAAGTGTCTGAGAACAGTTAACATAAAAACAAAACAAACAAACAGACAAAAATAAAAACCAAAAAAAAAAAAACCAACAACAACCTTGCTTCACATGTACCAAAAGATGTACCATATAAGAATACAAAGCCTCTTGTCATCAACAGCTGTGATCACTTTAGAATGAACCAGTACATTGTGTGCTAAAGCGACACCATCGATCAAGAAGCCAGTTTCTGGCAGAGTGCTATTTGTAGTTACCTTTGCTTTCTCTGAGAGACTGAAGAGGATATGTAAACACTAACACCTCGTGAATGCACTTTAACTTCCATTTAGCTATAGCTTTACTCAGCATGACTACAGATAAAGATGGCAGTAAACAATTATTGGAGCTTAATGAACATTTAAAAAAAATAAGTACCGAGGTCTCCCCTCTACTTGTGGGTTTTGAAATCATTGCTTATTTTCAGGGATACCATTTAATTTAATTGTATGATTCTTCTGCACTCAGTTTATTTCCCTTCTCAAATTGCAGCCTCATGTTGTTCTTTGTTATTTGTCAGAACCTGGTGAGTTGTTTTGAATAGAACAGTTTTCCCCCTCCTGTAGGATGATGTTACCGCATAAGAACGAACGCTGCAGTGGTTTTTATAGAAAACTTGAGAACTAAGAATCCTGGCCTGCTAGCCTGGCATTAGCTACTTTGTATATCTTAACACATACATTGTATTAGTGAATATTCAAAGAAATGAAGATTGATGGCTCAGCTGTCTTACTTTTTCTGTATGTGATTAGAGAAAATGCACGTTCGTACACACACACACACACACACACGACATACCGTTCTGCATCAATATGTGGGTTCATAAACTTGCATGGAGATAAAAGATTGTTCAAGCAATAACTCTTCCTAACTAGCATGGTGGTAGGAGGTAGTAAATTTCAGAGCCCCAGGATTTGAGAATGAAATAGACCACAGCCTCTAAAGTTGGTAAGAATAGGTATGTGGCATCACTGTTTTCTCAAATGCCAGAAAAAAAATTGGTCCGTGTGTTTTCTTTGGTATACCTGTTAGAGATTCCTCATTTCCCTCTTAAGCAAAGCAGTTTCAAGTTCCTGTGGATGATATAATATGCCAGATTCTCACTGCAGTAATGAGAACTGGAGTTCAAACATGGTTTTCAATATCCTGAACATAAGAAAAACTAAGATAAATTTTATTTTTATGTCCCCGTGGTTACAATACTGTGTATACACATGGACCAGAAGTTCAGTACAAAGGAAAAGTAAGGAGGGATGTTTATCTCCTTCCCTTTGCCCTCCAAAGCCTAAAAGATTTAGAATTTAATGTAAGACAGAGCGTATAAACTTGATTTTTAAATTGTTCTCAGATAAAGAGCAATGATTAACTGTATTAAAAAATAAAAAGTAATAACATGAGAAAAGAGTAAAATTATAAAAAGCATATAAAATATATAAAAAGCATATATAATTGTATACCAAAAACATATAATAGCAACACCATTTGGTGTTAGGAAACAGTTGGGAAGCAGTTTTATCTTTTCCAGTAAGTCCAATGTAATGGTGGAAATAATGATCCTTAAACTGTGAAGAAAAGCCTAAACTGATCTCTACTTGCTCAACAAAGCACAATGATACGTTCTATACTTTGTGTCCCTGAAAGCAAGTAATATTTTAAAAAACTGGCCACTAAGGTTATAAACTTCACCTATTTGGAAAACTGGTTTATTTAGTGCAGATTATTTCCCAACTGTTCTAGACAAAGTATTACTATAGCATTGTCATGCGTTTAATAATATGGAATAAAAGTAAGTCTTTAAGATCACTTTATAATCTTATTATACTTTTCTATAAAATGAATATAATTCTATTTCAATTCCAGAATAGGTAACTAAAAAATGCAATCATTTATTTTGCTTGTTTCCTAAGAAATGTCAGGTTAAAAGAAATAAATGTGGTTGTTTTGAATACTCAATTATTTTGGACATTTTCCTTTTATACATAATAAGTCATTTTGCTCTTATTTCTATTTTATAGAAACCAGAACTTCAGGAAAGGGACATATACAGTGATAATACAACCTAAAACTTACACATGTGATTTTAAGATGACAACAGTTATTTGTAGATTTTAGACTACGTTCCATACTGCTAGACTGAGTAAAACATATTTGCCCTAAAATCTTTTCCAAGCTCACAATATGGTCTCTAGTTTTGAGTGATGACAAAGACAGACTGGTAATCAGAAAGCAGGAAATTAATTTTTGAAAAATCATTAAAGATTTCTTTGGAATCTGATATAACACCATTTCTTCAAGTCCACTAACTGCATATCCTTCAATGATTTGTTCTATTTTACTCTATTTATTCTTCTACTTTAAAATTTTGATTTGAACTGCATTGACACAAAGCACATTTTCCTACATATGTTTAAATATCCAGTCCATGAACCTACTATGTCCGTGCTGCTGAGATTTGTACGGAAGTAATATGCTCAAGCTAATGTAAAAAAGACTTCAAAGTTTTGACTGAATTTGCATAGAGACATAAATTATCCAGGATATTCAAAGCCATAAATTTGCTGCAGGACATACATAGCTCTCTCGTGGCTTATGGAAGCACAATTCTCTTTATTTCACATTTGTCTGTTACCAGGTTTTCTCCAAGAACCTTTACAGGGTTTCTTCTTTGGCCCATACTGTTTTTATTTCTATATTCAGAATGTGCTACCTGATACTGGTTGCACTTGAAAGTTAACAGTATTGGACTGCCTCAATGAATTTATGCTGGGCCCTTCCCTTCTCACTGTGCTCTGCCTAGAACACACACAGAGGTTAGTAGACAAACTGTGGGCATGATCTGAGGTAAAAGTAAAATGAAAATTTTTGTGTTTCAGAATTGTTCAATTAAATATGGTTAACCACAAGAAAGATTTTATTTGGCTATGCATGTATATAATATATATGTATTATAATATACACTATAGACATAATATATAATAGATAACATATACAAAATGCATCTACACATATTTATTTCATGATATATAACTTTATACACACACACACACACACATACACATTTATATATATGTAAAACAAAAGTCTACAAATATGTTGTTTGGGCCAGAGGACAGCATATTCCATTCAATATAAGAAGGAAATTATTTAAAATATACCCTTTTAGTTGCAGTCATTACTGAAAGTTTCAAAAGAGAAAGAGTTTAGAAGAAAATGGCAGTTTTTGCCTTTACAAAAAACTCACACAAAATATGAATTCCTTTTCCCAAATTAACCTCAGGATCCAGGATAAATGTCATAATGTCCCCACAAAGTGATAAAGGCTAAGAATTAGGCCCTAAGTGACTACCACAAAGGCATTTCATAAATATTTGAAATAATTGTCCTTCACTATTTAAAACAGCTATCCTCCTGTTTTGGTCTACCCTCTATCCACCCACCCCCCATTTTTAAATAAAAGATATTGTTGCCAAACTACTAAGCCTTAATCATTATAATAAAATTAACGCCCTCTTTTCAGTGCAAAGAAAGTAATTAAGTTTATCTAAATATGTATTAGCTCTTTGTATGTAAGCTTCATAGAATTCATTTTAAAATCTTATGCAAATAAAAAAGCATAAAGCAGTAATTTCATGACTAAATATTATTTTGTCTCTTCATCTTTCCAACATAAATTTTCATACACATACAACCTGTAATATAGACAGATGCACGCTTGATGCAAATTAGGTAACATTTTTCCCCCATCAACATTTTAACTGCTGAGTTGATATATTTAAAATTTTTAATGATATGGATAAACGTCTGATCATGCTGCTTTAATTAAGTTTTTTTAAAAATATGTTTTGGAAATAAAAAAACATTATGAACAATAAAGTGAGTACACATTTGTTTGGTACAGGTCAGACTTTACTATGATGTAATCACACATTTTACCAAAGTGTGATATTTAGTGCATGGAAAAAGAGGACTTTTGTCCTGCCTGTGACATTTATGAGAATCACTTTACAATCCAGACTTAACTGAAGGGAAAAGTCATAGGAAGTTGAACATGTTGAGTTCAAAATAGCATTGTCTAAAAAGTCCCAAAGAAAATTAGTTACAACTAGAAAAATTACAGAAGCATTTAAAAAATATAGCCCCCAAATAAGAAATCCTTTAGCAATAAAATGTAGAATGAACACCATCAAAACCAAAACTCTCTCTTAAAATGAAATGAAAATACAACTTATTAAAACTGTCCTTATGATGTCTTGTGGGATAGGAACAAAAGAATTACATTATTTAATTGGAGACACCTCACTAGAATCTTAGGCTATGAACCCAGGTCTAATTTTAAAATACATTTTTTAAAAATGGGAAAATTCCGTAAAAGTTGTAAGTCTTGCTATTTATTTATCTAGATGTCTCAACCCAGACATCTCTCTGCCATCAAAAACTTTCCAAAAAATAAAAATTATTTAGAAGCCCCAATTCAGTGTTTTCCTCACATAAAATTATCCCATTGGAACAAAACACCCATGTTTCCAATGGAAAAAAAGAAAACAACATTAAGACGATTTAATAAACTACTTAAGGGAAGCTGAATACCGAGAACGCCTTGCCAATTTCCACAATGAATTAAAATAGCCAGTCCTCATCAGTGTCTTTTATAGAAATAAAATTAGGCGCATCATGAAATCTGTCACCGTACCTGCGTGCACTTTAAACGACTACGGCACACGCTGTAAAATCTTCCCTCTGAGAAATAAAGCACACTTCATTTAACTGCTGCAAAACACTGCTGCAGAGAAGCCCAGTGCATTTTTTTCGGGCAACTGATCCAGCCTTCCACCAGCCCTGTGACCTTTGAACTCCCTTCTGCCCCCCCCACTCCCCCACCCTCGCTTCTGCAGTCAAAGCCTCAGAGCTGGTCTCATTTGCATAAGGCTCAGGCAGCCCTCCAGCAGCTGAAACGGAATGCTGGGTAAGGAAATGTGGAACCGCAGTTGTGCCCAATACCTGAATCACCAGAGGGCTGGAACAGGCGATGGGGAGTGGGCACGGACTTCTCTGGGCTGCCAGCATCACAGACCCCATGTCTATTAATGGATAAGTGTTTTTAACTCTTTGTTTTAGAGTCCTGCTTTTCCCCCCTCCCCACCAAAAGAAGCTGTCAGCAGCAACTATGGTAACCAAGGAAACCCAAATAGTCAAATACTTCATTTAAATACATGTGGAAAACCAATTTAAAAATTTCATTAACTTCTCTTGTTTTTGAAACATAGCTATTTTCTTTCCCATTGGCATACATATTGCCGGCATAATTAGGGACATGGGGTATTTTGTCTTGTGGAGGTGGTGATGGTTTAAACAGCATTTTACAGGCATAAATATCTTTTAGTTACTGTATACATACACGAAGTCACTATAGTAAATCTATAAAATGTTAAATGTGCCCTAGTGTCTTAAAGACAATCATCCTAAATGGTGTTCGAGAAATTAATTGTTAAGAATTTAGCTCCCAAGATGCCTTTCAAACAATACGGCAGTAAAAATGTAGAGCAAAGTTAAACTAGGTATTGAAATGTAAAGATTCATGTAGCAGGAATGCTTGTCTGTCTTTGGCAAGGATGTTCAGTGTTGTGCTATTATTTGCTAGAGTTATTTCTTCCCTTGTCTTCCTACACACAGCAATCTCGCTATTTCAAACATAAACTTCTCTACTGCTCATAAACCCAAGAAGCGGTTATTTTCTAGATACAGAAGGTCATGTGTGTGCATATTTTTATAAATATACATGAAGGCACACATTCTTTTCTAAATGGTGAGTCAATGGAAATACGCATCATCACAAAATTAACCCATTCTTTTTCTGAAAATTAAGCTAATTTGTTTTTCTCCATTAGTGAGTGAATGATATGTATAAAATAAAAGGTTTTATGAAGTATTTTCCACCTATCAAAAGATACATAAAATGAAAAATAACAGGCACACAACCAACTAACATAGATATATATTACTATAGTTAAATATAAAATGCATTGTTCTAACAGTAGCATTATTAACGTTTTAAAATTCTCTTATTTAAAAATTTTTCATTTAAATAACTAAATATGCCAAACCTTCCTCTTGCAGTGTACAGAAAGGCATCAATAAAAATCTGAATGATACATCATAAATTTATAAGACATGTGAACTATTATAATACAGGATTTTTTAACACTGGAAAAATAAATGTGAAGCTTTTTATTTGAGCAATTTATTAGTAGCATTCTGATTTATATTATTTCTGCATATATAGAAGATTAGAAATCATCGGATGCATTTTTTTCTTACCCATAAATTTTTAAATAGGATAAATAACTTTTCGGTTTACTATAATCATATAAACATTTCTCTAACACATCTGACTACAGCAACAATTTAATCACATTGGGTCAATTCAAGTGCATCCTTCATATTACACACTGCAAATGCCTTGCAAAGTTTTGTTTAAGGGAAAACACACACTAGCCCATCCTAATTTAAATCCAGTCCAACACAAGGAAGGGTTGGAGTCATTTATAAAATCACTGACCTGTTCAAATAGCTGTAGTCTTAGTCCTTGCACTCTTTATTCATTAGAATCCAAAATAAATTGATTATCATTTTATAATATGTGTCAGCATCACCGAAGGCACTGTTCTTCCTGGTTCAGCGGAATCTTCTTAAATTTGCCAGCCCTGTGTTTTATTGCTGGTACCGTATGCTTTATTGTTCAGCGACAAGAGCCTCACTCTGCACAAAGACTCATTACCTACTGCTCGCTGCACGGCATCAGCCTCACTGAGGCTGCCTATATGTGATCACATGGGAGTTTTGTCTGAGAAAGCCAGGCATGCCACTGACTTCACTGTGTCTATGGATATTTTTATCAGCTGAGGTCTGCTAGGAGGAAGGAATAACAGATTATGAAGCTGCTCTAAGTCATTAATGCAGCCCGACTTATGGAAATCCTTTCACAAGATTTTTTTTTATTATTATTATTATGGAAAATGTTTGAGCAGGCATTCAAAAGAAGTTAACTAGATTTTATTTTAATAAGAGGCTGAATAATAATTTAAGGAAAGGGAACTAGCAAAAAGCGGTTTTCTACCTTCTGCTTTCTGAAAGTACTTTTGTATAAATGTTAGTAAAGAGCCTTGCTCAACTGAATGATTTGACAGTGTGTTTTAACCTTTAGATTGCTGGGGTTTCTTTTTCTTGGAGGAGGTTATTTTCTAAAAGGATAAGTGGCTGTTTCCCTCAAAATCTCCTCAATAGAAAATCTCAATCCCTCATAGATACTATATGTGAATAAAAATAGAGTTATTCTAATTACTTTTGATAAAGTAGATAAGAGGGTGAGTCTCTTATTGATGTATATAAATGAGGTAGGTGATTAATTTATCTTCTCAAAAGATGACACATTCCTAGAACAGCTGACTTAAAAGAACAATGAAGATTTCAATTTAAAGATCTAAAGGACATGTGTTTCATATTAATTCTTAAAATGCAGTAACTTATTCTAGACAGCTAACCTCAATAAAGCATATGGTTTACCTTATCTGATTTCAGTGTTAACAAGTAGTTTCAGAGCTGACTCTTTAACATTTACAGGAATTTTCTGCTCTATAGATATTAAGTTAATATCTATACCCACATGTGTGTATGTACATACGTGTCTACACATGTACATACATATATCAGATTAACATTTTTAAAATGTTTCAATAATTAAATAATTGCCCCAAATCATTTCTTCACATTCAAAAATGGATTGTGGATCTCCAAATGAAAAAGCTGCCTAGTTATTGGAACTTGATGAAAAAAATTGATTTCTTATCTCTTTAATAATCTGTCTACATTGAATTGATAATTAAAAGCTTGTTGCTTGTTAATCTCAGTTGAAATTTTATGACAAATACATGCAAAGTGCAACAAAGAGCACAGACAGAAAAGGCAGAAGCACCATAAATGAAGACCAGAAAATAAATTTTCTGTATAGACATACAGTACATTTTAATAGTGTTTGTAAATAATTCAGTAATCTTAAAAATAGTAAACATATATACCTGTTTAAGCCTTCCATTAATAAGAAATTATTTTCTGGAAACAATTACAACTTAAAATTTTTGGTGTCAATTGAAATTTTTTAAAAATAAGTTTAAGCCAGATTAAGTAACTGTAGCTAAATAGCCCAGTCCCTAAATACAATGACCTAACATCGTTCTTTACAGTATATTTTTGTTGGGCTAATATTGATTTAGAATGTCTTATGACTTAAATAAATGCCTATTGGTGGACTTTTCTTAACATTGAAAACTATTCAGATATGTTTTAAATGCCACCATTTTAATGCATTTGTTCCAAAATGCTCATGTTCATTTTTTTCCTCTGCACACAAGAGCTACGCTAAAGCTACAAAACCTTGGGGCATTAAAGGAAAAAGGGAAACAGAGTGCTCATGTATTATAGCATGCCTCTAGGTTTTTAAAGATATGTACATTCTAGTTAATATCCTTGATGATGTCATCATGTTAATGTACAAGGAAATAAACAAAAGGCAGCCATTTTTCTTTTACTGCATCACTTCAAAAACAGTGAAATAAAATGGTTGCCAAATGGAAGGAAAGAATCAGCAGAAAACCAAATTACTTCCAAATTCTTGAAAGAGGGAGGGCAAGGGGTGTGAAATTGGAAAATAAAAACTACATGTATGTAAAGTTTGAATGAATGGATGTAAAGAAATAATTTACAATAAGGAAAATAAATAAACACAAGGAATATAGAAATAGCTAGCAATTAAAACAAATACCAGTAAAATAAGGAGTGTCCCACAGAAAGACTATAGTCTATAAACTTAGTATATATTAAATGTAAAGGCCCATTAAGTCCATTATTATTTTTTTTTAAAAAAGTATTTAAAGGTGGATGACAGAGCTAGAAAAGATCTAGAAAAGGACAGAATGATCATGAAATAGTAATAACCTTTCCAGGTCTGCTATTGTCTTAAATGACCTCGGTCATTTGATGAATTACTCTAGCATCTCCTGCTTTAGTTTTTAAGTCTGCAAAACAGGAACAGCAAAGTCTTTGGAAAGCATGTCATGGAAATACATAGCAATATTTTTATAGTTTAGTTCTCTAAATTGGCTTTGACCAAGAATTGTCAATTAACATTAATAAAATAAGAAGATGAGGTAAAATCCTAATGATTGTTTAAAAGAATTTTTAAACACAGTATCCTAATAACAGAGACAAACAGGACTTTTGGAAGCAGGAAGTGATTTTTTTTTTCCTAATAAATGCAGAAAAAAATAGAAATAAATTTAGTAACTAATTTAAGACAACACTCATAAAATTGTCTCAGGATTAAAACAAATTGCAAAATATACCCATCTTTCCAATCAAAATTCTGGAACTCTCTGTCAGTGACATGACAAGGGAATTTCAGCAGAGCATCTGATTCTCACATTACACAATGAACAATGGTGTCTCTGCTTATATAACAGTCTCATCAGCCAAGAATTCTTAAAATTTGAAATTAACAGAGAAACACAAGATCAGAACTTAAAGGAGCAAATCCCATCCAAGATTAAAAAGATGTTTTAATTTACTTTGTTACACTAAAGACTGTGAATTGAAAAAAAGATACTTGTTTCTTACTATTGACTCTTATTAGTTGGTTTTTCTCTAATGGGAAAGACACATCCTAGAATCATTTCTTCTGCCCCCTGCCCTTTTCTACAAAATAACCAAAGCTTATCGGAAGTAACCCAAAATGGATGCTATCCAGCTCATGCAGTAACTGGGGCAGAAACATACTAATTGGATGATCCTTTGAACATACAGGAAGACAGAGGAAAATTACTTATACCATCACTTGTGTTTCCTGTAACTGTATTAAGTGGCATATATATACCAGCACTTCCTGTTGGATTTACCCTTGATCAGGTGGGATTTTCTTGCTACATTTCACCTCCCTTATAACACATTCAGAGAAGTCAATAAGTTGCCCATGTCAGCCTCAAAATCCAAGACTAATTCAATTCAATTCAACAAAACTTTATCGAGAGGTTACTATGAATGAAGCTCTGAAACAGTTGGTAGGGATATAAAAAATGAAATATAGACTGTTCCTAAGAAGATTATAGCCTTTCTAGCTAATAAATAAATAAGAAGAAATAAATTGCTGAGCCATGTTATGGACGGGTAGTAAAGTATGGACATGTTTTTAAAAGTTTGAATATTTTATTGACTTAACATGCATTTTATGTATAATCAATACAATTTCTACATTTTCAGTATTGTTTCCTAAAATCAGAAAATCATTATTGTAATTAAAAATCATCTATCAAATACACACACACATACCTGATGGCTGCAAATTCTATGCTATACTTGTCATCAGGAGGTTGAATCTTATTTCACTCACCTTTATGTAAGCTAGTATTAATGATTTGCTTAAACAAGAGAGACTGCAAAATCGATGTTTTGGAGATTCTGAGGCTAGGTGCTAAAAAATGTTGCCATTTCCACCTGAACCTCTTGGAACGCTCACTCCAGGAGCCTTGACTGCCACATAAAATGACTGACTACCACAAGACTGCCAGGGTGAAGCCGCCTATAGGTTCTCGGGTCAACAGCCCCAACTGAGCCCAACATTTTAGCCATTCTGATGCCTGACACATGTATAAAGTGCTATCTTGGACCCTTGGAACCTACCCATCCACCAAATGGACACAAAAAAAAAAAAAAAAAAAAATGATCCTAGTTGTCACTATGTGGAAGAGAATCACTTAGTTGAGCTTCTCTCAAATTTTTGTCCTCCCGAATTCGTAAGATATAATAAAATGGTTGCTATTTTAAGTCACTAAGTGTTGTGGTAGTTACCTGGCAATTACTAACGAGAACATATTGACATGTATGGCAGAGACAATACAATAACCTAAAGTACATGAAACTGCAAGCTGATACACATATTCAATGAAAGCAAGGAATTTCATTCAATAAAATGAATGCACTGAATGGGTTTATTAAAGGAAATACAACTTGGGAGAGTGAAAAAAGAGAAGCAAAAACATTCAAGGAGTATTCAAAGCAAAGAAGGACTGAGTTATCTGAGAAGACTGTGCTGAAGGAAAGGGATTTCTGAACAAACAGGAGATCAACTGCATAACTAGCCCAGAGAAGAGGAATTCCCATTTGCAAGATGGTACTTGGGAAAAAGCCCAGAAACAAGAGGAAGAGCTTAACTGTGAGAGGAATTTTGAGGAAATTTGGATGACAGACAAGTGATGGGAGGTTGAAAGAAAAACAAGAAGTCTAATGATCCTTCTGAGAGTGCTCTGAAGCTTGAGATGAGAAGATTTTGCAACATGGATGCTCAGAAGTCTCCAAGACATAAGAAAAGAGGTGTGGTCAATGTGGCTAAGAAGGCAACTCTAACAATGGGAAAGTGGCTAGACCATGGGGCTCTGAGGCAGTAGAGGGAGGCTGATGAAGAGGAGATGGGAAGAAATGATGAGCATCTGAACTAAAGGTACTGAGTGAGGAATGAGAAGAAAGGGATTCATCATGAAGAAAGACAGAATTTCAAATGGGTTGGATGAACCAGTCTCTGATCTTCTTACAGCATGAAAGTCAACAGTTCAACCAATCAGTTACCAGTGACATATGACAACTGGAGAACATTAAACTGATTTTGTTAGACAGATTTACTAATTTCACAGGTATTTTCACTTGTATTGGGCTCAGTTTGTCAACCTTCAGATATTGTGAAAATTTGTTCCTATCAAACATTGTTAATGTTCTCTGTTTGGGAGGCTGCAAAAGACTAAAACAGCAGGATCTTCCCTAAATAAACTATGTAGAGGACAGCACTTAGGTTTCTTCCTGTTGTCTGATTCCTAAGACAGGAAAACACTGTAGGGAAAAGACAAATACACCCCAGTTCTGCAAAGATTATAAAAAAAAATTTTTTTTGGAGAATGGGAACTAAAACAACACACACACACACACACACACAGATGATCCTTTTGAATCATCATTCTATCTGGATATTAGGATACCAAAGGGGAAGTTAAGTGGCCAGTGAATGGCCACTCAGAATGAGGCAGGTAAAATGGCAGGAATAGCTCTGTAATTGCTGCTACTGCACATACAATATGTACATAAATCATGGGAACATGGCTGGAAAGAAGTCTTTATGCAAAGTGACCCAGAGAAGAAAGTATCCAGATTCCCCCCTGCCCTTCAATCTCTTTACCACCACAAAGGCATTAAAAAACAGCATTTATCAAGAGAAAAGAGTAAATGAAGCAAACCTCCTCCCTGAGAACACAAAGAATACATTTATTTCTTAGTAACCATCAAAGTTAATTACAGTGATTTCTTCTTATGCTGAATTAGATGTCTAACCTGGGACAAAAAATATGGAATCAAACAGCATACACAAAAACCAAACATGAACTGAGCAGGTAAAAAAAGAAAAAAGAATAATTTAATAGGACCGGCAGCTTTTCCTTTTCAATGGGAAGCGCACACCATAACTGAAAGGGCTGCATTTGGGGTAAGGTACACAAAAAGATTTCCTATATTTTATTTCATCCAAAGAATCAGCTGATGGATGGAATCTACTACAACTTGTATTACAGAGTCATATAGAGACAGCTTTGGCATATTATTTATGTGAGTTTGTCCATTCATTCATTCATTCATTCATACAGTTTTTCATTGCACACTCATTGAGTACTCTATGCTCAGAACCCGGTTCAGGGCTCTGATAGTTGAAAGAGATGAATGAGTCACAGTCTACAAACTAAGTAGCTCTCCACCTAGAGACATAAAAAGTTATTGTCTAATGGGGTAAGTTCTGTAATTGAATAGTAGGAACATCAAGGCAGGAGTGATTAATACTATATAAAAATAGCTAAAAGTTATTAAGCACTTACTAAGACCTAAGTGCTTTACTGTGTATGTATTAATTAACTCATAGGACCACTGCAAAAACCTATGAAATAGCTACTTTCACCATCTCTACTTCATGGATGAAACCACTGAGGCCCAGACTGGTTAAATGACTTGCCAATGTGACAATCAGTATCCAAACTCAGGAGTATGGCTTTAATGCAGTGCGGCTCCACTGGGAGCATGTTTCCTAAGGCAATCAGGGTGGTCTTCACAGAAGGGGTGACATGGGAAATAAATCTTAAAGGATGTGCAGAATTTCTTTTGTGGAAAAGGAGAAGTGTATTCTACGCAGCAGGGTTGGAGTATATAGATTCTGAGACATGACTAATATACGTATGAAGGAAACTAAAAATTTCACCATGAGAATGATAAGGTTATTTGATCTTCATGGGATTATGCATTTGGGATGCTGGAATGTTTCGAACTCACCTTGGTGTCAGTTTGTACTCACAGGGATGTTTAAATGTCTTGCTTGTGATTTATTAGGTAACTCTGGAAAATGAATTGGCGAGAGGGGCTAGAAGAAGGGAGACCAAATGAGACTGCTGTAATATCCCAGAAAATAGTTACAAAGCTCTAAATGAAGACAGTGGCACGCCTGGGAACTGAGAAAAACATATTGAGAAAGTAAATCAACAGATATTTAAGCTGGAGGTGAGGAAGAACCCTGAATCCAGGAATTTCAATATGGGAGACAGCACAGATGAAGACAACACTAGCCATGTTTAGAAATAGCGAAAAAAGTTTAGATGTGAAGTCATTCTGCAGTAAACACGGAAAGCCTACCATGCACCAGGCAAGAGTATAAAGTTTTAAAGATACAAAGATGCCATTTTGGCCCCTGAGTGCTCAATGCCTGTCAGAGGAGCTCACAGACAAAACCTGTGCCCTAAATACACAATTCCCTCTATCACAGATAACTTGTGAAGGTATAGCATTTCTCTCTGTGAACTGATTAAAGGTTAAAAAAGAACAAAGACTGACTTTTCCACAATAAAACTTTAAGTCTGGAATACCATCAATTCAACTTAATTGTGGTGGTCATACATTAAAAAACAACAACACCACCAAAACTATATAAAAGTGTTTTGTGCAGATTAAAATCACAATCCAGATCACAAAATCCACTTCCATGCTTTCTAGTAATCATACAACATGAAGAAATACAAGAAATAAATTAGATTTCTCCTTTAGGCAAATGTTTTAACGAGCTTAATCCTGTGGCTTGCTATTAATGCTAGTGACTGGCTTCTTTGAAATGAGACATGCATTTTCTTTCTTATTCATATAGTCAGCTTCCTCTTTAGTATTCATTATTCATGTCTATTTTTATCAAAGAGCACGATTACATGAAACCATGATCCAAGCATGTTTGGCTCTCATTTTTATCTGTGGAGGGAAGAAAATTAAACACCCTTACTATACTGGAATATGATTGTTATGGACATATGTGTTCATAGTATGTACATGTCCCTTTGTATTTGAAGGTGGTGCCACTTAATTTGGATGGTCAAGCTAAAGGACAGATATTCTTTTCACACCTGTTTTAGTTTAGAATAGCAACATGCCAGTGGGGGTGGGGAGCCATCAGTCTGGTATATAAACTGGGAAAAACAAGTTTTGATCATAGTCTTAAGAAACTCTATCTAGATATTCTAAGAATTTCTTATGTCACTAGCAAACCATGTTGGATTAAGAATAGAAAGAGGGATAGACACATTTTATTTGAATATTACGATCCGTGATAACTTTAGTTGACAACCATGGATACTGTAGCAATTGCTACTCTTCAGATGCCTTAGCATGACTGGGATCTTTGCCTCTTTAATTACTGATAGTTATCTATGGAACACGCAATTATGATGGCTGAGAAAAAGAATGGAGCGTCCTATTGCTACTGTTTTCCAGCCATTCACAGGGAGGTGACTCTAACCTTGTCTGTTTATGTTTGTTACATTGTATTTATATAGTGTGTCTCTGACCTAGAAAGCTGATGGGGACATTTCTCCACTAGCAACTTAGTCTAATTTACTGTGTTCTGCAGCCACTACAGAGCCAGGTGGCAGCAATAAATTTATGGGTTCATGGACTACAGAAAGAATAAGGCTTTTAAAGACAGAGATATTTCAGGATAGCATACTTAGAATAATTAAAACTTGAAATCATCTATATGTACTAAATATAGATTAATGTGGTGGAATTTGAGACTGCTCCTAAAATCAGTATCATTATGACTATAGAAAAACAATAAAAAATGTGTACAAAATTAGTGAAAAATTTTACCAAAAATTCTACCAAATACTATTATGACTAAGATGTATGGAAAAAGACTGGAGGGAAACTAAAGGTCTTAAGGGAGTATGTGTGACTACAAAGCAACACACACACTTTGAGATCAATATTTTAAATATTATGTAAGTATAAAATAATTGGAAAAATAGAATCAAAATCATAAAAATAGTTATCTCTTGGATGTTAGGTAATAGATGATTTTGATTTTTTATTTTGGCTGTTTGAACATTTCACGAGTGTTCTTTTTTTTCTGTTACTAGTAATACAATGTAAAATGTAATAATATTAAAATTGTTGTATTGAATTTAATTATGCTAGAATTAGTTCAATAATAAGAAAAGCATTTCAAAATAAGAATATTGTTCAAATGATTTCAGCTGCTGTATGTTTAAGCTTTTAGATAGCGGGGAAATTGAACTCTGTCTCCATATTTCACCCTCAGGCTAGATTGGTGCTTGATGCCATCCTGTCTATGAGGCTCCCTTAAGACATGATTACTTTTGATTGATGAACAGACAGCTTCCCAACACTTTCTTTGAGTAACCACACACTGTATTGTTTTTTTCTCAGTTCACTGTGGAGGCACTGTGAGGAGGTTCACATATCTACTCCCACCCTCTGTCTAAGTGGCAAGGGACCCAAGGGGGTGACTGCAGGTGGCACAATGAAGTGTCAGTGAGTACTCTTACTTCTGACCCAGCTACGGAGCCCTACATTGGGGTGAGTTACTTTACTTGCTTGGAGGAAAGAGATTATATTATAACAAAAAGAGTAAGGGCACTAGAGGAACCTGATACATGTTTAAAATGGAGAAAGAGCTTAAGAATTAAAAAAAAAAAAAAATCTGTAGCAGGACTTTATGTAGCTCCAGTAGAAGTTTAACAACAGAAGAAGTAGAAGGCCGGGAGTGAAATGCTGAATTGGGAAAATATTAGTGTCTTCATACTGAGTCTTCCTTAGGCTTGGAGAGTGCTTGCAAAGCGAAAGTCCAGCAACTGAACTCTTGCTTTCTTGCTCTCCCAGAGAGATGCTCAGTGATGCTGAGACATCTGAACCTAGGCACATTGTCAGTGAATCTGGGTACAGTTATTAATTGTATATTGGCAAGAACCAACAATAATAGAGTCTGAGAATGTTTACTAGGAAACAACGTGAGGGGCAACTTTTAATCTGCATGGACCAATGAATGTTAGGCTATAAATGGCAGAGTTTGGAATAGAAGCCCATTTATAGTCCACAGTACAGTATTAATTGTAAGATGGATTCTGATTTCTTATACTCTCTTCCTCTCTTCATCAGGTGAACTCTGAGTCTCTCTCAAGTCTCACTTCAAAGGTGCCGTCCTAAAGCCTATCTCCAGATCTTTTGCCCATGGGGGAGAAAGAGGCCATTCCTTTCTCTCTCTTCCATGTTTATTAGTCTACTATACATTTTATAACATCATACTGTATTAATGTGTTTGCATTCTAGAAAGATACCAATAAACTGGGCTCTCAAGACAAAGGCTCTGTCATATTCATATTTATATCCTTAGAGCTTGCCGCAAGCCTTTCACATTAGAGATGCTCAGTGCTGTCGAACAAGTTCTTGTGAATGTGTTTTTAGAATATAAAGTGTACACAGCCCTTTAGAAAGCTGTTTTTAGAATGTCTGATAATGCTGATAACATGCAAGCTGTTATACGGAGGACAGGATTATTGTTTAACACTCATTTCCAGTGTATGTTTTTGGAGTTGCCTAAATATAAAAAAAAAAATGATGAAAAGATGGAGATCTAGCACAACCTTCCTCTCCTACCCCCCCACAACAGTTAGGAAAATTAGATCAGACAGGATAACTTGCAATTTGTCTCCTCTTATAGCCATTCCATAGGTGGTAACAACATTTTCAGCTTTGTTAAAAATTCCTCCTGTTGATAAACCTTCTTGAGCCTTTTTCTCAAATATCAACCAACATTACTATTCCTTTTGCCAATAATTTTTTCCCTTCCCTTCTTCACCTTCAAATACAGAAAAAATGTGCTTTTGCCCTTCTATTTTGCACACACTTACTTACCTAACACAGTCTCTTTGAAGTCCTAGGTAGATTTCTTTTAGACTACTGACACGTGCATAGCAAGAGGGATTAAGGCTTTGCTAATGAGCCTTTGCAAACATTTTCATGTTTTGGATCAACACATCTGCCAATATGTAAGACATTTTAAGAATACTATTTCTGTCCACAGAGGGTTCTGTCAATTCGTGACATGGGTTAAATAAAACTATGTAAGCTAAATTAAAATGTCCATGTGTTAATATTACATATAGAAGAACTTTTCATTTGTATTCACTCAGCATTAATTTCACTGGACCTCAATAGTCATTAACATAAGAAATATTTGCTCTGACATTGATTGATAATGAGCTGTCCCTCTCTGCCCTCAAACCTACAACAGATGGACCAGAAAGAAAAAGGGTTTACAAAGCAGAAATTCCTTCCTAAGTTTCTGTCTATCACAACTGTCTATTCTTTCCTCTTCAGGCAAGTGCTATGGAAAATAGTCAGATTTCAATTTAGTTACAGAGAATTTCACAGGACAAAAGAGATTTTAATGTGCCCTATATTGCACCAATTTCATAAACATTGGCATTAAATTCATAGAAGAGAGAGTAAATGTAATTTTATAATATTTGCAGAGAAAATAAAATCCAAATGAACAGTCCATTTTTGGATTCAGTGACTATATTGCCAAAATTGAAATGACTTTTTGTAGAATATCAAGAACACAGAACAAACAGAAGAATTATTATTGAATTGGAAAAGTAAGAAATTATTCTTGGAGAGGAAGAAAAAAGATCTCAACCATTCTCTCTTTATAAGTCCAATTTCCTATGGCCTTTTAGGGGGTTTGTGCTGCCTAACTTGAATTTGTTCAACCTTTGGAAGGACTTGAATTTTCTCCTGAGATGTTTTAAACAGTTTTTTTCAACATTAAGCTGCCGCGCAAGTAGAAAGATCACTTGTAACTTTATCCTTCTTTACCGACAGGAAAAGTAAGGCATAAATATTTCAAGTGGCCATTTTCTTAGCTTAGAGAAATGCTTTTTTCATTCAAGTACTCTGCCTTTTTTATTATTTAACTGCAGGAATGTATTTGACAAGTGGTAGTCCTTAGTAACTAATATAAGGAATTAAGGTATTTCCTTTTATATGTTAGATGAATGGATAGTGTTTAAACGGATGTTTCCTGGTCTTAAACACACTGTGCCAAAGTGGACAGTTAAATATAAAAATAATAGCGTTTTTTGGTCTCTTGAATGTTTAAGCTTTAGGAAACCAATCCACATCATGAACACTAGTGAAACAAATAGTTTAGAGATGAAACACAGATCACTGAAACACGAGATCTATAGGCCAAGTCCATAAAGGGACAACATCTGGTTGATGTACGGACCTGCATTTCATATCTGAATGAGTAGTTCACCAAATTATACATAAATCTTTTGATTTTGCTTTTAAATAGTACCTTATCACCTGATTACTGTATTGCTTTCCTACTGTGAAAAACATAATGACCTAAGTAACTCAAACTCAGCCTGGTAGCAAATGCTACAATATGGCAGTCAGGCTTCTGGTGGTTTGGTAGCCGCTCAAGGAGATGAGAAAGTGTGGAGCAGTCAGAATCATTCTTTAAGAACCCCAAGCAAATAGAAGAGGATAGAGGAAAGGAGATAGGTAGGTAAGCATTGTTCGCAGAAGATTATGAAAAGTGTGGTCAAGAAGAGGGCTGCCAAGGGGTTATAACTATCTGGTACTCTTACTACACAGTTCACAACCATGGGTCATTCTCAGAATGGATTTACAGAAGTCACTGAACAACATCCTCTGCCTGTAGAAGGTGTACAGGTAAACTATTTAAATCTGATATTCCTATTCAAAAAATATTTTCAGGAAAAAATTCCATTCCTCCATCATTTAACAAGGGGGATATTTCCCAAGTAAAATAATAAAAGGGTTTGTGAGCGTCTCAACTATAACCTTTAGTCCTTAGATTAAGGATAAATAAAAAATGGTCCATTTGTTTTTTAAAAGTATGACATAGAGAGTAATTCCATAATATAGGACAAATAGGACAGTATAAAGATGACTTAAAAATACAAATTTAATATTTTTTCTATTAGTTCCTACAGATCTCTTAATTTAGTTATATTCCCTTAAATTCTAATGTGTCAAAGCTAAATGGTAGCAATAGAACCTGATTTTTCTCATTAGTACAACTATTAGTTCTATTTTATATCCCTTTTCTTTACTCGTGGATGACTCTGGGACACCTTCCAAAGAATAGTCTACTAATAAATTATGTTTAGTTCATTTTTTTAAAAAAAGTCAGCTTTCCAACATTTATCTTGGTCCAGTGCATTTAAATGTTGCTCAGTTAGAAAGCCTAAAATAAGATATTTAGTAAAAAACATGCACAACAGATGACCATACCCTGTTTCCCCTAGCCTTTATTTATGAGTTTAATACCATTTAGAACAAGTGATCTTAGTGGTACACTTCTATCAGTAGAAATCAACAGTTGACAGATTGTATTTTTATTGCTGTTTTCTCTCACCTTCACAGACCAAACACTGCTTTTTCTTCTGGTACCAGACTGATTTTTTTTTTTTTTTTTTTTGAAGAAAGTGGCAAAGAAACAAAATTTTGTATATGTTGAAAATAATGCATTTGGAAAGACGAAACTAACACTCCTTATATTCCAATTCCCATATAAATTAACAGGGAACATATTTTGCTTTCTTTTGCTTTACACATTTTTTTTTTCATTCTCTGTCTCTTAACAGCTTCTGACACATTGCTTTCTGTAAGTTGATGCTATACTATAGATAAGTTAGTCTGTAGATCAGAAGCTGTGTGGTATGGGAGTATGAAAATGTGCCTATTACTATTAGCTTGCACACAAAGATACATTCTTGCTATCATCAGTCACTTTGGAGTATTCCTTTCAGCAATCTGTGCCTTACTAGAAGATTAATGACAAGGAAGATCATGGCAAGATGAATAGCATTATAGGTCATCCCATGTGTAACTCCCTTTGGAGATGCAAAGATTTATTGAAGGGAAAAAAGAACATTAGATAACTGAGTGCTTGAAAAATTAATTTTTCCATTCATAATAGATGAATAGGAAAAAGTACAGAGAATTTCACATGCTTTTTTTTATTTTGATGTTTCTTAATTTATTGAGTTGTAATTGACATATATAATATTGTATAAGCTTAAGGTGCACAACAGTGTTGGTTTGATATATTTATCTGTTGTGATATGATTACCATGGGCATGCTCTTACTTTTTAAGTGAACAGGAGTGATCTGGTGATTTGGGTGATTGGGGCAGATATATGTATACTGATATGAACAATATATGTATGTGTGTGTGCACATAATAGGTCATAATAAAACTAAACTCAAACTGGTCATCTGGAATGTTTTTATGTTTTCAGATAACTCTTCATTAGCAAATTTAAGTACTTCTCAGGTCCAGGCTGGCAATATATTTGTATGAGCAGGTGTGAGACTGTGAATTCTGAATGAGTAGTGTATAGCCAAGGGTGTTAAAATTCAAACTCTTAAAACTCAGCATGCTGGCTAACAAAAATAACTAAGGGTTGCCATATATTGTATTCTGTAATAATCCCCCCCCAAAACTTTTTCAAGTCTCCTACGGTTCCTTTTTTTTTTTTTTCATTGTTAGTAGCTTAATAAATACTAGTTTTAGTCTCAAAGTCCCTTAGTGATATATGGAACTATTCAGGCTGAAAAAAGGGGGAAAACGGGCCAATTTGAATAAGAATATGAACTCTCTGACTATATTGCCTCCATTTAGCGAACTGGAAATTAACTAAATAAGAAGCCGGTTTCCATGCTCTTCACACCTCTAAACATAACATCAAACTGGAATAAATGTGGGCCCAGAGAGTAAGAGAATTAAATGCAAGGCCCTAAGGGCAGAGGTTTCTAGGAATGCACTTATAATAGAGTTTCACCTGGGATTCAATTAAATATTTAGTGAGAGCGACTGAAAGCGAACGCTGTGGGAGAGATAGATGAACACGACACAGTTTTTGTCCTCCAGAATGTCATGGCTGATGGCAGCCAACACCTTTTATTTACAGTGTGAGGTGGATGTGGTCTGGGGCTCCCTCCTCTTTCTCCTCTAGCTACTAACTTGTTTGTATTTGCACAGTCCACTCACCCTTTCCCCACTTCATAGGATCAAGGATCCTTTTCCTTGTTTGAGGCCAATACCACTCTGTGTGCTTGATCCCACCTTCCTTTCTCTTTTTGGAAATTGCACTAAAATTCAGTAGTCAACAAGTCTTCTCTGTAATAGACCGGATACTAAATATTTTAGGCTTTCATAAGACATATGGCGGGTGTCACAACTACTCAACTCTGTTACTGGAATGTGAAAACAGCTGTAGACAATGGGTTAAGCCGCTTAATGTAAGATGCCGCTAATATGTAAACATATGGATGTGTCCATGTTCAGATAAAACTTTATATACGGACACCACAATTCGAGTTTCATAAAATTGTTATGTGCTGTGAGATGTTGTTACCTTTGTTTTTTCAATCGCTTAAGAATCCTTCTTTGAGGGCCATATAAGAAGAGGTAGTGGCCAAATTTGGCCCTTAGCCTTAAGTTTGCTGACCTCTGCTATAAAAGATTGCCATTCCTCTTTTCTATTTTCTTCCCCTCAGCCTATAGTCAAGGGAATGTTAAAAATACTTAAAAAGAAAATATTAAAAATATTTAGCAGGGACTATGGGCATTGCCTAATGACTCTGGGTTCTGACCATACAGAATAGATAAACCAGCCAACCAGACCTGGTGCCAGCCATAAAATCTAGTGGCTTGGGGCACCTGGTGGTGTAGTCAGTGAAGCGTCCAACTCTCGGTTTTGGCTCAGGTCGTGATCTCAGGCTCGTAAGATGGAGCCCCACATCGGGCTCCATGCTCAGCACAGAGTCTTCTTGGATTCTCCCTCCCTCCCTCTCTCCCTCTGCCCTTCCCCACCTGCTGCATGCTCTCTGTCTCTGAAATAAATAAATAAATATTTAAGAAAAAAAATTAGTGGGTGATCTTGGTATAAATATCAGCCCAGATCATAGGTTTCTTATCTCATTCAAAGAATGAAAGAAAACTCTTCTTGTGCTTCCATCTTGATATTGCCCCTGTTCTCTCCTCTTTATAGCCAGTATTTTTGGAAATTATTCCAATTTAAAATCTCTCAGTCTGCTCTTTAGTAAGGTATGTGCTCCCACCATTCCTTTAGAACCGACCTTTCCAGAAGACACTTTCCCTTTATCTTTTCCCCTTTTGAAAATATTCTACTTCCGTCACTTGCATTAAATTCCCCTAGTTATTTTCCACCTCTCTTGATTCTTGACTGCCATGGTAGCTCCTTCTCATCTAACCCTCCTTCCTACAACCCTGCCCAAGCGGGATTCCCCAACGTTCCCGACCCACTGCTTCCTATACTCTGTTTGTGCCTTGCCAGCTTGATCTATTTTCAGGGTGTGATTTTCAACTTTTATGCAGGTGACTTCATGTCTGTGTCTCCGATCTTGACATCTCACTAGATAGTCAGACTCATGTTTCAACACTTAGATTTCCCTGAGGCATCTCAAAGTCAGTGTGTCCAACAATGAACCTGTACTATTACCACCAGACATCTTTCTCTTACATCCTGTGTCTTCATCCAGTAACACCACCCCTGCTGCTGAAGTCAAGAAACTTGGAATCATCCTCAATGCTTTCCCGCTGTCACTCCTAGTTCCTCTTAATTAGGTACTATGAATAGCTGACTTTCCTTCCAAATGTTTCTTTCTTCTGCCTCTTCAGCAGCATCCCTACTGCTGCTGTCCTAGCCCAGAGCTTCTTTGCTGAACTGGACTATTGCACTGGTCTAGTTTCTGGTCTCCTCCCTTCACACTACCACCAGGTGGGCAATCTAAAACAAGTGTAATCAAGGAACTCCCCTAATGAACTCCAGCGTGACTCACTGTCACGATGCTTAGCATGGCGACAAGAGTCTTCTCCACTTGGACTCTGCTTCCTGCTTCAGTCTTATCTTCTATCAAATCCTGTGTGTGTGTGTTTTAATTATTATTATCCTCCAGGAATAGAAAACTGAACATAAAATACAACTATATACCTCGTGTCTTGTACCTGCTATTCCTATCACCAGACTATTTCTTTTCTTCATCTAGCTAATGCCTATTCATCTATTAAGATTCAGCCTCTGAATGTGTAAGAGCCTTTCTTCATTGTTTCCATTTGATTTACAAAACTGTATTGAAGATACAACTTCTTTCTTCTGTAACTGTCTCGGCTTCATCATTATTGAGTAAACAAGGTAGGATTTGTCGTTTGTCATTGCCACTCCAGCTCCTTCTCCAGTATCTGATATTCAGGCCGAAATGAAGAACTTGGCAAAGCCAAGCATACTTTCTCTATGGTCTTGAGCTTAGACTTTCTAAGCCTCATCTTTAAACTGGAAACTAAATTCATTCTTGAAAAAAGTACTTATTAAACCTATACTATGTTCCAGGCATTCTTCTAGACAAAAAAAATTTTTTTTCACTTTCTAGGAACTTTCATTCTAGTGGAAGTAGGTGATGGAAGAGACAAAATAAGTAGGTAAAAAGAAAACAACTAAATAAAATACATAGTATGTTATAGAGAGATAACTGCACAAGGGATGGGGAATAAAGTGAAACATAGGAAGTGGCTGGCAAATTTTTTTTTTTAATTAATATTACACTTTATGTTCAATAAAATTTATAAACATATATTTTTAAAAATATGGAACGCTTCACGAATTTGCGTGTCATCCTTGCACAGGGGCCATGCTAATCTTCTCTGTATCGTTCCAATTTTAGTATATGTGCTGCCGAAGCGAGCACGTGGCTGGCAAATTTTAAACAGAGTGAACAGAGAAGGCCCCACTCAAAGGTGATATTTGAACAAAGACCTGAAGGAAGCGAGGAAACGGGCCTTGAGAATAGCTAGGGTGAAGAAAATTCCAGAAAGAAATAGTAATGGTGAAGTCTCTGGCATGTTCCAGGAATAACATGGAAGCAAAATGTTGGAGAATACTAAGCAAGGGAGGGAGAAAGAGGAGATAAGACCAGAGATATTGGCAAGGTGATCAGGGAGTAAGAAGAGCAGGAGACAGTGCTAGCATTTCTGGCCCATCTTAAGGCCTTTGATTTTTATTCTATGTGGAAATAAAGAGTCACAGGAAGGTCCAAAACAGAGGAATCAATGATCTGATTAAGGTTCAAGATGATTCAGGCTGCGGTGTTGAAAATACACTGTAGCAGAGCAAGGGTTGAAAGAAGGACATGCTAGGAGGCCATTACTATAATCTGGATGATGGATAATGGTGGCTTGGATAAAGTGAATATGGTCAAACATGGTTTATTCTGAAAATACTTTAGAGTAGAGTCAAAAGGATTTGCTGAATGTTGAGTGAGAGAAAAGAGAAGAGACAGCTTGACTCTAAGGATTCTCACTTGTGCAGTTTCAAGGAGGGTGTTAAAACTTAGTGCTGGAAAAGCCTACAAAAGTTTTCCAAAGGATGGATAAGAACAGGAGTTCAGGTTCAGCCAAATTAACTTTGAGATGTCTATTATCTATTGAGGTAGAGAAGTCAAATAGGTAGCTCTATCTACCTATCGATCTAGATGAGCTGAAGTTTGTGGAAGGATTTTAAGCTAAAGATACAAATTTTCCATTGAACAAATATTTAAAGCCTCTAGACTGTAAACAGAGAAGAGAGACAATCTGAGGACTGAGCCCTGGGTACTCCAGTGGGTAGTGACTGGGGAAATGAGGAAGAACCAGTAAAGGAAACTGAGAAGAGGCAGCAAAACTGGTAGGAGGAAACCAGGAAAGTGTGGTTTTCCTGCCAGCAAAGTAAAGAAGCTTTAAAAAAAAAAAAAAAAAAAAAAAAAAAAAAGGTGTGGGAGTGGGGAATGTGCCAAAGGGAGTGATCACATCTCTCAAAAATCTACTGATGGGTCAAGTAAGTGGAAGACTGAGGATCTGCAATTAGATTTAGAAACATGGAGGGCCATATGACCTTGACAACGGTTTTGATAAAGTGGTAGGGGCAAAGCCTGACCAGAAAGTGTAAACAGCTCCTTCAATGAGCTGTGCTGAGTGAGTGGATAGAAATGAGGCAGTGGGTAGAAGGTAAGGTGGGAGAAAATATATTATCACTCTTAAAGAAAAAAGTATACTCAGATGCTGATAGAGATCATAGAGATCATAGTAGAGGGAGATATTGATTATACAGCAGAGAGGGGTGTCTACTGGAGAAATACCTTTGAGTAAGCAATGAAGAATGAGAGCTAGTACACGAGTTAATATCTGGTCTTGAATAGAAACATAAATAGTTTATCCTTAATGACAAATAGAAGGTAGAGATATGGGTAGGCAGGGAGAAAACCAATGAAAGTTCTCTTCTGCTTCTATCTTTTCAGTGAAATAGAAAACAAGATCATAAACTGATCTTGAAGATGGTGGGGAAAGTGTTAAAATTTTGTTATAAGAAGGGAGGTTGTAGATAGGAAGGAACCGGGTGGACTTGGAAAATAAGACAGGATTAGTGGCTACCAACAAGGTTCAGTTGAAATTAGTAGTTACGAATTTAAATGTTTTAATAAATAGTTGCATTTTTTTTCTAGCCATGTTCAGCTAGAAATAGGTATGAAATAGGCAGACTGTGAACCTGGGCTAGGGTCATGCCAGCAAGGGAGGTAGACAAAGGAAGTTGAGGGTAAATTTAAGAAAGTAATTAAAATGATGGACCAAGGAATCTAGATTATTTCAGGAAGAAAGGAAAGCATGAATGGAAAGATGGTGAGATCAATGTATGGTAGGTCCTAATGGGGTTGAAGAATTATGAGAATCAGATTACTAGAGGGAAGGACCTGGAAAGATAGGAATTAGTGGCTGGAGAATGGGCTCCCTGAGATCAAGATCATAGAATGATTGCAGTTATTGGTTATAAAAAGTTGTATGGTTTGTACACAGAAGGGAAGGAAAAGGTAACACTACTGGAGAAGGTAGTCGTGACGTTACTACTGGATATCATCTATATGGATTTTCATATAATCCAAGAATTACGAAGGCATGATATTAGGGAGAGTAACAGTGAAATAAGTGCTACAATCTTCAGGGAAGGAAGGAGTGATACTGGGTCTGTAGATAACTCTATAGGAAGATAAAGATAGTTCATACCTTTCAGGTTGCTGCAGATGAAAGGAGATATGAACATAAAGTGATGAACAGAGTAACCAGTCCATGGTGAACTCAATAAATACCAATATTATCCTACCCTGTCTACAGCTGACAACTATGTTGCCAACACCAAAGCATGACTCACCTTAATACTGACTGACTGGATGAGCTTTGTGTTCCAAGTGACCTTTGGTTTGGTTCTCTACAGATTACTGATCAAGACGGTTGCAGGGGTTTGTAGTAGGAGTGAGCTTAAGAGCACCAAGAAGTGGAATCCCTGTGATGAGACTATTTTAGTGTATAATCTTATATTAATAAGGAATTCCACATAATTAATGATTTACCCATTTACAGACAAACTAATGGCTTTTTCCTCTTTTAATTAAATTTTCTTTGAGTGACCCTGACCAACATGATTATAAATGAAAGATGTGGGGCAAAGGGAGTGATCAGAGATTCTATGTGAGGACTCTGGCTTTCCCAGGAAAGTGAATTTTCCATACTTTGGAGGACAGTATTCTTTATAAATTCTTCCTAAACCAAGGATGTAGGCTCTAATTGATTTATCATCATGTCATAAGAATTAATAAGCTAGACTCTTCATTAGAAATAAACATGATTGCTTTTTCACATTTTTCATATTTGTTGAATTTCTGTGACTGTTCAAATACTCTTTAAGATTTCCCTCTATATATCTGGCTCATTTGAAGATAGGGTGACACTACAGCTTAAACTTGTAGGGGGTTCTGAGCTATTCTTTTGAAATTATCCACATATTCTTTTTTTTATTATTATTAACATATAATGTATTATTTGCCCCAGGAGTAAAGGTCTGTGAACCATCAGACTTAAACATTTCACAGCACTCACCATACACATAACCTCCACAATGTTCATAACCCAGCCACCCTATCCCTACCCCTCCACCCCCTAGCAACCCTCAGTTTGTTTTGTGAGATTAAGAGTCTGTTATGGTTTGTTTCCCTTCAAATGTTTTGCTACCAGATCCAGAGTGGTAACCCAGTATTTTACGATATAGTCATAGTTTATAAATCAGCGTAATTTTTAGTTTGTTACAAAGGGCTACCAGTTAGATTCCTCTGGAAATACAACTTTGTTCTGCTCCCAGCTTTCTATTTGAACAATGAACAGCTAGAATTAGAAAGAAATAGTTATTATCAAGATCTGCAGGGGCTTTTGAAACTGACTTCTGCCATTGCTGGGTACAGAAGAGAGTTTTTAATGTGTAATTTCTCCATCCCCTCTTGTGATTTAGCACTTAGGAACAAGAGAGAAAGAGAAAGATGAGGGGCAAACAGACAGACAGCAGGGGTTCCCACTATTCTCTTGGGTACTGGAGGAGACTAAAAGATTAGGGGAGAAAGAGATAGAGCGCTATGGAAATAAGGTGTGAAGGATATTTCATTTTCTCTTGGTAGGATCTTTCAAAATGTCTGTTTCAATATTCTTTTACAGAGTTTGTATCAGGTGGGGACAACACATAACAGTATGTCTATCCTTGGGCTCTGAATGAAGATGAACTGACGAGGGGTATTAGGTTGATCTAGCAAGTGTGAAACAAGAACTTGAACACTCTGTGTGGAAATGACTAAGATTATGTTTCGAGCTCAGGCAGATCTGGAATCAGAGAGTGGTAGCTCAGGAAGGAAGCGTAAAAGCTATCTAGCTTTGAAAACAAATGATAGAGAATATAAGAGAAGGTAGACCTGAAGGAGTGACTTCAGAGGTAAAGAGAAACAAGTCTTCAGGAGGTGAGGTGGAAAAAGCAAGATTACGTGATAAAAGGAAAAACACAGAAAAACTGTGTTTGAGGAAAAACTGACCTCTGCTGTTTTATCAAACAATTGTTCTTGCCAGAGCCCTGAACGCTGTACAGAACTGATGAAAAAACATTATTCACCTACAGAGTGATGGTGACCTCCCAAGACAGCCAGCCAGTGACAAGCGCTGGAGACAGAAGGAGAAAGTAGGACAGGTAGGAATGGGGAAGATTCAGAATAGGTTGGGCCAGATTTCTCCAGTGGAAATGTAGCTACATTAATCTAAATATAGGAACGTAAAAGAATTTATGTCTTGACAATGATCTAGAGAACAAGGATGGATGAATCTTCATGTCTTCTCACCAAATGCAGCCTTTCTTGGTTTGTTCTGCTGCCAACAGGAACAACGTAAGCACATTTTCGTCCACATTTATGTGAAACATAAAGCAAGTTAGAACAGCTAGAATTTATCTGTCCCAGGAAGACAATGACTCTTGGCTAATTCTAAACTGTTGGCACTTAATTGAGCTGTTAATACCATCCCCTCTCTACTCAAAATAAATCGTCCACTCTGTTCCCCTTGATCTTCTCTCTCCCCTAGGACCACATCATAATTCATCGTCAGGCTCACAGATCGATGAAATGGCTCTCTAAAGGAATGTCTTATTTTCAGGAACATTCTACAATATCAGAGTAATGTTTTGCTTTCTTTCAGTTGGCTTGCATTTCTTTCTTTCTCTTTTCTGTTTTTGCTCATGCATCGCCAGTGACATTTGAAAATTTGGTGTTTTTAAAAAAATGATTATTAATGTCCTTGTTTTTGTCCTCAAATCATGAACAATGATCAGCATAGTCTGGGAAGAATGTTTATTACTTTACTACATGTTGAATTCCTTGCTGAAGCCAGGATTATTTAGCCAGATCTTAGACTACTCACGGTTGTACACATGTAATAACAATTTTATTGCTAAAGATTTGATATGTTTCCCACTCTAAAATATTAGGATACTTCAGTGAGGAGAGCCACAGACTACAGGAAAACCATGGGCTAGGCTGTTCTTTTTTTTTTTTCTTTTCTTTTTCCTCTGCACATTTCCAAGGTCATTTTGATGATTATCTCTAGACGTCAATACAAATGTGAAAAGACACATCATCTGTACCATATGGACTACAGAAAAACTGATAGCTCCTTCAGGCAGCCATAACAATGAATCTTCATTGTACTCTAGAGCCTGTGTGGCCTTGTAGGGGGTTTTAATGGGGAGGGAAAAATACGGTCTCTAGGTCCTTGTCATGCTAGATTGCCACATTCCCCACCCCTTCACTTCTTCCCAATTTGAGTGCTAGTGAAGAAAAGTGTCTTCCATTTTTTTGCAATTTTGCAAAGATTTAAATGGAATAACATAGAATAAAAATCTAACAGCTCTTTAAGAATAATAATGCAATATGTGACTGAGAACTACCACATCTAAGCTTAAATTAAGGTTGGGTAAGTAACTAGGGTATATTTTTCAAGTAAAGAATTGACTGAATCCCAGCACTATCTACATTATTAGCCTAGTTTCATAAGCAGACTAGCCATCCAAAGCATAGCCATTACTTCAGATCAGTACACTATAGATGCAAAGTTTCAAATTGGTCACATTAGTTTAAATTTAACCCTGACTTTCAACCCTCCCAATTAAATTAATAGATTTTAGTTTTGAGTCTTGGAAACACTACCATATTTTTCACACTGAAAAAAAATGACAATCATTTCTGGTCCTTACCTGATCTAATAGAGTTCCAAGATGTAGACTTCATAACAATGCAGTCCCTATTAGAACAGATTATAAATAGAAACACCTTCACAAGAGCTACCCTATGACCCAGCAGTTTAACTGCTAGGTATTTACCCTAAAGATACAAATGTAGGGGCATGTGCACCTCAATGTTTATAGCAGCAATGTCCACAACAGCCAAACTATGGAAAGAACCTAGATGTCCATTAACAGCTGAACTGTGGTATATATATACAATGGAATACTATGTAGCCATCAAAAGAAATGAAATCTTGCCATTTGCTATGATGTGGATGGAACTAGAGGGTATTATGCTGAGCGAAATAAGTCAGTCAGAGAAAGACAATTGTCATATGATCTCTCTGATATGAGAAATCTGAGAAGCAGGGTGGGAGGGTCGTGGGGGGTAGGGAAGGAAAAAATGAAACAAGAGGGATTGGGAGAGAGACAAACCATAAGAGACTCTTAGTCTCACAAAACAAACTGAGGGTTGCTGGGGGAGAGGGGTATGGAGAGGGTGGTTGGGTTATGGACATTGGGGAGGGTACGTGATATGGTGAGTACTGTGAAATGTGTAAACCTGATGATTCACAGACCTGTACCCCTGGGGTAAATAATACATTATATGTTAATAGAAACACCTTCACAATAGGAAACAGTAGCTCAAAATTATTCCTTCAAGGACTTTTCTGCAATCTCAGTATAACTAAGAGTATATTAAGTAGCCAGATTCAAAAAATCAAGAATGCAAAAGTAGTTTCCCTTAAGTAAGCCATAAAAGTCTTTACTTTAAAAAAAAAAAAATTATAGACATTACCTCAGTAAAACAATTTTTGAAAAGTTAAAAGGATAGGAAAGTAAGTAGTGGGAAAATATTTTTAAAAGCTAATTCCCCTTTTATTTAGACTGGAACAGAAATTCCTAAAGGAGTAGTTCTGAAAAATGTCATGAATATGGATTATATTAATTGTTGACATCACTCTGGCTAAACCTTTTATTTAGAGACTACCCTATTCACAATAGATGCTTCACAGAAATATTAAGATATCATGATTAAATATGTCACTCTCATGTCAGTAAAAACAAGAACAACAACAAAACCAGAAGCTACTTGTAGGTTTTATGTGCTTGTGCATACTTGTGCATCTCTTAATTTTGAGGACATAAGTGATTTCAAAACCGTTTAGACTCCCTTTGCTTGAAACTTATAAATATTATGACCTGATGAAGTCCTTAAGTTTTATGACACAATACTTAAAAAGAAATCTTCTTTGCCATCTTTGTGATAAGACAGACTTTGGGTATGAATAAATGAGGTGAACATAACACCATTTCCTGTATAAATATAGTTATAAGATAAATACAGTTAGATAGAATAGTTTGAATAATTCAAAACCAAATCAAATTTATTGGGCACTTCCCCATGTGTCAGGCAGTATTGTCGTTTAACTCAGAGTATCTTGGAGAGGTATGTGTTGCTAATCTCATTTTACAACTGAGGAGGAAAGAAGCAGTTTTTAATGCTGTAAATAGCAGAAATGGGACTCCAATCATGTCTTCAAACTCCAAGACTATGTTTTATCCATGAAACTTCAGGAAAAGCAAAATTATAGATTAGTTGTCAGTGCCTATTTTGAGGGCATTTCTACCTCACTCTTGTTTAAGTAGGCTTTCTATATGAGTCTGAATGCCACTATAGTAAGGCAGGTTTTAAGGAAGTAATTTAGCAAACCAAAAAATTACCAAGGCAGGGCACAGCAGAAACCTTTGTGTTCCATGTCATTTCTATGTATTTGCATACTTTATAATGAGTGTGCATTATTTTCACAATAAAATTAAAATTTAAAATAATCCTTCAGGTTTCAAAATGGTATGTGTAATCTTTTGTCACTCTTTAAATGGTGTACTACAAAATCATGTTAAGCATATATAGATATTAACCTAAATGTTAGTAGTGGCTACTCCTGTTGTTATTGTAAGTATTTTAACATTTTTCTTAATAGTTTTTTAAATAGTTTTCTGCACACCTGGATCTTTTTTTTCTTACCATTATTGTAATTTACTTTTATAGTCAAGAAAAGATTCCGCAAAAAGAAATACTTTCTATTTTGAAAATAATGACCTGGACACACATATACTATTATTTTTCTGGGTGAAATTCAGGTACTCTCTGGAATATTTCAGTAAAAATTAAAAGAAGAACATTGAGAAGCTGAACATATTTTGAATTCTATTCAGGTACTTTGTAGAGAAAAGATATACCAACTGCCAATATATATATGAAAGGATGCTCAACCTCTCCCATAATCAGAAAAAATGCAAATTAAAACCCAGGCACCCAAAACAACAAATTTCAGACACCAATAACACACACACACACACACACACACACACACACACACACACCAGACTGGCAGATTTTAAGACTGACAATATCCAGTGTTGGCAAAGGGCTATGATAGCAAGCTTCTACTTACATTGTTGAGGAAACAGTTTTTTGTTCAGTAATTTGGCATTATTTGTCAAAATTTTCAAATGTCCAAAACTTTCCATTAGTAATTTTACTAGGAACATATTCTTTGGAAATAATAGGTGATTGTTGTACCAATATTTATAATAGTGAAATTTTGGAAAGACTCTCCAATGTCCTTCTATATAGAAGTAGTTAAATGAGTAACGACACATTCATAATATGATACACTCTGCAGGTGTTAACATGAATGTGGTTCATTGGTACATTCCAAAGAAGAGAACACTAAGAATGTGGGTTTGTTGTTTTTTTTTTAACTGTTCACAGAAAAAGGTGGGGTTTTTTTTTTTAGATTTTATTTATTTGTCAGAGAGAGAAAGAGAGAGAGAACGCACGCACAAGCAGGCAGAGTGGCAGGCAGAGGTGGAGAGAGAAGCAGGCTTCTCGCTGAGCAAGGAGCCCTGAAGCAGGACTCAATCCCAGGACCCTGGGATCATGACCTGAGCCGAAGGCAGTGGCTTAACCAACTGAGCCACCCAGGTGTCCCTCACAGAAAAAAGTTTTAAGAGGATGCATGGTCAGCATAGACTGGACTTATGAATTACAAGGGGAGTAAATCAGAGTCAGATACAGAGGAAACTGTCACTTTTTGCTTAATATACTTAATGTTATTTGAAAGGATTTTTATACCTCAAATTTTTTAAAAATCAGAACATAGCTAAAATTGACTTAAGTTCTGTACTTCTCTCAGTCAGTTGGCATTCCACTTTTGGAAAAAAACACAAGTAAGTCACTTTCTGCTTTATTGTTTTCCAGGGTCCCAAATTATGGGTGGATTTCAATACTATAAGCTGCTTCTCCCCCCCTTGCTCCCCTTGGGTAATAAAGATAGGTACCTACCATAAAACACAATCTGGCTACACATTATGTTATCTGAGGACAATGCTCTGAACTCCTTCAAATGTGCATTTACATCTCTTAAAAGGCCAATAATTTAAAATATCCCTTAAGCCAGGATAAAACAGCCAGTTCTGAATTTTTGTGGTGAAGAAACTGCTTAGAATGATTCTGATTCGAAGAAAATATTGCATGAGGCATTTGGGTAATATTTTTATGCAGGGTACCAACATTGCAATAGACAGATTTGTGAAGTAGGGGATTGAGTGAAAAGAGCAGGGAGTCAGGCAGCCGGAATGAGTCTGGGTCTTCAATGCACATTGTGATGTCAGGCAAGTTACTTAACATCTGTTCTCTCATCTGTAAAACGGAGCTGATTATAATTTCTTACAACATAAATGTAAATCCCTACCACATTATTGGCATCCATGCATATTATTTAATTTTGGTTCACAATTATGCAGTATTTAACAAATCACCCAAGGTAGACTATTTTTCAAATGTTGCACTTCGCTTGATTTTAAGAAATATGGCAAAAGAGAAGAGAAGAAAATATCCACCTCATATAATCAATTGGAAACTTTAGTAAGTACCTATTTACTATGCCAAGACCCAGTGTAGGCACAAGACACACAGCATAGATCAAGTAGATTTGGTCAGTATCCTCATGGCCACTGTTTAAAAGCTAAAAAAATTAATAACCTAGACAAAGAGTGATAACACCCCAGATACCTATCCACGTGCCCCCAACCTCCACTCTGAATCTTGGACTCCTTGAACTATTTAGAATGACCCCCTGACATTATACATTGTCAAAGTATATTAAAATCTCTCCAATATCTTCCTCTTCTCTATGCACTAGATCCCATCCCATCTTACTTGCTCAAGGACACCGAAGCAATAATTCTTTACTTCTCTGACGTTATTAATTTCTCACTTCCCATTGGATTACTTTCATGTAAATATGATGTTATCTCTTTGATTAAAAAAATAACAACCTTCTCCTGACACCATCTCCCCTCGAGTTACTGTCGCATTCTTTGCTCCCTTTTGTGGCACAACTCCTTGAAATAATTATCTATGCACACACTAAATCTTCTCTACCCATCCTCTCTTAAACACTCCTAAATAGGGCTTTAATCCCACCAGCACACTAAAACTGCTCTCATCAAAGCCATCAGTAGTCTCCACGATGTTAAATGCACTGGCCAAGTCTTAATCTGCCTTTTGCTTGGCCCATCAGAAGCAATTAACAAAACCAATCACTTCCTTCTCAATGATGCCCATTGTTCACTCGCGACCCACGGATCCACATCTTTTGGGTTTCAATCCTACTTCACTGATTGGTCTTTCTCAGTTTCCTCTGGTCTGGTACTCTTCTCTCCCACATCTTAACTAAATTGGAGAGGGTCAGATCTCAAATCTTGGCTCTTTTTTAAATTTATATTTACTGTCTTTGTGATTTCATGCTTCCTCAAGGTTTTACACGTCATCTCCAGCCTGAAGATTCCCAAACCCATGTATTCGGTTATGAACTCCATGCCCTGGTATTTAGCTGCCCCTCTCAATATCTCCACTTGAATATATAACGGATTTATTTATTTATTTATTTATAGAGGCAGAGAGAGAAAGAGGGAGTGGGAGGGGCAGAGGGAGAGATAGAGAATCCCACACCCAGTGCAGAGCCTAAGGGAAGCGCCATCTCATGACCTTGAGATTATGCCTGGAGCCAAAATCAAGATTCTGACATTTAACTGACTAAACCAACCAGGCACCCCTAACAGATATTTTAAATTTACTATGTCCTCACCTGAACTTCTGATTTTCCGCTGAGTCTTGCTACCTGTATTTTGCTCCCAGTTGCTCTATTATCTTGGTCTCTTCTCTTTATGTAGCACATGCAAACTGCCAATAAATCCCATTGGAACTGCTTTCAAAGCATATCCAAAATTAGACCCCTTTTTTCACCTCCATTGCTGTCACCCAGTCTAAACTGCCTAATAGGTCTCCATGTTCTACCTTCCTTCTCTTGTACAAGAAATTTTTTAACATAGCAGCCTGGAGGATCCTTTTAAATCTCTAGGTCAGATGATGCCACCCTCCTCTCAAAACCCTTCATGGGCTCCCATTTACTCAGAGTGATAAAGTCTTTCATGAACTAAAATCACCTAAATAAACAAACCCCTTTACTGCTCTGACTCTACCATCACCTACAATGTTTCCCTTCATCATTCTTCATCACCTCAGCCACTCATAGCCTCCCTGTTGTACTGTGGTCAAGGGAGCTACCTCCCACCAAGAGCCTCCATTCTGGCTGGCTCTTCTGCCTGGAACATTAATACCCCAGGTGACCCTGGGCTACCTCCTCTACTTCTTTCCATTTTTTTTCCCTTTCAGTAAAGCCTAAACTATCTACTTTATTTAATACTACAGTCTGCTCCCTAGTCTGTATTTCAGATCCCATTTCCCCAGGTCTATTTTTCTTTTGTCCATATCACTTTCTAATATGCCATATATTTTCATAGAGTATGTATACATGATATTTTATGTAATATGTACACACAATACGTATATATAATATAGAAACATAACATAATATTATATTAGTTCCTAATCCTATGTCTTCTTTCACTAGAAAATAAGCTCCTGGAAGGCAGGTATTTCGATCTTTTTTATTCATTGATATGTTCAAGGCCTTAGAATACTCGCACATTGAAGTAGAAGCTTCATCAATATTTATTCAATGAATGGTTTAAAATTACTGATGTTTTGCAAGTTTAAAATAGACTAAATCCTACTATTCTTTTTTTTTTTTTTTTTTTTTTTTTTTTGTCTTTTGTCAGAGAGAGTGAGCACAGGCAGAGGCAGAGGGAGAAGCAGGCTTCCTGCTGAGCAAGGAGCCCGATGCGGGACTCGATCCCAGGACGCTGGGATCATGACCTGAGCCGAAGGCAGCCGCTTAACCAACTGAGCCACTCAAGCGTCCCCTAAATCCTACTATTCTGATCAACTCTACCTTCATTAGAAGAATCAACACAATCCTGAATAGAACGAAAATAATTGTATTTAAATGACTGAGATGTCTCTGTCCCTCCTCCAGGTAAATCAGCTTTTTAAAACATATATAAACAGAAAATCATATATTTGACCTTTTTAAGCTGTAACTAAATGATGTTGAAAATATGGTAATAATTGCACATGTAAGGGCACCTGACTGGCTCAGTTGGTAGAGCATGTGACTCTTGATCTGAGGTCATGAGTTAAAGCCCATGCTGGGCATGGGGTTCACTTAAAAAAAAAAAAAAAAACAACTGCATTTCCAGTTTCAAATTCTGATTAAAATATAATTTAAATGTTCACAAGATCTTAGGTAAATCATTTCAACTAATTTTTATTTCTATATTTACGAGCTAAATATAATTTAAGTTGTATGTCTTTTGCAACAAGCATTTTATTCTATTAATTTTAAAAAGCCAACCAATTAGACACAAATTTCATTAATGAAAAAGTTAACAAATATAAGAAACTAGGAAGACCTTAGGGATAAGAGCAGCTGAAGCTCTGCAGTCCAGATAGATGTCTGATATAGTCAGGGAAGATGGATGGGATAGCCCGGTCTGGTGCAGGTAGAAGAAAATCCCAAGGCCTCAGATAAAATGTGAATCAGCTGATGTTTCAGGCATTCCAGGAAGCCAGGTAACTGCCACCCTCAGCCTATTCAAGAGAGGACACAGCCACACAACATATCTCAACTGCCAATAAGAGCCAACCAGTTGTTCCATTTGATTCAGGGGAGTTTGAAAGTCTACTGCTACATATTAAAGCACAAATTCTTGATAAAATCAGAAAGCTATCATTCAAATTTACTCCTGAATACTCCCTAAAAACTTGTCATCAGAGATCTTAAAAGATATAACCATTCTAAATATTCATGTCTATTCCAACACAACAATCTATTACTAAGAGAGAATACCACAGTCACTTGCAATTAGAATTATGTAAGATAAATGTCCGTTGATTTGGTGTTTTGCACAAATGTCTTGAAATTCATTTCTAAGATTTATGCACAGAGAAAAATCATATATGGATTTAAAGATTTAACTCTAAGGATCATTATGAATGTAGGGAAATATAAACAACCTTGCTATTTAGAACACAGTGCAATATGTATTAGATAGCATAATATGATATACCCATACAGTGTGATATTACTCAACCATTAAACTTATGAGGTCATTGAATATTTGCTTATATGAAAAGAAGTTCAGAATATACTGAAAACTTAAAAAAAGCAGCTAATGTTACATTATGAATTGTTTGAGTCTTTTGGTTTAAGTATTACATGTCTATATGCATAATGTCTTCTATACATACACATTATCTATTGTGTATCAGTATATATATTTCACAATATGTATCATATATATTTTTTCACAAATGCTAACAAGATCAACACCAAGTGGTAATCATGAGCTTTAATAGATTCATAAGTCTTAGGAAATTATATACGAAAATTTGTGGGTATGGGTTTGTGTGTGTATGTGTGTATATGTGCTTAAAGAAAGCTCATCTAATTCTCAAAAGCCTGGTTTTCAACACTTCTAGTCTTTCATTGACTCACATAGAACAACCCCGTTAGGGATACTCTGAAATAGGCTAACTAATTTTTCCTAAAGAGGAAGTAGAGTGTCAGAAGCGTTAGGGTGAAATATTGAAAGTTCTGGAAGGGAATGGGTAATTGGGGAAAAAATAGTCTTTGACAACTTTAATCACAGTTCCAAGGCTGTGATAGCTGTATTTCAAAACTGCCTGCAAGGACACTACAGTAGTAAACAGATTTCCAAGTCCTAGACCTGGCCAAGACTTTGAACAAATCACTCGATCACATACAGTCTCGTTTCCTCAGTGGTAAGAAGGCAGTTTTGCCTTCTATCTATGTGACCTTGATTTTCTGATACTATATAAACAACCTGAAAAAAAAAATTGTGGAAAACAATAATTGACTGTCTGCCCCACTAGCTTGGTAAATGTGAGCATGTACCCTAAACCTGGGGTTTGTGGAGACTTGTGCCTTCATGGAGTGCACAATGGAGGGATGGAAACAATGGCTTAGGTTATGTACTTAGAGTAGAAAGAGTTGCTGAGGGGCGTGACATCTGTCATGACCACATGTGAGCTCAGCAGCTATTGTGTCAATATCCATAGTTTCTGTAGGCAAAGATGACCTAATTCATCTTTGTATCTCACGGTGTATGTCAGTTGAGCTGGATGCCCTGCAGTGTTCCAGATGTGTGAGAAGGATCTGTGCTATAAAATGGGCAGAAAACTTTGGCGGGAGGTACCACCCATTTTGTGGTAAGCAGACCATCAATTTTAAGGTCATCCTGAAGTAGCTAAAGACAAAGGAGAGGCCTTAGGACAATCTCTAAAATGCTCATGGAGTCACTGAGAACAAAAAATCTAGAAGCTATTGGAAAAGCCATCGGGTAGAGAGTAAGATTATAAACTATAATCTTCAATATGTGAGTTACATAATAAGTAATAGAACATGACACTCCTTCCTTACTTACAGTCTGAAAAACTCCATGCGGTAGAAAGCATGTGATTACCTACCAGGCAATGAGGGAGAGAGAGGCCAGAAATTCCAGATACCGATTGAGCTAGAATTTGAACTCTGAACAGCAACTGACTCTTCAGATGGATATTCAAGCAAAAGAGGTTGATTGTTCGATGAAACATGAACAACTCCAAATTCAAGCAGTCAGGGCAATATATATGTTATTATTTGACATTTTCTTTGGACATGTATACTTTTCAGAGAAAACCCTGCCATATAAAATTATTTGGCTTTTTAAAATATAGCAAAATGTTCCTGGGATCCTATTTCTAGATGCATAAATTACACTAATACCGATAAACTATAAAAAGATAATTACAGAAGGACTATCAAACTACCAAGTGTAGAAAATGGACAGTCTCTTCTAGGCAGGACCAGGCAGCTAAGTTCTCCCTCTGAGTTACAGAATCCAGAGTTCAGGTTTAGAGATTTAGACTAATTAGGTAACTCAGAATACAGCAAGAATCCTGTAGGGACAAGCCAGCAGGGATTCCTGTGAAAAACAAAGAACTGGTGTGATAAAACTGGAAAGATCAATGAGGTGTCTTGTGGAATAGAGGGGGAAGTCTGTATGTCTCCAGAGCTTAGTGAGCAAAAAATGGCAGGGAGAAACTGACTTTGCCATTAAGTATTCAAAGGAGATAAGGAAGAGAATGCTTTGCCTAGCAGCAGAGCAGAGGACAAGATTATAGGTATTAATTATGGTTCCCTTAAAATTAAAATACTTTCAAATGCAAAAAATAAAAACTTCCTAGGGATCAAGTAAAAGACAACCAAACAGAGGACGAGATAAAATGCATAAGCTTCTGTCTCACAGAGAATATCAACTTATCCAATATTGTTTACACTGGTGGAAACGTTAAACACTAGGCTATAAACTAAAATTAAAACACTACCAGTACACTGAATTTAACAATAAAGACAGGGAGTAATTTGCCAAGGCAAGCCACTGAAGCAAATAATATAAACAAGTTCAACAGCCTATTCAACGCATTTTCGAGCAAAAAAGAGAGAGCGCTCTGGTTGCCTGCCGACACCTTGCCTCAGTGAAACAATGCACTCTTCTTTCCAGGAATAGAAATAGGTAAGATGTTTGGGCTGCAGAGGATTGTAATTTCATGTTGTTTTATTAGGGATGGGCTACAGGTCAATTACTTCTGGCATTTCATCCTTCGGGTTTATTGGCATATTACCAGGAACTCTGCTAATCTCTCAAGTTCAAGGATTAGGCTTCACCTGCAGATTTATTCTGATTTCTAGTACCTTTGGTTTTAAGTCAAGAAAGATTTTTACAACTTGTCTCAATATAGTCACTAACAGACATCCTCAGTTAAGAACTAGTCTCAAATAAAAATTAAATTCTCTTACATGTTAAATTAATTTTTAAAATTTGTGCCATTTTGATATCAACATTTACTGCTGTTAATGCCTACTTCTTTCTTATTGTTAACCATGCCTCTGGCAGGGAACCACTTGGAGTGCAACAGAAATACACATTAGTTCAGGCAAGGTTATATAAAGGAACCTGTGGAAAATAAATTTAAAAATCATCATCCAAATGCATTTATTAAACATCTTGTTATACATTAGCTGTGCAAGTCACACTGTAAGTTATAGAAAAGAACAAAGCATTTGTCCTCTTGGAGTTCTTAATCAAAGACATCTAGAAGGAGTTATGTAAAAATGCTTAAAATATATAAGCATCAGGAAAAATTATTATTGGACAAATAAGCAAAGCTTTTTTATAATGTCAGGTGAAATGTCAGCTTATTTAAGAGTGAGTGAAAAAGTGGAGGTATACATGACTAGGAAGAAAATCAGGTAGGTTAGCTATAAAAATTCTATCCTAGTTGAGCAGGGTAAAAGAAAAAGCAAATTCTTGTCTGTTCCTGCCCATCAGGGGAGGCAAGTTGGACTTAACATAAAACCACAGAGTAAAAACAGTGCATATTGATCTGATGGTTTTACTGCAAACACATTGGAGAAAATGCTTTAAGTAATCAAAACATCCTATTGTTTTATAATCAATGTAAATATGTCATTGAGTTGACTGCAAAGAGTTGCATGAAGTCTAAAGAAAAAGGACAAGACTCAAGGAAAACTTAAGCCGGTCATGGTTGTTTAAATAACATTTTACTTTCTCAATCTCTAATCCTTGATAGCTCATGATTGCTCCAGACCATCATTAAGAAAAGTTCTTTTAACAAATGTGGGGAAAACCCCAAATATATTTAGGGTGATTTTAAAAGTAAGAAGTGGCAGAAATGTTATACATAGCAGTTTTTGCTATTTGAGAATTTGCTAAGGCAGATACCTGGCAATGGTGACAGATGCTAGATACTTCATAAATGAGGAGTATGTCCCTAAAATAGTATTCACAAATGTATTGTCACATTCCAGAAAATATGTCAAGACTCGGTGTAAAAGGAAGCCATTTCATTATTCTTTAATTAAGGGGAAGGGGACACTTCAACTGAAGCAAAGAGATAGAACATCTGTTTCTATTCCTGGAGACTATTATGAAAAACATGGAAGAAATGTCAAGGCAAGATACTAAGGAGGAATGCCATTGAAAATGGCAACGATCCATTCCAAAAGCAATTCCAGAAAATGGTTCTTAAAACTACGTGGAAATAATCAAAGACTGGACATACTCCTCCTTCCTACAAGTTATAGAGGAACAGATAGAACAGAAGTGTGGGCAGTACGTAAGTCGTAGAGAACACAAGGATAATTACTTTATGAAGAATATGGGAATGTAGAGGCAGCTAATATGATCTTTGAAGAAGCAAGAATGCTAGTGAGAGGGATCAAAGTATCACTGGATATTAGAATCCCAGAGTCTCAAAATGGCCTGTCCCTCTTTTCTCCTGCTGGTTTGGGGGAAATGGCAAAATTAGAGGCAGAATGGTATAATGATAATAATAATAAAAGAAATTAAACAATGCACCATGGGAATCCCAAATACGTTGAGTTTAATTAACTAGATTTCTCTCAGGGGTATTTGTATTTATAGACATTGCTATAAGCATCAAATGGAAGCTTTTGCCCCTTTAAGGAACTGTGACCACAGCTGAACTACTGAGGTTACCGCTGGAGTAATGGTCCTTGCTAAGAGTTCTAACAATGAAGGCTGACTCTGTCCTCTTCCTTTATCCTCAAACCTTCTCGCTTTGCTTTTCTTATCCCTCCTTAGAAGCTGAAGGGGAAAAAAATCTCCCTATTTTCCTCAAGGCAGAAGCTATTTCTTTTTCACTCACAATGCTCAGTGCTTGCACACATGGTAGGTAATAAATGTTTTCTGAACTGAACAAATCAAAAAGAAAAATGGAAGGCAAGCACCAGTTCTAGGTCATACATGTAATTAAGGTAGAGGTAGAGGGCAGGAAACTCAAGGATCGATAAGAAGAGAAGAAAATAGAAAGGGGAAGGTGGGGGAAAGGAAAAGCAAGAGAATGAAGTAAGGAAACACCAAGAGGGCACAGAAAAGAGAGTTTAATGATGCTCCTTTGAGGTACCATAAATGAAATGTAAAAGTTATGTATATATGTATGTTAAATATATATGTGTGTGTGTGTATATATATATATATATATATATATATGCTCATTGAGAGTAAGTGTTACATTCTGTGTAATTGCTAATAATTCATAAGAAATGAGTCTAAAGTTAGCAATAACTTTTCCCCATTTATACTTATAATACTGACAGAAACTATTAATTGGTGATGGTAAAATACTTCTTTCAGCTACTCATAATAAAACATTGATGTAATAGAGCAGATAAATATCCGCTCTTTTTTTTAGGATCCAGGTTTATTCTCTTTTGGAAAATTCAAGGTGAAGTTTCTAGGATTAAGGGCCTTTGGGTCCCCTGTTGTTCAGTATCTGAATATCTTTACTGTATGGCCAACAGATCCCTAAAGCTCAGTCTTCACCAAGTTAATAAACCACCACCGCCAGTAAGTGGTTACTTTCCCCCTTGCTTCGTCCCTTTGCCACAAATATGAAAAAGCAGCCTGGAGTTGAATGTGTCAGTAGCAGTGAGGTTTGTTATCCACTGTCCTTCTTTCCTGACATTTTAAGACGTGGATTTATCTTTGGTCCTGGGCAGCAGAGACAATAGAGGGGTGTGAAAATAGCTGTAGGACCTGCAGTGGTCCTACACTTCTTTTGGAGGGTCCATTGAGACAGAGAGGAAAGGGAAGACAGAGTTTCCCATCTGATTGTTCACTTTATGTATCCTGTTTTCAATTTCCCTTTGGGGACTATCACACATCTGACACGATATGGAAACAATAGCTGTACCCAGTACAACGACATATAGACTTGGAGCACATCTTAATTAATACATATTAATTAATATGAATGCATATTATCTATTCACCTGTTTAATTGAAAACATACTTTAAGATCTTGTTCTCCTAGGCTATAATATTGAATGCATCCAATAATTACATATAGTGGTTCATGACTGAATATTACTTTTGGAAAGATGAGCAGATTCTGCCGGAATCTGTGTTTGTATCAGCATCCTTGTGGCAGAGTCAGAGCTCAAACAATTTTATACACATTTCTGTTCACGATATTGATTTGAAGGGCTCGACACATGTTTCACATTATGTACTCCAAAAATCCTAAGAGTAATTTCATAAAGGTGAGGTCGATAAACACCTAGAAAAATATCTAAGTCTTGAAGACAGTTATTCTCTATTTGCCACCTGACTGAACCAATGCTTTCAATGAAAAAGTATAGTGTTCGTGTGGCCGTTGGGTATGGCCACGTTCATTGATGGGTAGAATCATGTGAAAAGTATATTCAGCTTTAATTTATGGCAAATTTGTGGCAACATTGTAGAAACTTTAGTCATTGACTCTTAAGAAAGGAGGAAAAGGCATACCCTGATGCACTCTGAACCAGTGTTTCCACATGATTAATAATAAATAGGTTAGAGTTATTTGAGGCCAAATGAATCTGCATTTTAAAACGTTGAGGCCACCTGAACTAACGACATTAACTCAACAACAACGAAAACAATACTACCATTTGACAAGCAACTAAAATATATGATATCTTCTGTTTAAACTGACAAACGCTCCAAGAGGTTGTATTGACATATTTGGTTAATATTTAATTAAAATAAATTTTGGAAGCTTATTATTGGCACACATATGTACATATACCCTGGCATTCAAATCCAGATTGTCTTTTCCATCTCGAGTGTTAAGCTAAGAATCTCATTTTAAAGTAAAACCAGGGATCTATGGAGGAATGAACTTCCGATTTTACCTACAAACTTTGGTGTGCATTTTTCTGAGAGGGGATGTGGTGTTCGGGGAGACGGAAATGTTCAAATGTTACCAATTCTGATGATGTCTAGAATAACTAAATACACCATTAAGTCAACAGTGTAAGTATGTATCATTCTGTCAGCTTCTCACGTGGGTTTTACCACAGAAGACTCATCACACATAATTCAATACCTTTCATCTGGCAGGTTCTTGGTATATGTTTGCTGTTGATAATGATGATAATAGTCCAAGCCATGATCTCATTTTCCAGACTGTGATCTCCTCTTTATTTTCAAGTCCCTCTCTAGGCCAGCAAGGTTTTAATTCTCTCTCATCATGGCAATAAACCTGTCACTGAGATCAGGTCAGACATAAAATTTTCCAAGGCTAGCACACAAATTCCTTCTCCTGCATGCAAGCTGGCCTCATTCTTGATCCTATCCTTGATGACAGGAAGGTCATATTGTATATCATCTGTCCATTTGTAGATCAAATGGTTTACAAGGACAGGGCATCTAAATTTTGCCCAGTTTATTTTGTAACTTACTGCCTAGTAATGATTAAGTCAGAGATGACAAATTTTTCTTCTCAACAGTAGGAGGATTATACTCTTTCTTTCCTCCCAAAACAGGTTATTACAGAATTTTAAAGTGTGAGTCAGAAGAAGAGATATCTAAAACATTCAGTATAGACCTGGTCCCCAGCATAACACTTTCCTTGAAGCTCCAAACATGTTTCTCTTCTTATGTCTGTGAAAAATGTGTCCCTAAATATTTTAGTGTTTTTCTTCTTCCTAAGAATGAGTTAAAATTTAATGATTTTCTTATACCTCTAAAAATGCACTTTATTCATTTGAATAAGAAGACAAGAAGTAGCAAAAGCTTAGTAAACATAACCCAAGGATTGTTTACAATTTGAACTATATTATATGCCATTATTCTTACTGTATCAATAGCCAAGCTCTGGCACAGGTTTAAATGTAAGAAAATGATTTTTTATAATTTTTTATAGAAAGTTTCAGTGTTTTGGATTCTATAGTTTAGATATTTATTATGTGTCATATATGCTTGTTCTACTACTTTAAATATTATAGTAGTATATTATATTCTCAACCCAATATATGGTTTGGTATACCAGTTTGGTATATATTAGGAAATATACTAATGTATTACTGTTTTAATGACGTAATTTTTCATAGAAACATGAATATATTTTGCCACTTTCTTCTTTTACTTAATATTTACTTAATACCTTTCCATGTCCATATATATTAGAAATACTTCATTCTTTTACTAAAGAGCTATGTAATATTTGATTATGTGGATTTACTAGAATTTATTAAACTAATACCTTATTGACAGGTACTGGGAAGGTTTCTAATTTTTAACTTTATCAATGTACCAGTGAACACACTTTATGCACATATATGAGTGTTTCTGTAGAATAACTTCAGGGAGATAGAAGAATCAAAGGAATATAATGTTTTGGTAAATATTGCCAGATACCCTCAAAGGTGTTGTAAAGAATTTACATGTATACCAATAATACATAAGATAATCTGTTCTACACACTTATCAATGTTTTGGAAAACACTCAATAACTTTTTAAAGCGAGGGTTACAAATTCAGATGACTTCAGGGCTGGACAGATCACAAAATATGTGAAAGAGCACAGAGTAAGAAAAGGGGAAATAGTGGAAATTCAGGAAATTTGACTGGCATGGGAAGGGGACTATAATGGACAAACAGAACACATCTTTAGTTCTCAGTCTGCCAGCTTTTTCAGGCTTTGTCTCAGGGGAATACACCTCACTCTGATTCTTTAATTTTAAAGCAAGATCTTCCTTTACTAGAGAAAAGAGCATAATCTGTGATGAAATAACTAATTTCACTATATACATCTTATTTTAACCTAATTTTCTTTCTTTATAGTTTTTCTTAAATTTTATAGTTATGAGAAAAATTCATTCTCTCCTATATTTAGGATTTATTATATATTGTATCAATTTTATCAACACAAACCTTTTATGATACACTGAAAACCATAAAAAAATAATTTTGCTCGTGCATAAATAAAATTTTCTAACTTAAGTTGGCATAAAATCTTTAAATGTAAATGTAAGATCATTTTAATACTCCTATTATTCACATATCAGTAATAGAGGAAAAGAAATGGAAATACACTACCTGTCCCGAATATAAGCAATACCCTGCTAAGATTGATATTTAACCTCGTAAAACATCTTCTAAAAGAAAAAAAGAAATCCCATTATTTTAGCTTGGCAAAAAAACAGAAGAGGAAAATTCTAGTTTTCTTTTGATAACAGTGGTTATCTTGTGGTCTGTGAGAGAGGGTGAAGGCCATGGAGAAAATTGGTTTTGTTCTCATTTTTCTAGTCCCAATGCATCAATAAACCTCTGGAAGTTTCAACACAGAGCACACGATGTGAACACGAGGCAGCTTGGCCTCTTTTAGCCCTTTGTTATGCCCTTTACCCTTATGAGACTGTCAAGCCGAGAGAGCCAAGTAAAGGATTCTCATTGCTACAGGATGTATCAAAAAAATGGATTTCAAAGCAGATATTTCCTCAGTCAGTCTGAGAAGAGGGTGATGATGATTAAGCAGAGCTTGGGAATGAGTCAGTATGTAATTCTAATTGTACTTTTGTATTTTGGGCTGTTATTTATGCCATATTTCTTTCTTTAGACCTGAAAAATAAAATACCTAGAGATAAAATAAAGAATAAAATTATAGCTGTTTCTCAACACTCCCGATTTATATTTAAGAAAAGGGTAAAGTTGCCACCTCCGGTGGGTGTAAAAAAAATAGTTATGTGGTATTGACAACTGGAAATCAAACCTGTGTTGAAAACAATTCCTTAACTGATTGTGCTCAAAATATAAAATATTATCCTGTTTTGAAAAAAGAAAAATCATTTTGGAAAATAAAAGAACTTTAGTACTAAGGGATTTTTTTAGGGGTTCTGAAATAGGTTCCATCTGTTACTTTTATTTTTTTCTATTATATGAGGCCATATGAGAACTATCTCATACCATGTATTCATTTCTTTTGATTCTTAAAGGTAATCATGAGGGGATAAAAATAGCATTGTTTCAGAAAATGTATGCCTTAGAATAGAACAGAATTTTCAAAGAGTAATACAAAATTTTAGATGCTTATTTTGGGCTTGATGCTAAAAACCTAAAAACAATTAAAGTAGAATCAACGCTGCTTAAAATAAAGAAAGGGGGCAGAAAAACACAGAGCTACAATATTGTATAGAAAAAAAAATACGAGAGGGCCTCCAAATTCATCATGTTCATAAAATGTTTCTTAAAAACTAATTAGAGAGAAAAATTCCTTTCCAACATCCGATGTTATATTTAGATATAGACTTTCAACTTTGCCCTGAAAACAACACTGAGCACAGTTTTCAAATATTTTATTCATTCGTTTGTATCCATTTGTTCTTATAAAAACCAAAAGTTGACTTTTCTTTACATTTTTCCTTCACTTGTTGCCTGGAATTATACATAACCGGAAGTACAATTTTATTAAAATTTAAAAAGTCATTCACCATAAGATAATCAAACTTATTTGAATGGGATTCAAATTCTTCTATCAGATTAGTACTGGAATTGGTTCTTCTATCAGATTAGTATTGGAATTGGTTGGCAGATATCCCCATGCATATGTACATACTGTATAAATTGGGCAGCTCCTTGAAAAGAATTTTAAAGGACTTGCATGTTCTGAGCTTGTAGAGTTGGGGTCAACAAACATACTCTACCCTCAAAATTTCATTTGCTTCAAAAATGTATACTTTTTAAAATAAATCCCCATAGATCTTCTGGTCTATAACATTGTTTTATTTTAACTACCTTTGAAATACTCTAAGCATGCATCTATTAAAACTTTATATTGAAAAAAAACCCCCAAATTTTATATTGCTCATAATTTAAAAACATTTGTAATCCTGAAAATTACTTTACTACGAACTTTTCCTCTATTGCTTTCTATTTTTCTCTTTTAAATTCTGTCATACACATCAGGTTAGTAAATGAGAGAATTTTCCACCTTTAATTCAAATTTTTAATAACTTCACTACTAACTGCATAAATGTGGATAGGAGTTTGATAAAATTTTAATTTCAGGGAAGTTCACAGAGAGTCTGTATGTGCCCAACTCTTTGCTGTATGCTCTGGATAAATAAAATGCATTCTTTGCTCTTGAGAAGGTTCAGAGCAACAATCTTCTTGCATTTTATTTTTTTTAAAGATTTCTAAAATGTATTTATTTGATGAAGACAGACTGAGAGTGGGGTAAGGTGCAGAGGGAGAAGCAGACTCCCTGAGCAGGGAGACCATGTAGGGCTGGATCCCAGAATTCCGCGATCGTGACCCAAGCTGAAGCCAGATACTTAACTGACTGAGCCATCCAGGCACCCTGCCTTCATGCATTTTAAATTATATATCTCTACCAGTAAAAAAAAAAAAGTTTTTGCATATACTTTACACACACACACACACACACACACACAAAATATATGCATATATGTAGTAAATGTATACATATGTATATGTATTTATGTGTAATATATTACTACAAATATATTATCTAAATTATATGAATATTTAGACATAGAAGTTAGAAATGATAATCATAAATATAGGTACTATATTTTTTTCAATCAATTTGGTTGATTATTTTATTTTTCAACAATTTTTATTATAATATTCAGTGAAAAATAAAAATAATAGGAATCACAAAGTTAAATGTAACTCTTTTTTTCCAAATTTTTATTTAAATTCTAGATAAATACTAATATTTTTACTTTCTTCTCAAAAGATCTTGCTCACCCCATAGGAGGATACATGCATTAGACTTTGGAGCTCACTGGTCTTGAGCGGAGGATAACATGTAGATAGATAATTTGAATAAAGGGGCCATTATCTGATAGACATAAACACAAGGAGCTAGAACACAGAAAGGCTTCCTGAAAGAGTCTCTAGATCTAAGCATGTCTGTATGAAGAGGAGATTGTGATGGGGCCCCTGGCTGGCTCAGGGGTAGAGTTTGGAGCCTATCAATGTATGGGAAATCTTTGAAGAAGTTTAAGAAGGTAACTGAAGGTCATGGTCAGATGTTTGTTTCAGATTGAGCCTCTGGGCAGCTGTATCGAGAAAGGATGTGAAGAGGCACAAACAGAACCTGTGATACTCATCAGTAGGCTATCACATTATGTGGGTGAGAGAGGAAGAGCCACAGAATTAAAGCGGTGACAATGCAGCTCTCAGGAGGGAATGAAAAGCAGCATGAGGAAGAAACTCCATAGAAATCAGGCATGATTTTCTGGAAGTGGCTGGTGAATAAGAAGTAATAATCTTAGTTACTTTTTAGCTTCCTGACTTAGATGACTGGCTACTTCTTTTTTCTTTTCTTTTCTTTTTAAGGTTTTCCTTATTTATTTGAGAGACAGAAAGCGAGAGAGAGAGAGAAAGAGCGAGCATGCAAGCTGGAGGGAGGGAGAGGGAGAGAGATCTGAATCAGACTGCGCTGAGCACAGAGCCCAACATGGAACATGATCTCAGGACCCTGAGATCATGGCATCAGCCAGGACCAAGAATCAGTCACTTAACCGAATGAGCCACACACATGTGACAAAGACTAGCTACTTATAACTGAGATGGTGAACACAGTAGCAGGAAAAGATTTGGGCCAGGGAGGAGATAAGCAGTTTCTTTTTTAAATTAAGATTTACATAAAAATTGTGAAGATTTAGAAATGAATAAAAAAAGAACAAATCATTGTCATTCTACATTGGAAAGGAAATTTTTGTATTTCAAACACTATAATATTTACATTATTATAATATATTGGTAAATCATTTGATTGATTTAATTTCTCCCATCCTTTATTTACTTCAATGGTCCTTTGTGTATATATAATTTATATTATCTCCACTTCTTTATACCTATTTTTCTCATCTAACATATTCTAATAAATGTCATATTTAGTGACATTTCATGTCATTGAAATTTCCTCTAAATGAAATTTTAGTAGCTGTGTAATGTGGTATCTTCTGGATGTACCACAATTTTTAAAACAATTCTCCTAATATAGAACATGTATGTTATTTTCAATATTTCAAACAATTATATATAATGCTATGATATATTTCCTCTTGTCTGGAAATCTACTGTTTGTTTAAGTTAAGAAAGCATAAGCATAGGGGTGCCTGGGTGGCTCAGCTGTTGAGTGTCTGCCTTCAGCTCAGGTCACGATCCCAGGGTTATGGGATCAAGCTCTGCATCGGGCTCTCTGCTAGGCGGGAGGCCTGCTTCTTCTGCTCCCGCTTCCCCCTGACTGTGTTCCCTCTCTTGCTGTGTCTCTCTCTGTCAGATAAATAAACAGAAATCTTAAAAAAGAAAAAAAAAAGAAAGAAAGAAAGCATAAGCATATGAAAGTTTCTTGACATATTTTGCCACTAACTTATTTCCATTGTATAGGACTGTGAAACAGATATGCAATAAAAAAATTTCCTCATTTGATAAGCATAAAATTACATTTTATTCCCATTTCTTTGAGTACTTTTGAAGATAAATGTCTTTATATGTTAATTAACTATATTTCTTTTACCCCATTTTTTAATGAAGTCTTACTGATGCTCTTATTAATTTATGGATTTCCTTAAATAATAAGGGTAATTACTTTTCACTGTCACCTATGAAATAATGTTTTAAGTAGTTGGCTATTTATCTTTCTATAGTTTATAGTAGTAAATGATTTTCTATCCTTTCATATTTCATATTTAAGTTAACTTTTCTTATAATAATAAGATGTGTTTTGGGGAAGTTTGGAGATAACTGAAAAACACCAGGAAGGCAATAAATTAACTTTACACTTACCCACCCAGTTATAACCAGTTTTATTACATGTGTGTGTGCATGTGCATACACATATCCACATATGCATTTATATAATCATTCTCTCTCTCCTGAATTACACATCATTTGAGAGCATAAATGGCATCACACTGTGAGTGCTGTTTTATAGCCTCCTTTTTCACTTAGGTGTCCAATAATAAAATATAGTGTGTTCCATTTTAACCACCTCAGAATATTACTTTGAGTGGATATTTAATAGTTTATTTAATTCATTCATTATTTCCAGACATGCAGAGGTTTCTCATGCTCATTAATTTAATTATTATCTCAGTGAACATTTTGTATATATAGCTCTGTATTCACAATTGACTATTTCATCAAGGCTTTTAAAAATTTGGCATCCCTAGGTCAAAGAGTATACAGAGAATAAGGCCAGTTATACAGATTAACAAATTGCTTTCTAAAAACATTGAACCGATTTACCTGTCCATTCCTATAGCGTGACATGGTTCATTTCTCCACATCTTCACCAATATTAGATATATTTATAATGGCATCCATTTGTGTGTTTACAATGTGCCAGTTTCTATATCTATTTTACTGGTAAAATATCTAACATCAGAAAGGTTAAAGTTTGCCTAACTCCTGGAGCTCCTGGGTGGCTCAGTCAGTTAAGCTTCTGACTCTTGATTTCAAGGTTGTGGGATTGAGCCCTGCATGAGGCTCCACAGTCAGCATGGAATCTGCTTTGGATTTTCTCTCTCCTCTTCTTCTGCCCCTCCTCCTACTCATGCATGAGTTCATTCGCTCTTTTTCTCTCTTTCTCAAATAAATAAAATCTTTAAAAAAAAGTTTGCCTAAAACCTCACAGATAAGTAGAAAATGAACTCAAAGTTCAGTCTGACCTTAAAAATGATGCTCTCTGTCAGTATGTTACACTATTTCCCAAAGTTTTATATGTTTATGTGAATATTATTTATCAAATGTCTTTGATTACCAGTTATGTTGAACACTTTCTTTTTCAAGTTTAGAGGTCACCAGAATTCCTTTTGTAAAAAGTTCCCTCAATGCCTTGCCAATTATCCTAATGAAGTTTATATTTTCTCAGTGATATCTAACAACCCTCTATATTTTAATAATATTGACCACTTGTACTTACATATGCTGTGAATATTTTTTCAAGCGTCTTTTCCTATGTAAGTTGTATTTGGAGCATTCTCTAATATACATCAATGAGTTTTCCAATCAACATCCCAGCAGGATTTTTTGCAGATATCAACAAGCTGATAAAATTTATAGGTCATGGCAAAGAGTTAGAATACCAAAGCAATTTTGAAAAAGAAGAGGATACACACTATCTGATCTGAAGATTTACTATAAAGCTACAGTAATCAAGACAATGTGATAATGGGGAAACATATGAATACATACATCAGTGGGAAAGAATAGAGAGACCAGAGATAGACCTAAACAAATATGACTTATTTTTGACCAAGGGACAGAGGCAATTTAATGGGGAAAAGATAGTCTTTTTAAAAATGGTGATAGAACTGCTGGATGTCTGTATGCAAAATATTGAACCTTAATTTTTTACATTATTCAAAAATTTATACAAAATTAGTCCTATACCTAAAAGTAAAATGTGAAAGTATAAAATATTTAGAAGAAGAGTGGGAAATCCTTGTGACTTTAGGTTAGGCAAAGAATTTATTGATGCAAAACCAAAACCATAACCCATAAAACAAAAAATTTTATAGATAAGACTTCATAAAAGTCAAAAACACTCTATGCAAAACAGTAAAGAATACAAAAAACAAGACATAAAAAGGGAAAAGTTTATAAATTTCACATTTCCTCAAAGATTTTTATACAAAATATTTATGAAGAGCTCTCAAAACTCAACAATAGAAAGCAACTCAATAAAAATAGAGCAAAATAAAATATACAAAGAATTCTTAAAACATAACAAAAAGAAGCAAAGCATTTAAAAAATGGCCAAAGACCTGCACAAACACATCACCAAAAAAGATACACAGACGACAAATGAGCATATGAAAAGATTTCCATATCATATGTCATCAGGGAAATGCAAATTAAAACCAGGTACTATTATCCTGGCCATAATCCAAAATACTACTAAAATGCTAGAGAGGATGAAAAGCAAGAAGGATTGTCATTCACTGTTGGGAGTGCAAAATGGTATAGGCACTACATTTTGGTGGACTTTTTTCTTTTTGAGAGAGAGAGGGGGAGAGAGTGGGTTAAGGGGAGGAGCAGAGGGAGAGGGAAAGAGAATCCCAAGTTGACTCCCTGCTGAGCACAGAACCCCACTTGGGTGAACCCTGTGATCGTGACCTGAGCCAAAATCAAAAGTCAAAGGTTAACTGACGGAGTCACCCAGGGGTCCTTGCTTGGTGGGTTCTTATAAAACTAAACCTACTCTTACCATATGACTTAGCAATCATGCTCTTTGGTATTTACCTAAAGGAGTTGAAAACAGGTCCAAGCAAAAGTTCTGCACATGAATGTTTCTAGGGGATTTGTTCCTAACTGCCAAAACTTAGATGCAACCAAGATGTCCTTAGGTAGTGTGAATGGATAAATATATAGTGTGATACATCCAGACCATGAAATATTTTTTAGTGCTAAAAGGGAATGGATTATCAAGCCACAGAAAAGACATGGAGAAAACTTAAAAACATATTACAAAGTGAAAAAAGTCAATCTGAGAAGTCTACATACTATATGATTCCAACTATATAACATTCTGAAAAGGACAAAACTACGGAGACAGTAAAAACATTAGTTGTGAGGGGATTGTGGGGGTAGAGAGAAAAGATGAATAGGTGGAGCACAAAAGGCTTTCGGGACAGTGAGAATACTCTACAAGGATGATACAATGAAAATACACTACAATGGTGGCATTATACATTTGTCCAAGCCCGCTGAATATACAACACCAGGAATGAAACCTAACGTGAACTCTGAACTTAGAGTGATTAGAATGTGTCAATGGAGGTTCATCCATTATGACAAATGTCTCACTCTGGTAGAGGCTGTTAATAATGGGGGAGACTGTACACATGTCAAGGCAGGGAATATTTGTAAAATTTCCTATCTTCTTCTCAATTTTGCTGTGAATCTAAATAAACTGCTTTAAAAAAACAGTCTTTTTGAGAAGTTGGACAAAACATTTGAACACACACTTCATAAAGGCATAGGTGGTGAATAAGCACAAGGAAAATTGCTCGTATTATTATTCCTTAAAGACCTGAAAATTAAAAACCACCATGACAATTACAATGGTTGAAATAAAATAAAAACTGATAACATCAAATGTTGCTGAAGGCGTGGAGCAAAGTGAATGTTCATACGTTGTTGGTAGAAATGCAAGGTGGTATAAGCCATTCCAGAAAAGCGTTTTATGGTGTCTTAGAAAGTTAAACATACACTTAACATGTGATACACAATCTCACCAGGGTATGTACTCCTGATAAATGAAAACATAGTTTCTCACAAAAATGTCTACATGGATGGTTACTACAGGTCAATTCAAAACATCAAGAACTAAACAACCAAGTGTCCTTCAGTGGGTGAATGGATAAACAAACTGTGGTACATGCAGACAATACAATACTAAGCAATAACGGGGGACAAACTATTGATACACGTAACAGCATGAATGAATCTCAAATGCATTATGATAACTGAAAAAGACCAGATGTGGAAGATTACATGCTGCATATTTCTATTGATCTGATATTCTGGAAAAGGCAAAACTATAGTGACACAGAGAAGATCAGTTGCCAGGGATTTCAGGGGGAGCGTGGAGTTGGCAAGGAGCAGCTCAAGGTTACTTTGGGGATGACAGAACTGTTCTGTATCTTGACTGTGGTAAAGATTACAAGACTCGGTGTAATTACCAAATCTCATGAAACTATAACCAAAAAGAGTGAATTTTACTTTATATAAATATAAAGCTAAATAAATGATTTCTCATTTTTCTTTGCTTTTTTATAGTATTTAAATGCTTTCTTAAACCAAAGGTACATAAATATCTGAAAGCCATTGAATTAACATTAACATTAAACATTACATGTAATGTTTAATATTTTAAATGTTGAAAAATACATAATTTAAAATACTTTAAAATAATATCTTTTTAATATGATATGATGTGTAGCCCACACTTTATTTTTCCCCAAGTAGTTAAATTATTCTAGTACCTTCTAATCAATAAGCTCTTGTCCTTCTCTGCTGTATTCCCCCTCCCCCATCTGAAACATCCTCTTCAGCAGACACTTGGGGTGTTAATAGCATTTCCTTGAAGGGACTCTCCACTGACTTATGATTATTTCTTTGTTGCATTTTATGATTGCATGTATACAGTGTCTATTTTTGAACTTCCTACTCCATTTCATTGCTCTGATGATTTGTGTATGTGTCCTTGTTAGGCATTGATATCTTGTAGACATGTGTGTGTGATACATAATTCTGTCACCTAATCAAATAAAAAGGTTGGAGTCATTGCCATCTCTATAATTAATAAAATTGAAAGGGTGGTCTGGCTTGATCAGGGACAGTGGAGAGGATAGATGAACAATGAGCTCAGGGTGGGTCTCTGGGGAGCACTGTGATTGGAACAAGAGTCAAATTTCAAGAATGTTTCTGGGCCTGTTATTTGGCCTCTACATTGTTTATTGTTTTAAATCAGCTTGACTTCACTCATTTATATTACCTACGGTCACCTATCAGTATATGAGTTTGTGATTCCGAGACTTTGTGAGAGAATGCGGAACACAGAACCTGTCAAAGGGGCCTTTCCCTAAGGGTCTACGAGGTGTGAGGCAAACCAGGAGAGAGGGCTGTCCCAACAGTCCAGGATGTGGAAGCAGAAAAATGAAGTTAACAGTGTCAAATGCCCCTGAGAGAGCCAGTCAAGATACGGGCTGCCAGGTCATCTATGCCTTTAGAGAGAGCGTGCTCTGTTAAATGGGGTTAGAAATCAGATGGCCCTTTGCTGAGGAGTGACTGGATCTTAGAAAGCAGAGATAATAAATGTAGACTGCTGTGTGGAGAGTCTGAATGGGTTGGAGAGGACAGAAATTGAATAGTAGTGCCCATAAAATCTAGTGAAGAGAGAGGTCAGTTTGTTTTTGTTTGCTGACTTACTTTTTTGGATAGAAGTCTGAAGAATGTATACAGGTTGAAGGAAAAGAGTGAGCAAGGGAGAAAAAGTTGAAGATAAAGGACAAAAAGGAAATAACTAATGGTCAAAGCCTCAGCATCAGTGAGAGGGAATACAATCAAACACGGGCTTGGCCTTGAATAGGAAGGATTCCTGATCATTTAAGATTGGAGGAAAGAAAGTAAGAATGTTGATAGATGTAGCTGTTTGAAGCTGGAGGGAATTGCAAGGAGGCATAGTTTCCACACAATGACCTCAATTTTCTTGTTAAAATACCAGGTGCACTGAGAATGAAGGGGAGAGATTGTATGGCTGGAGTGGGGTGATAAACTTTTGAAATAGTGGCTGACCATGGTCAGAGTGAAGGATTAGTGGACTCTATTGAGGATTAGAAAACCATAAATCTGCAGAGTGAATCATTTGTTCCTGGAGCACTCTTGGTGTAAAAGAGAAGGTACACCCTACTTTGGATTGAAAGTTGCAGGTACTGTGTGAGAAAGGACAGGCTGTAGAAATGTAGACAGTAAGCTGCTGGTGTCCAAGCTAAATTTCAAGAAAGACTCAGAGAACATGGAAAGATCCAAGTCTCAGTGAGATCCAAGAAAAAAAGGAAAAGAAAGGGCTTATGTCATTTGTTTTTAATAAATTTTTAAAGATTTTATTTATTTAGTTGACAGAGAGAAACACAGCTAGAGAAGGAACACAAGCGGGGGCAGAGGGAGAGGGAGAAGCGGGTTTCCGGCCCAGCAGGGAGCCAGATGCAGGGTCGATCCCCTATCCCAGGGATAATGACCTGAGCCAAAGGCAGACGCTTAACAACAGAGCCACCCAGGTGCCCCAACGCTTATGTCATTTGTAACATAGTATCACTCCTGACTTAATTTTGTTTTTACCGTATTTTTCCTTTTCCCTAATTTTCCTCACTTGCTTTATATCCACTCATTATTTTGTAATAACACAGGGCATTATTTTAGGTAAAAGGCCAGGCGTAAGCAAATAAAAGGAAACTAAAACCACACAGATGATCAGACAGAGGTGAGTTTCACTTTGATAAGAGAAGCTGTCAAGTGTCTTGGTTGAGGTTTAATTGAAAGATGCTAAAGGTGGTTAAGAGGCTTTGTGGTTGATATGCAATGTATGTTTATTGAGGTTGTGGAAGTTCAGATTTGATCAGTGGTTCTCATCTTGGGATAATTTTATCCCAAGGAGATACTAGGCAATGTCTAGAGACATTTTTGGTTTTTCCAATGTTGGGGAGGGTGGAGTACCCCTGGTGTCTTGTGCCAGAGATGCTACTGAACATCCCACAATGCACAAAATTGCCCACACAACGAAGAATTATCTGATCAAAATATTGATATTGATGAGGTTGAGAAACCTGGATTAAACTATTTATAAGACTGATGGAAGAATGAGAATGGTAGGAAATCATCTAGAGAACCATTGAAGAAAGGTGAAGGAAGACCCACCCAGGCATGAGCATGCCAGGTACCATGAGATTCAAAAATGTATATTTCTGGGTGGTGGTTTGAGAGAGGATGGTAGAGTCAGTCCATGGGGAACTGGACTTGTGGTACAAATTCGTAAACGATTCCTGGGTTTAACTTTTTTATAAAGCAAATACAGGGAGGATGGAAGAAAGGGAGTTTAAATTTTCCACTTGCTTTTGAAATTCATATTTCAGTTACCCTTAAACAAAAGAGTTTCTAGCTCTTTCCTTTGAAGTTTCCAAATGAATGAAACAAAGGTCAATATTGGTTTGGAAAGAATTTATCTCTAACACAGTGACATTACATGAGAAGTTCTTGTTATAAACAACTAATGAATCACTAAATTCTACCCCTGGTCATCTATAGTTCAGATGGGTTGCAAAAAATGCCCAGGTCATCTGGACCATACACACCTCCAGATTCCTGTGCTCTGTATTTTATGTTTCTTAACGTTTCACAGAAAAATTCCAACCAGATCACCATCAAAAGAAACTTGATGACTCATTTGCTGGTGATCACAAATAGATTAATTTAATTTTCAAATCTTCATGTATCTTCTATTAAATGTACAAAAGAAGACATGTGTCCTTTAAAAAATTAGTACTATGGGAATGAGATGGTACTTAAATAACTCCCTTCTATCTATAGTCCCAGTACTTAGAGCTCTCCTAAAATGATAAGAAGACTGATAATGAAACAACAGAAAGATAATTATATAGAACTTTTTAACACTATGTGTCATCTATATGTATTGTCATAGATACCTATAACTACTTTTAAGTTCATAATATTTATTCAATTAAAAAAATTTGATTAATTTTCTCCCATACACAGATAAATAGTTATAGTCTTCACCCCTTTAGTAAGTGATTAGACTAATCCATGTTCAATTATACCTTTCCTTATTGCAAACATTTTGACCACATTTTATGTACATATAGTAAGTGTATTATCATTTTAAAAATACATCTTTTCCTTCTGGTTAAATTAAGGAAGACACATACTCATTATTTTATATACATTAACAACATTTACTTTAACAAATGGTGATTTGGAATACTTATTAGTAGGTGTCGTATTTCATCATATTCATTCTCAGTTGGCACTATTTGGGCAAAGCTAGTATCTCTCTCTTTTGTGTAAATTATGCAATACTAAGTCACGGGGCTTATTTTAAATTGCATCCCTCTCCATTATCTATTCACTTTCCTGTTTTCTTTCTCTTCATAGCACTCTAACCACGTAACATAATATATAATTAATTTTTTTATTGCTTATATATTTTCACCCTCTAGAATATAATTTCCACAGAGGCAAGGATTTGGTGTATTCTTTTTTTTCCCTACCAAAGTCTTTTATTTTAATTTAATTTTATTTTATTTTTTAATTAATATATAATGTATTATTTGTTTCAGGGGTACAGGTCTGTGTCAACAGTCTTATACAATTCATAGCACTCACCATAGCACACACCCTCCCCAGTGTCCACCACCCACCCACATTACCCCCCCAACCCCCTCCCCTCCAGCAACCCTCAGTTTGTTTCCCAAGATTAAGAGTCTCTTATGGTTTGTCTCCCTCCCCAGTCCCATCTTCTTTCACTTTTCCCTCCCTTCCCCTCAAGATCCCCTGCCCTGCCTCTAAATTTCCTCATATCACTGATCATATGGTAATTGTCTTTCTCTGATTGACTTATTTCACTTAGCATAATACCCTCTAGTTTCATCCACATCACTGCAGATGGCAAGATTTCATTTCTTTTGATGGCTGCATAGCATTCCATTGTATACATATATACCACATCTTCTTTATCCATTCATCTGTTGATGGACATCTAGATTCTTTCCATAGTTTGGCTATTGTGGACATTGCTGCTATAAACATTCAGGTGCATGTGCCCCTTCGGATTACTACATTTGTATCTTTAGGGTAAATACCCAGTAGTGCAATTGCTGGGTCATAGGATAGCTCTATTTTCAACTTTTTGAGGAACCTCTATACTGTTTTCTGGAGTGGCTGCACCAGCTTTTATTCCCACCAACAATGCAGGAGGGTTCCCCTTTCTCTGCATCCTCACCAACTCCTGTCATTTCCTGACTGATTTATTTTAGCTATTCTTTAGCTTCATTTAGCCTCACTGGTGTGAGGGGTTTTGATTAGCATTTCTCTGATGCTGAGTGATGTTGAGCACTTTTTCATGTGTCTGTTGGCCATTTGGATGTCTTTGCAGAAATGTCTGTTCATGTCTTCTGCCCATTTCTTGATTGGATTATTTGTTCTTTGGGTTTTGAGTTTGATAAGTTCTTTACAGATTTTGGATACTAGCTCTTTATCTGATATGCCATTTGCAAGTATCTTCTCTCCTTCTGTTGGTTGTCTTTTGGTTTTGTTGACTGTTTCCTTTGCTGTGCAAAAGCTTGAGATCTTGATGAAGTCCCAATAGTTCATTTTTGCCTTTGCTTCCCTTGTCTTTGGCAATGTTTCTAGGAAGAAGTTGCTGCGGCTGAGGTTGAAGAGGTTGTTGTCTGTGTCCTCCTCAAGAATTTTGATGGATTCCTGTCTCACATTTATGTCTTTCATCAATTTTGGGTCTATTTTTGTGTGTTGTGTAAGGAAATGGTCCAGTTTCATTCTTTTGCATGTGGCTATCCAATTTTCCTAACACCATTTGTTGAAGAGACTATCTTTTTTCCATTGGACATTCAGGTCTCAACCAGTACCAATAGACTGGGACCATTCCCTGCATATTTTCAGACCACAATACTTTGAAACTAGAACTCAACCACAAGAAGAAAGTTGGAAAGAACTCAAATACATGGAGGCTAAGGAGCATCTACTAAAGAGTGAATGGGTCAACCAGGAAATTAAAGAAGAATTTAAAAACTTCATGGAAACAAATGAAAATGAAAACACAACTGTTCAAAATCTTTGGGACACAGCAAAGGTGGTCCTAAGAGGAAAATATATAGCAATACAAGCCTTTCTTAAGAAATAAGAAAGGTCTCAAATACACAGCTTAACCCTACACCTGAAGGAGCTGGAGAAAGAACAGCAAATGAAGCCTAAACCCAGCAGGAGAAGAGAAATAATAAAGATGAGCAGAAATCAATGAAATAAAAACCAAAAGAACAGCAGAACACATCAACAAAACTAGGAGCTGGTTCTTTGAAAGAATTTAAAGATTGATAAACCCCTGGCCAGACTAATCAAAAAGAAAAAAGAAAGGACCCAAATTAATAAAATCATGAAGAGGAGAGATCACATCCAACGCCAAAAAAATACAAACAATTATAAGAACATGTTATGAGCAACTATACACCAGCAAATTTGGTAATCTGGAAGAAATGGATGCATTCCTAGAGACATATAAACTACCAAAACCAAACCAGGAAGAAATAGAAAACCTGAACAAACCCATAACCAGTAAGAGATTGAAGCTGTCATCAAAAATCTCCCAACAAACAAGAGCCCAGGGCCAGACAGCCCCAGCGGAATTCTACCAAACATTTAAAGAAGAATTAATACCTATTGGTGTATTCTATTCACTGTTGCTGCTCACATGCACCTAGTAGGCACTTGATAAATAAATACTTGTTGAATAATTGTGGTTGTTATATAAATTAATCCAACCACTTGTCTAAGGGCACAATTAAGCAAGAGATGTCCTCACTGACTTTTCAAAAAACGATTTTACTATTTTTAATGACTTAATCTGTTTTAACATCTTCCCATATCACCTTCTTAAAAAGCTTTTTGTGAGGAGTACAGTGCTGCACAATGCCATTTCAAGCAGTCTAGACTCCCACACCACTGCAAATTCTTTACTCATCCAACTACTATTTACATGTGGGTTTATGGGGATCAATCCTTTTCAAACCTACATATATGCCTTTCTAGGTCATTGGGGAAATGATTTAATTCTCTTAATAAAGAAGTCAAGGGGCACCTGGGTGGCTCAGTGGTTAAAGCCTCTGCCTTCGGCTCAGGTCATGATCTCAGGGTCCTGGGATCGAGTCCCGCATCGGGCTTTCTGCTCAGCGGGAGCCTGCCTCCTCCTCCCCTCTCTCTCTGCCTGCCTCTCTGCCTACTTGTGTCTGTCTGTCAAATAAAAAAAATAAAAAAAATAAATAAAAAATAAAAGAAGTCAAATGTACTGGAATAAAAAAAAGAACACCAAGTAGGTAATGCTCACCTTTGTTCTTTTCATGGGTGTTTGCATAACGACTTTCTACAGCATTAAATTTGCAGCTGTAGCAAAAAAGAAGCTTCTTTTTTAAAGTCTCATATTACTTGTGTTATACTTGAGGAGCTATTTTTTTAAAACATCTATCCAGTGTGGGTTGGAATAGAGTAACAACAATCCCATTGGTATAAACTTTCACTATGTTAGGTTAGTAAAAGCCATAAAGTGAAAATATGAATAATCCCCAAATAATTCTCATTGCATTTTAGAATTCATTACATTCCTTTTTAAATCTGTTTGTCTTTTTAATTATCTGTTGTTTGTGTTAATAATAAAATTAGTTTCTGAGTAACATATTGGTTGGGCAATTCTTGAGAACAGGAACCGTATCTTACTCATTTTGAAACAACCAAAGCACTTCACCCATTGCAGTGCATACAGTAAGTCCTAAATAAATTTTGAACAAATATATCCTTGGATGAATGAGGAAAAGATGTAGAAGATGTAGAAGAAAACAGTGACTAAGGCAATCATAATAAAAGATCAGTAATACTTTTCATCTTAAATTACGAATATTTGATATTGGGTCCTACAAAATAAAAAAGGCAGAAATCATCCACTTTCTCAAGCTATCCCATGAAATACTATTTCAACCTACATTCTAATTGAAACTTCCAAATGAACATTTTACATTAGGCTATTATTATAGTAAGTTGTTTAATAAGCTATTTTATTTTGCTTTGCTTTTCCAGACTTAGGACTTTACACAAGATAGAAAGGGTCCTCAAATATGTTTCCGTTTATTCATATGAATTGTCATTTTATTGAGACCACATTTTCCAACAAAAACATAATTTATTTGATTGTGCTTAGGGAAAGTCAGAGAGTGGGATTCAAAGGATTGTAGAAGGAATGATAATCAGCTATCCTTCTAAACTATTTGTGTATATACATATACATTGCAGCCAAAGATACAAAATAAATGAAAAATTTCCAAAGTAGGTGTACATTTCTTAACAAATCATAAATAAAATTTTATAAGGATGCCAAATATTTATTTTTTTGTATCTTAACGTGCTATCCTTTGTAAAAGCAAAGCAAATTTTAATAACCAATGGTTTTCTACTGAAACAATATTTTCTTTTTACCATCCCCGATTAAACTAAACATTATTATTTCTGGTATAAATGAATTTTTTAAAAAATTTTGAAGAGATCTTGTTAAAATATGTATTTTAAGTAACTGTGTGTCCTTAGAATCCAATTATACATTAGCAGGAAGAACTTGGAACAGTTTATATCTCAGATTTGTAAAAGCATGAAAATAATAATATGTGAACTGCTAACCTTGAGATCTCATGAACTCCAGGATCTTCCTGAAGACTCTATGCTTCTGAAAACATGTTTTCAGTCTGTTGATATCTCCTTATTTTTTCCTTAAAAAAGAAAACATACCTCAATATGTCATATAAGGTTATATTTGCAAAAAGTACAGCTAGCTACATGATATAAATATAACGTGACACAGGAAAATCAATAGGAATCCTAGAATACAAACAAGGCATTAAATATAGAACTCAATATTCACAGTGTATATAATTTAGCAGAAACAATATCCATCCTAGAAGAAAGTAGCAAATTTCTAATCAATAAACTAATTTTACTATGTGTAAGAAGTTAAAGATATTCCATCTTGTTAATCACCATTACACTAGATTCAATAACTTTCTGGTTTCCAGGAGATTCATATCTTCAAGACACATAAGAATCCAGGAAAATCAACCAGAATGTCATAGCTATATAGTTGGTAGCAATCACAATGAATATTTATTATGTTTTTTTATTTGTTTAAAGGAAACTATTTAATAATAAAATTAATTCAAACAGTTATATGTCCTGGTTTGAAGATACCTTAGGCTTTAAGAAAATAATTTAAACAAATTATTCTTTAAAAGAAACATGCTTTAAGAAAAATCTTATTTTTAAAACTATAGTGCCATTATTCAAAATTTTTAGTGCCATAATTTTAAAAGGTAATGAAATTCTCACAATAATTATACACTCGTATTTTTCTCAAACTAAAATGTATATAATCACTTTCTCTAAAGAATTAATGAACCTTCCCTTCTAACATGCTGAAGTAAATCATTATGTCATATACAAATGTAAAAGTTTTCCTTAAAGATGGGGTAGAGAAGTTTGTGAAGGGTGGTTCATTTAGTATTTCCACAACAGCCAGAAATGAACCATCATAGACCATTGCCAATGAAAATAGGTAGTATGGAAATACCGTACATGAGTTACTTGAATGAAGAAATAGCCCGAGCAAACGACATGGGCTGATGTTTTTCAGACAAGCTTAAAACATAAAAATCTTTAAGGGAAAAAAAAAAAGATCACAGGAACACTGTATCTCTGGGAGCCTCTTTCTTCCTTTAACTTTATGTACATCTGTGTGTATCCATCGATTTAGAACAGACTAGAATATCCACGGTACTCACTCACAAGTGTTATCAAATTATGGTCAGAATTACAGAGTTAAGCAGAGGTTATTGGGTATAGCTTGGTTCTGATGAAGTGTAGATTCAGCAGAAGAACTTGAGAAATTCTGGAGACATTGATTTAAAATTGTTTTAAGTATAATTTTAAATATCTTAAACTCTGTTGCGAACATTATACCCTCAAATGATGACATACTAAAGAACACTGAAACAATTACTTTTATCACCTGTTGCACTCATTTTGAGGAATATTTCAGAGTACAACTTTTTCTGTCTTCTGTTAATGATATATACATATATACCTATATACATATTCTAAGATTGCAGGTCGAGTAATTTAAAAACAATAAGTATATTAACAGATCTACCAGTTTGTAGTATGTCCACTGAATAAAGACTTTAAAAATTATTTGCAATTAAAACAAAGCACCAAAAATAGGTTAGATGCTGAGTTGAGTATGTCTATAAATGTCATTCATAATCTCAACTCAAACTTTCTTGTTAATGAAAATGAATTCCATAGTATTTAAGTGTCATTTTTATTTATTGAGGTATTGTTCAAGATTTTATCCTAAAAATAAAAACTTTATTTACTGTTCTTAAAAAAATGGGGAAACTGTGACCTGGTTCAGTCTCCCTATTTTATAAGTATGAAAACTTATTGCTATGTATTTGACATGTAGATAACTCTGAAGTAAGAGACGAAGTATTTTTTGACCAATATTGTTAAAACTGGAATTGAAAACATATTGTATTTTACAACCAAATAAAAGACTTTTTATAGTCATTGAGGGTTGTCTATTGAGAAAAGCAAAAGTATTTAAATTTACACACCTGCAATTACCCTATAATTTAAAAAGAGGACAAAGGACCCTTGGTAATGGAAAAAAGGAACCCAAACTTTGACCTGTTTGAAAGTCAAATAAATAAGCATATATTTGACGGACAGGATTGACCCAAACTGAGGCCAGTCAAGCCCCTGGGAGGAGTTCATCACAAAAGAAAAATAATTCTGGAAGAGCAAGTAATTTTCAATGTGAATTTCCAAGATTGGGCATCTGAGGATCAGTGCTAATTCTGGGTGCAACATGCAATAGTTATCGCAGGAAACCATTCCAACACCGCACCTTTGTTCGCTGGATGTGACCTGGGGACATGGGCTGTATGACACTGTGTAAGGAAGTATGTGTGCACTTACGTGAGAGAGAGAATTTGAAGAGTTGTGCTAAGATCTGTGGATCAATAGCACTCACCCTGAGACCCAGGCAAATTTGTAAAGGAATAATCCCTAAGTAACGTATCTCAGAAAGATCCAGGGGCTGTTACTCTTCCTCTGCAAGCCCTCTGGGCACAACAGTGGTGATGTTCACAAGTTTGGTAGAGACTGCCATTTTCCTGAAATGCTATGTCTTTGAAAAATCACAACCCAAGGTGAACACCCCTAGCATACCCTGTTAAAGTTGTACTAGGGTTGGATCCCAGTCCTACGGATGGCCTTAGCAGTGTCAAGTGACATCTGGGACTGATTTGTGGATAAATATAACCATCCCAGGCACTAAGTAAAATATTCAAGGAGAGTGAAGTTTATGGAAGACTAGGAACATGTACACTAAAGTAAATGCAACATGATTTGTCTTCATAAATATTTGTGGTGGTCATCTAAAGAACCCCGGTTTATAAGTTCTATGAAAAATAATATTGACATAAAACCATGTTATCATTTAGGAATGTGTACCTAACATTCATGATTCACATCTGATCTTTTCTAATACCTGGGATTCAATTAAGAAATTTTCTGAGACCTAGTTTTTCACTTTTAGAAATTTCTGCAATCTTGCGGAGCTAGAGGGAATGGTGAGTACCACCTCTCCTTGTGTCAGGTTCCTTAGTTTTCAGGTTGCCCGAGGACATTACTGCAAACCATCCTACCAATCCCAGCAGCCATATGTAGTGGCAAGGGTAAAAGCACTCTCCCGTGTTTGTCAACATTTTCTCTAAAGGGCACCTTTAGTAGGTCAGTGAGGCACAAAGCTCATGTTGGTGTTTCAATCAATAGTCATGGCAGACTTCACTGAGGTTACTGAAGGTCACATCTCAGTAGTAGCCTTAACTGAGCTATCAGATCAGCTTGTATTATTTGTAATGGATGATTCATTGATTAACTATAAGTAAATATAACTTGCTTAAGACACTCTTACCTTGTTCCTCTCTTCAAAAAAAAACTCTTCCAAATGCCAAGTTTTTGAGAATAAACTTAACCCTCTCAGGATCACAGAATTTGGACCCCCAAACCAACCATTTCTTCATGTCTGGAAGCCTGCTTCATGTCAGTTTCAGTATGTCAAAAGGAAATGTCACTTTGTGAACACAAGTGAAGAAATGTGAATTTGCTCTTCCCTATTTCTAAGGTGACAATAAGACTTATAAGTTCAGTGCAATAGTTTAATTGCATTTGCAACTGCATCTTAAAATATAGTATTGCATAATTAATATGCCGGCAACCAGCAAAAGCATCATTCTCTCTGAAGGACTGCTTCTTGACACAAAGGGCCTAGGGCAGAAGAATCTAGCAGGAAAGACCAATCTGCCATGTAAAGTTTGAAGCTATCTTTCCAAAAGAACAAAACCCCATGGAGAGACACATTGATTCTACTTAGAATTCTTTAAGTAACAATATCACTCTAATTTCGTGTCTTCACAAACACATGTTGAAGTACAGTTATCAAAACCCATGCAGCATCTACTCATTTACCAAACAACAAAAAGTGAATTTCAGTGCTTCCTAACATGTGTTGAACTATAATAAGGTAGTATCACGTGTCCAAAAAAGTTTCCTAAAATGATAACACTTAAGTCATTCCATTTCAGTAAAGTGGATAAGAGTTATCAAAACAAATTAAATCAGTCCTAATTGGGCTGTTTATGTATCAGGTAGTCACCATGGGAATCTTCCACTCAGTCAGCTGTGCTCGGAAGTTTACACACATTTCTTTAGAACTGTTCAGATGGATCACTGTTTAACACATGGAGAAAGATATAATGATAATTATGGGAAATTTGCAAAAATTGTAAGAAAATCTAGGTAAAAATTTAGGTAAAAATTTTAAAACCTAAAGAATTACATAGTTTTCCAGAAAATTTCCAATTAGTGAAATTGACCCAAAAAGACATACAAATTTGGTAAAACAGATTAAAAGAGATTAAAAAGGTGTTTCAGGCTCTATGATCACAGGGGCAGTTAGGGTTAACAGGTTACAGGGAAGCCTTAATGAACCTTTATAACAAAAGGTTGCAAGTTGCTTAGAGCACACACTCCACCACCAAAGGTGTTTCTCAACCTTTACATATTTTTCACTCCCCCCACTCATGTTCACACTTGCCACTCACCCAGTGTAGGGTCTGTTATTCAACATGGTAGACTATCCTTTCATATAGACTCACCTCCAGGACTTTTCTCTCTCCTCTTCGGATCAGCGTGATGAAAAAAAAAAAAAAAATCACTTGGTTAAATTCAGCTCTCCTACTATGAAACTACCAGTAGTCACTGAACAGATTACTATGATTAGAGAAAATGTAGGATACTGCATCCCTGGCAAGACTATTGATATATGATCACAGACTTCAACCCAATGACACCGCCAACAGAAGCACCTTTGCTTCTTTGCAACTCTCCAACATTTCTTCCCATCTCCCCCTCTCAGTTTATGATACTGCTTCTAAGAAAATTGGAAGAATGATTTAATTTCCTCTTCTTATCTATATCCTACATACTCTTGATATTTATACCCATATAGTCAGCCTTCAATCCTCTTATAATGGAGAAACTTCTCTCCCACCTAAGATCAATCCTTTCTCTTGGATTCTATTTCCTCTCACCAATTTTAGGTCTTTGCTGCTTCAGTTATTCCCTCATGTTCCTGCATCACCATTCCCCCTTCCCTCCCATTTTACTGGATTAGTCCCATCTGTCTGCAAACTTAACCAAAGAGGTGAAAGACCTGTAATCTGAAAACTATAAAACACTGATGAAAGAAACTAAAGATGACACATAGAAATTGAAAGACATTCCATGCTCATGGTTGGAAGAACAAATACTGTTCAAGTGTATATACTACCAAAAGCAATCTACACATTTTATGCAATCCCTATCAAAATACCTACAGCATTTTTCACAGAACTGGAACAAGCAATCCTAAATGAGTATGGAACCGCTAAGACCCCAAATAGGCAAAGCAATCTTGAAATAAAAAAACAGAACTGGAGATATCACAATTCTGGACTCCATATTATGTTACAAAGCTATTGTAATAAAAACAATATAGTACTGGCACAAAAACAGACATAGGTCAATGGAATAGAATAGAAAATCCATGGGGCGCCTGGGTGGCTCAGTGAGTTAAGCCTCTGCCTTCAGCTCAGGTCATGATCTCAGGGTCTTGGGATCATGCCCCACATCGGGCTCTCTGCTCAGCAGGGAGCCTGTTTCCCCCTCTCTCCCTTCTTCTCTGCCTACTTGTGATCTACAAATAAATAAATAAATAAAATCTTTAAAAAAAAAAAGGAAAAAGAAAATCCAGAAATAAGCCCACAGTTATATGGTCAATTAATTTCAACAAAGGAGGAAAGGAATATACAATGGAAAAAAGAAGTCTCTTCAACCAATGGTGCCTGGAAAACTGGACAGCTACAGGCAAAAGAAGGAAACTGTACTACTTTTTTACAGTATACACACAAATAAACCCAAAGTGGATTGAACACTTAACTGTGAAAACTGAAACTATAAAAATCCTAGAAGAGAGCACAGGCAGTAATTTCTCTGAGATCAGTTGCAGCACTATTTTTCTAATTACAAAGCTAAGAAAATAAAAAGCAAAAATAAAATGAGACTACATCAAAATAAAAAGCTTCTGTACAGCAAAGGAAACAATCAACAAAACTAAAAGTCACCTTACCAAATGAGAGGAGATATTTGCAAATGACATATCCAAAAAAGGATTAGTATCCAAAATATACTTAAAAAACTGATAAAATCAACACCCAAAAAACAATCCAATTTAAAAATGGACAGAAAACATGAACAGACATTTCTCCAAAGAAGACATCCAGAAGGTTGGCAGACACATGAAAAGATGCTCAACATCATTCATCATCAGGGAAATGCAAATGAAAACCACAATGAGATATGACCTCACACCTGTCAGAATGGCTAAAATCAAAAACACAAGAAACAACAAGTGTTGGAAAGGATGAGGGGAAAAGGAACACTTATGCACTGTTGGTGAGAAGGCAAAGTAGTATAGGCACCATGGAAAACAGTATGGAGATTCCTCAGCAAGTTAAAAACAGAACTATCCTACAAGCCAGTAATTGCACTACCCCAAAAAAATACAAAAACACTAATTCAAAAGGATACATACACCCCGATATTGCAGCATTATTTACAATGACTAAATTACAGAAGCAGTCAAAGTGTCCATCAAAAATGAATGGATAAAGAAAATGTGGTATATATACACAGTAGAATATGATTCAACCATAAAAAGGAATGAAATCTTGCCATTTACAACATGGATGGAATTAGAGAGTATTGTGCTAAATGAAATAAGTCAGTCAGAAAAAGACAAATACCAGATGTTTCACTCATATGAGGAATTTAAGAAACAAAACAAACGAGCAAAGGAAAAGAGGGAGAGAAAAACCAGGAAACAGACTCTTGACTATAGAGAACAGATGGTTACCAGAAGAAAGGTGGGTGGGAGATGAGCGAAATAGGTGGAGGGGATTAATAGTGCACTGATCTTGATGAGCACTGAGTAATGTATAGAATTGTTAAATCGCTGTACATCTGAAACTAATATTACACTGTATGTTACCTATTCTGGAATAAAATTAAAAACTTAATTTAAAAAAATCCCTTTACATCAGTTCCCCATCTCATCACTTTATTTCTCAATTCCATTTAATAGCAACTTCCCCAGAGAAGTATTGAACGCCTCCAAATTAGGCTTCATTTTTACAACTCCACTGAAGTAGCACTTCCCATGGTCAGCAGTGAACTCAGATATTGACAAACCAAATGGTAAATTTTCTCTCAAGAGAGTTTGATTCAGATAATCACTTTTTTTTTTTTTTTTTTAACTTGGCTTCTAGGATATCATACACGAAGTAGGCTTTTCTCCTACCTCATCTGCTGCCCTTTCTTAATCTCTTTGCCTAATTTCTTCTCATCTTCCTGACGCTGAAATCCTTTAGTAGATTGAGATGTGATATTTCTTCTCTATTTGACTCTTTCTTACAAAAGCAGATCCAGTTCTATGTCTTTAAATACCACCATTTATTAATGAATCCCCAATTTAGCTTTTAGCTTGAACCCCTTCTCTGGGCTATAGATTCTGATATCCAGTCTATTCCACAGCTCTGCTTGAATGGCTAATATGCTTTTGAAAGTTAACATGTTAATATAATAGTAATAATAGTAATAATGATAATAAAAAGAAAGGAAGGAAGAAATAAAGGAAAGAACGAAGGAAGGAAAGATGGAAGGGAGAGAAAGAAAGAAAATAACATACTCCAGGCTTCCTCCTCCTCCTCCTCCTACTCCAGTCTTTCCCAGTGCAGCAAATGACATCCGTATTTACCCAGTGACTTATAATAAAAACATAGCTCCTAGAGAAATGGCTGATTCTAGGACTCAGGCAAGGAAAACAAAAAATGAACTTGAAGCATCTTATGGTGATGGAAAGAAAGGAAGAGAAAGAAAAAACAGGCACAGGCATGTCAAAAAGATAAAAGAATAAACCTGAAAGAACTTTCAATGACCAAAGTTGGAATAGTTTAAGCAAATAATAATAATAACAGTAATAATAATAATAATGACAGTATTAGATTATAACCAAGAAATAAAATAAATATCTATGAGTCTATACTCATGTAAATAAATAAATAAGTAGGGAAGAAGGAACAAATCTTTCTTACAAGTATTCCAAAATATATACGTAGATCCTTTTTCAGGAAGTGGAGTTTGATCCTCACTCCCACCTTAAGTGTGAGCTGTATTTAAATAAATTGCTTCCAAAGAATAAAATATGGAAAAAAGAAAAAAAAAAAAACTAATGATAAGTTGGAGAAACTTAGCAGATATCATCTTAACCAAATGACAAACATTAATACCACCAGTGACACAGCACGTTAGTATCATCTAGTCCCTCATATATTTGGACAGGAAGAGCACTTCATTCTCTGTGCCTTTCTTATTCCAGATCCACAACCCCCATGTAATGAGAAAACACCAGAGAAAACTAAAATTGCCGAACATTCTAACTATGCTCTTCAAAAAGTAATGGTCCTAAAAAAACAAGAGAAGACTGAAAAAAACAGAGGAAAATAAGAAGACATGATAACTAAATTCGACATGATATTCTTGAGTAGATCTTATTAGAAAAAGGATATCCATGAATACATCTGAAAAGAATCTGTAGTTTAGTTAATATAATAATAAGTGGTAACAATGTTAATTTCTTTGTCTGGACAAATGTACCATGGTTATGTAAGATGTTAACACTGGAGGAAGCTGAGCAAAGGATTTAGGTAATTCTGTGCTATTTTTACAACTTTGCCATGAATCTAAAATTATTCCAAAATATAAAGTTATTTAAAAGCCTCAGAATTATTCATGTTTATCTGTTTTTCTTAAACCTCACATCTAAACATCAGCATCTCCCATCAGCTCTACCTTCAAGATTTATTGTCAATCTGAGCACTTCTCACCAAATCCCACATCTCTCACTTCTACCACTCAACAGTGGTTTCCCACCTGGTCAATGTCTTCTCCATTGATTCCCCATTGCCCATGCACACAAGTGTCAAGCTCTTTGCCAATGGTCTGCATCTGCTCTTCATTCTTTCTAGAAGTCCCCTCTCACTCCAGATATTACATGGCCTAACCCTAACCCTACTATTAAGAATCTATCCTCAAAAAAGTAAAGCACTGGTGGCACCTGGGTGGTGCAGTTGGTTGGGCCTCTGACTCTTGATTTCAGCTCAGGTCTTGATCTTAGGGTGGTGTGATTGAGCCCCGCTTTGGGCTCTATGCTTAGTGTGGAGTCTGCTTGGGATTCTCTCCTTCTCCTCCCTACCATAAACAAATAAATATATCTACATCTATATCTATATCTACATCTATTAGAGAAACAAAAGTAAAGCATTGGAGGAACTGGATGGCTCAGTCAGTTAAGCAACCAACTACTGATTTCAGCTCAGGTCCTAATTTCAGGGTTGTGATATCAAAACCCATGATGGCTCCATGCTGGGTGTGAGCCTGCTTGGGATTCTCTCTCTCCCCACTCCCCCTCAATCTTTTCCAGTAAAGCACCAGTATATAAGGACTTCTTCAAAAGAATATGCATTATAGCCTTGCTTTTGCTGCATAAAAACTAAGCTGAAACAAATGAACACTCGTAGGGGAAAGACTGAAAAAAATAGAATATATCCAATATTTTGCAATCATCAAAAAGAATAAAATAGAGCTATGATAAGGACGTTGGGGAATTTTCATAAGGTATTGTTCAATGAAAAGAGTCAGGATTAAGAAAAATGTATACAAAATAATCCACTTTTGACAAAAAAATCTTTTGTGACAATATCTTTATGATTATTTGATATTGAAAAAAATGAAAGGATATAAACTAGGACAATAAGAGTTACCTACAGGAGTTAGAAATATAGATGAAGAATGCAGAGGAAGAAAAAGGAAAAACCAGGGCGCCTGGGTGGCTCAGTCAGTTAAGCATCTGCCTTTGGCTTAGGTCATGATCCCAGGGTCCTGGGATCGGGTCTCCTGCATTAGGCTCCCTGCTTAGTGGGAGCCTGCTTCTCCCTCTCCCACTCCACCTGCTTGTGTTCCCTCTCTCTCTGTGTCTCTCTCTGTCAAATAAATAAATAAAATCTTTAAAAAAAAAGAAAGAAAGAAAGAAAGAAAGAAAGAAAGAAAGAAAGAAAAAAGGGAAAGGAAAAACCAAGCAAAATAAAAAGAAAGAAAAGAGAGAGGGAGGAAGGAGAGAGGGAAGGAAACGGGTAAGAAAAAGAAAGAGAGAGAGAGGGAGGGAGCTCAAAATAAGATTATATTTTAGTTAAATTATTTGTGGATTATCTTGGAACCAGAAAATATCATGAAAATAATTCAACAGTAATCGATAGAACAATGTATAAAATTGAACATGCACTATGTACATGAATATTTAGAACAACATAGGTTTTAATATAAAAAAATGAGAACAACTTAAAAAACAACTGGCAGGAGAAGGGATGACTATATTGGGTAAACTTATGCTGTGGAATAGCATGAAGAAAGAAAGAGATAGAGAGGAAGAAGGGAGGGAGGGAGGAAAAGAAAAGAAAGAGCAAGGAAGGAAATTAAGTAAATTTTGTGAAACAGTATTTACGACTTCACATAAAAATGCATGTGTGTCTGTATGAAAGAGAATTATTCAGAGATTCCATTTTGAAGCACAGAATGGTTTTTGGACATTGGGCCCCCAATTTTCTCAAGCAGAAACCAACTTTTAAATATAAAATTGATTGCAGGTCTTCTTAATCTCAGAGAGAAAATAGAGGATTGCTGCTAGAATTGATCAGGTTCCCAGGAAATGCATAAATTCTTACAGATGGTCCCAGGAACACAGCTAAATTGCAGCCTATGTTAGTCAGTGTACTTTCAGTGTATGGCAGAAAATAGAAATCAAACCTAAAAAAAGAAAAAGCAATATCTATGGACAGGAAGAAAAGAGGAAGAACTTTACAGAATGTGTTCACTGAACTTTTAGTTGTCAAAGCAGCCTGTGGTATCTGCTTTAATTTTTTTTTTTAAAGATTTTATTTATTTATTTGACAGAGAGATCACAAGCAGGCAGAGAGGCAGGCAGAGAGAGAGGAGGAAGCAGGCTCCCCTAGAGAGCAGAGAGCCCGATGCGGGGATCGATCCCAGGACTCTGAGATCATGACCTGAGCCGAAGGCAGCGGCTTAACCCACTGAGCCACCCAGGCGCCCCTGCTTTAATTTTTATAGTGGGCACTGTCCCTCATGGAAACCACACAGTAACTGTCCCACAGGGGAGGAACACCCAAATAAATAGCTGAATAGTTGCTGGGCTGCCCTGACAACTGGCATTCCCTTGAAGAACAATGAGGAACAAATCAGAGACATTGTATTATAAAGTACGTTCTCATCTTTTCTGCCACAATAAGATATAAGGAGCCTCACAAATATGCCCCTGTTGGAAGTGTCCAGCACCTACTATTTCATAAATGCTGATGTACTTTCTTCAGATTTCAGAAACATTGCATGTTGTGGCAGGCAGAATTGGGGTAAACGATTATGTAATTAACTTGGTCACAAACTGGTCCGCTTTTAACACCGTGTTGCTACACATTGTGCCAATGTTGAATACGAAGTATGGATAAAGGAAAGAGGGATTCATTCGGGATATTATCTGAGGGAATTTGGTTATAGAAGTCTGTTGTTGGACTTCTTGATAGATGACTATAATAAAGTGACTTTACCAGAAGGTGAATATAAATGAGCCCTGAATGAAGATTTTTAAAAAATATATAAGTAGGGGGGTACCTGGGTGGCTCAGTGGGTTAAGCCTCTGCCTTTGGCTCAGGTCATGATCTCAGGGTCCTGGGATCAAGCCCCGCATTGATCTCAGGGTCCTGGGATCAAGCCCCGCATTGGGCTCTCTGCTCGGCAGGGAGCCTGCTTCCTCCCCTCTCTGCCTGCTGCTCTGCCTACTTGTAATCTCTCTCTCTCTCTCTGTTAAATAAATAAATTAAAATCTTTAAAAAAAATATATATATATATGTAGGGAAATGCTGATTCAATACAGTTGAAGGGAGATATAAGTGACATAATAATGTAATATAAAGTGCTCAGGCTCTCGAGGATCAAAAACACAGACATTAACATCTTGCTGATGCTCTCATCTTTATGACTTTGGGCAATTTACTTAACATCAGTTTCTTCATCTGTTAAATGGGCATATAAACTCTGATTTCATATTTTTCAGGAAAGATAAATAAGGCATTTAAAACAACATGTGAGGGATGCCTAGGTGGCTCAGTCATTAAGTGTCTGCCTTTGGCTCAGGTCATGATCACAGTATTCCTGGGATCAAACCCCACATCGGCCTCCCTGCTCAGCAGGAAGCCGGTTTCTCTTTCTCCTACTCTCCTTGCTGGTGTTCATGTTCTCGCTATCTCTCTCTGTCAAATAAATAAACGAAATCTTTAAAAAATTATAACAATAATAAATAAATAAAACAACATGTGACTAATAGCAGATCTTTAACATATTAGTTCTCTTAATTTTAACCAACTGAGCCACCCACGCGTCCCTTAGTTCTCTTAATTTTAAAAAGGGTAACCTAACATTACTCCTGACTTAATCTTGTTTTTACCTTGTTTTCCTCTCCCATAATTTTCTCATTTATTTTATATTTATTCTTGATAATTTATGCAAAAGAGCAGAATTTTGATAGAGTATTTATAAATTTAAAAGACAACTGACATATTTCCACTATTCACAATTTATTTGTATAGTGCTGTTTAAACAAAAGCGATTTAGATCTTCATGTTTATTCACTATGGTATCAAAATGAATTACTAGTATGATAGCCATTATTATTGGTGACCCAACATATTTTTCTTTCTTCTATTTTTTTTTTCTCTCTTAACATACTCTACATCTCCTTTCTTATTACCACAAGAGTGGATAAATGAACAAGATCTAGCCAAACAAAGAACCTCATTCCTTGGCCACAGTGACTTGTTCAGTGAAGGGCATGTGACGCAGGCTAGAGTTATCAGGCAGGGTCCATTCAGAAAACAGAGGCAATGCTAGATGGTTCAATGGAAGGAATTTCATATGGTGAACTGGTTATAATAATTTTCTAAGAGTTGAGATGCCAGACAAAACAGAAAACAAAGGAACTCGGAGATAAGTAAGAAAAAGCTAACACTCCTTCAGCTGGAGGCACAAAGGAAGAATGGACGTCACCAGAACTCAAAACCTGGTGCTACCTTGTGGGAGCAAGATATGAGGAAGGGCTGCTCCATGGAGTCTGTGACCATAAAAGCAAGGTCATTACAGCAAAGGCTGGAAATATGGTAGAGATGCAGTGGCCACTGGAAGTATCAGCTGAGGCATGGATGAGTGCAGGGGAATACGCTGGTTTATCCTTTCATCCTGCCCTCTATTGTCCCACCAGTGCATCTCCTCTGTTGAATCCATCTGGAAATCAATGGACAAGGTACAATTTTCAGAGGAAGGGCAGACTGAGAACAAATGAGCACACAGTTGACACACCAAGATAATTCTCACAGAGAAAGGATATTTCATCATCTAAGTTGCTGGAGCCAGGAAAGGAGATTTTTTCCTTGCCTTCAAGAACATAGTGCTAGGAAGACATCTATGTCTATGTGCAGGCAGATATCTTCCACAGATTAGGGAAACCCATAATCCCATATCGGTCAGAGAAAATGAGGCCTTCTTCTAATGAGAAGAGAACCAAGTCGTGGGGGTGGGGAGAGCACTGAGTTTGCCACGTGAGCCCCAGATCCATTTTGCCCGATGTGACCTCACCCCTGTCTTTCTTGATTACATGAACTAAGAGGTCTCTTTTTGGTTTAAACTAGGCTATATAGGGCTTTTTTTCCCTTGTAATAAAGAGTCTTGACTAACATAACCATGACCATTAACTGAATATCTTAAAGAGGTTCGAGGACAAACGCCGAATATTACTAGTAAAAAAAAAAAAAAAAAGAAATCAAAGAATGGATAGGTTACCAGTAAAAGAAATTAAATGAACATGGTGATGTTGACAGGCCTTGGCTGACATAATAGTGAATGAATTCTCTTTCTCTTTTATCTTAAATAAGGAATTTAAATACAGGGAAAAAAAGGAATCTAAAAAGGTAATTTCCCCCAGCCTCTTAAGACAGAGGAGCCGGTTGATTTCTTTGATTCATGCCTGGTAATCAGACTACAAAAGGAATCCAGATCAATGCCAGATGGGGGCTATCAAAACAAAAATTGGCCACAAAGAAACAAAAATGTATTTAAAGTTAATCTGCAGCTATAATATGTGGGATGTTAAACAGAGCAGTTTCATCCTCTTTTATCCTACTTCAACAATTCAAGAGAGAATTTTTTTAATAATGTACGTGAATGATTTATCCTTTAACCCATTTGCAGAAAAGGTAAAGGAGAGCTGGTCCACTACCGTATCTGTTTACTTGTGCTGAACACTATCATTTCTAGCTTCTCCATCTTGCACAGCAATCAATATATGTACTATCTTTTTACTACTCCTCAATCAAGTGGAAAATAGAAATTAAAAGGTTTTGCTTTATAGAATAGAAATCCTTAGAAACCTAAAGGTGGTTAGCAGTTTGTTTGCTTTGAGTACCTAGAACAAAGAGTCAGATCTCACTTGCCAATAAGTAATTTTGTTTGAAGAACTTAAAACAACCCCCACCTTCCCCAAAGCATGTTTCCATTCAGTGATGCATCTTCTTCTAGGTCAAAGTTTCCTAGAGATCAGAGTTGATCTTTCTCCATTCTACATAATTTTCAGATAAAAATGATATTTCTCAGTATGGTTTCATGTCTATTAGTCTCATCTATTCATCTAGTGAGAATATTCCCCAGGGCAGGAGCACGCTTTTACTCTGCCTACTCTCCAGCATAGTCTTCTACACACAGTGATCTCCATTGATTCTCTTTTACGAACAGAATCTTAATAGACTCTTGGTATATGGGAAGAATTTATATCCCTTCAGTCTTAGAGGTACCAGGGGCAGGAACACCAGAGGTTCAGCATTTAACAAAGCTAATTTTTGTGGCAATCAGCATAGGTGGGTTAAACTTGACCAGAATCTCAATTTCTATCACTTTCAACTGTATTTCATTTTATTCTCACTAGTATTAATGTAAAGGAGGACTGAAGAACCACTTGTCTTTAATGTAGAAAGTTCTTCAAAAATTGAGGATTTTGAAACAAAGTATCTGTTACGTGGCATGGAAACAAAATGATTGTTTTTATTTTTTTATGGATTTTAGAACATACCTCAGAGTGTAGTGGTTAACAATGCTGTCTCTGGCATTTGAGCTTGTTTTAATTCCAGCACCAGCATGTACAAACTGTGTGAATTTAGGCATGTTTATGCTACCTTCTTCTCAGTTTCCTTATCTGTAACATGGAAATTCCACCAAGATCACCACCTTCACTCTTGTCATAGATTGTCTTGTGGGGATTAAATGAGATAGTGATTCAAAGGCATTCAAAATTGAAATGAAATTTTTGTGAATGGCGTATGATAGGGATCCAGTTTTGCTCTTTCGTATGTGAATATCTAGTTTTTAAAACACCATTGATTAAAGAGACTAACTTTTCTCTACGGCATATTTTGGCTCCTTTGTGAATCATTGGTTGGCTATATATGCATGAGTTTATGTTGGGGTCTCTATTCTGTTTCACTGATCCATGTATCTGTTTTTATGTCAGTACCATTTTGCTTTAATTACTACAGTTTTATAATATAGTTTGAAATCAGGAAGAATGTTGCCTTCAGCTTTGTTCTTTCTTAATGAAACACGTTTTAAAGTGAATTTTAAATTAACCTTGGCCATTTCTAAGGGCCCTTTAATGCATACACATTGCCAGACTAAATTTGATCCTCATGTGGGATTAAAGATTTTATTTATTTTTATTTTTACGAGAGAGAGAGCGAGCAAGTGTGCACATTCATGAGTGGGGAAGAAGGGTAGAGGGAGAAGCAGACTACCCACTGAGCAGGGAGCCTGATGCAGGACTGGATCCCAGAGCCCTGGGATCATGACCTGAGCAGAAGGCAGACGCTTAACCAACTGAGCCATGCAGGTACCCTTCCTCATGTGAGATTAAGTTACCTTATTATGTAAAAGAGTCAAAGGTAATAATAGTTTTATATTTGGAAAAATATTTTTCAGTTTATAATATTAACAGGTCATAGAAAAAATGGGATTGTTTTGATATGAACTAATGAGGAATACGATGTAACTTCATAGTGCTTATTAATTAAAAACTCTTAATGGAAGGATACCTCCTTCATATAGGATAAAGAATATCCTATGGCTAAAGATATAACCTGGGAACATTTCCATTAAAAAAAGAAAAACAATGTCTTTTTAGTAACAAAAGTAATCTGTTACAACATATATAAAAAGTCTCATTCATAATAGGGTCAAAAAACTTTGGGGATTCAGCAAGGAAAATGCACAGCAAGAAGAAAAGCACAAAACTCTACTATAGGCAAAATAAATATGAAAGGATATCTGGCATTCCTTTTTTTTTTTTTTTAAGATTTTATTCATTATTTATTTGACAGGCAGAGATCACAAGTAGCAGAGAGGCAGGCAGAGAGAGAGAGAAGTGGAAGCAGGCTCCCTGCCAAGCAGAGAGACCGATTCGGGGCTCGATCCCAGGACCCCGGGATCATGACCTGAGCTGAAGGCAGAGGCTTTAACCCACTGAGCCACCCAGGCACCCCGAAATCTGGCATTCCTAAAATGGAAAAGCAATATGGCAAAGACACCAACCTTCCTTGTGAACCAAATTAACCTACAAATTTAATGTAATTCCCATGACATAGCAATGGTTTGTTTGGTAACTTGGCAATATTCTTTTAAAATTCAAATAATGTTCATGTGAAATAGCTTATAAAGCCTTTAAAGAGTATGGTAGTGTGTGGTGTTTCTGTCTAGTTAAGGAAAATTGGGAACTCTTATGTGAGATAGTAAAACTTAATATAGAGTCATAACATAACACTATTGTTGGTTTTGGAATAACCATCCAGATCATGAAACAGAAAGGAGACCACAGACACTAGTCCTATTGTTTTTAAGCATTTGGTTCAAGAAAAGAATACACTTTCATATTAATAGAAACTATATTATTCAGTATATGATTTTTGGAAAACTGGAAAATTACATATTTCACACAATATGCCAACAATTTTCAACTGAAGATTTAAATATATAATAGAAAGTTACAAAAGTTCTAGAAGAAATTATTTGTATACAATTAATCTTGGGAGCAGAGAAGTTCCACCTAAGTATTTCCTAAAAGCCAAATCCATGATATATTTGACCACATAATCATATTTCTATGGCAAACATAGAGTGAAAAGACAAATGGCAAAATAGGAAAGACATTATTGCATATGTGTTAATCAAATAATCCTTAATATTATAAAACAATGAAAGAGAAATCATGATAATAATAAAATAGTAGAACATTCATATACACAGAAAAAAAAGCAAATAAATAAATATATAAATAGTCGGCTTCCTAGTATTCAGAGAAATTCAAGTTAAAACACCAGTAGAATCAGTTCTTACCTACCAGATTGGCCAAGAGGTGTATGTGGGCCCAAGTGGCAAGATGTTGGGGCAATAGGCACTCAATTACTCAAAATAGGCATATAAATTGGTAAAGTTTTCTGGACGGCAATTAAAATTATATTCTTTGAACTATGATTTCCATTTTTAAGGATTTATTCTAAGATTTATCTACAAGCATGTCATGATAGCAATAATCATATTAGTGAAAAATCTAGAAAGCTATCATAATGAATGAACACAAGTCTTATTAAGCTAAAAATGTATGAAAATAAATTGAGAAAATATATAGATATTGTGAAAATTGAGAAATATGTAAATAACAAAACTTACTATCCATAATTTTAATATCCAGAGAAGATGTCTCTTAAGGTTTTCTATATTTCTACAGAAAATATTTCTCTTTTTACCTCTAGATCTTATTTTATACATATCTCATACAGATATGAGAGGTTTTATAAATAGGAGTAGAAATGTAATGGAGGTTTTATAAATGCGAGGAAAATATAATTTTGCAAACTTCTTTATTAATGTGAATATATTTTTATTTAATAGATACATTCGTTCAACTGTTTTTATTGGCCACATAGTAATTGACTATATGGATTTTCCATAGATTATTTAAACAATTGTGTGGTATATAGGTTCTACATAATTTTTCACCATAAGAATAAATACTGCAAAAACCATTGTTAAAGCTAAAATTTTTATACATTCAGTTTTTTTTTAAAGATTTTATTTATATATTTGACAGGGAGAGAGAGATATCACAAGTAGGCAGAGAAGCAGGCAGAGAGAGTGGGGGAAGCAGGCTCCCTGCTGAGCAGAGAGCCTGATGTGGAGCTTGATCCCAGGACCCTGAGATCATGACCTGAGCTGAAGGCAGAGGCTTAACCCACTGAGCCACCCAGGCACCCTTACATTCAGTTTTTGAAAGTAATAAGTAAATGTTAAATATATTGATTCAAAGTATTTCAATGTTCTAATCTTAGAATATTCTGACTTAATGAATAAGCTTAAAGGTTGGTAAAGCTATGTAGAGAGGTTGGAGAGGGATTTCACTTATACTGGCAAAATTGTGTGCATAAATTGGAAATTTTATGAACATTTGATAGAAATATGTTTTCTTCTATGAGTCTGCACCTGTTGAAGTTCACCCCAATTGTATCCAAAATTCTTAATTTCTCTAAAATTAGTTAACTTATTTCAGTTGTCTCACGTCATGTTTAAAATGACAAATCATTTAATCAATTAAGCATTTCCTTTTTCAAAAAAAGATGTGAACATGGCAATCGAAAATAAGTTTATTTAAGACCAACATCAGAATGAAATGAAATAATTCGTTTAAAACATCTAGCACAATGCCTGGCAAATTATATGTGTTCAATAAAGCTTGTTGTGATTATTACCATTAAGTAATGTGGGGCGAATATGGGATGCAGCTCTTATCCTCAAGGAGTTTAAATAATTATAATGATTAATTTCAACCATTTTCCATATTCTGGCTAAAAGCTAGTGAATGCTAAAAGAAAAGAAGTTATTTGAAATATAACAGAATTTATTTAAGGTGCATTTATCCTTTTTGGATTCCATTCATTTTTTAGTTTTTCATCAAAACTTTTATTTACGTCATATTAACGGGGAATTTCTAAGTATATATACTTCTTTATTAGTGCCTATAAATTACTTAAGTTTACTTAGATTTTCTTTTGCAGCCTCTCTAGCTTTATGCATATTTTTAAAAAAATCTAGGACAAATGTAAGATATAGATGTCCTAATGTAGCCATGATCTAATTAGCATAACAATTTTAGTATTGATTAATCACCATGATAACTGTCAGCCTAATGATCAATTATTTTGGTAAGTAAAAAATTCTTTTTTTTTTAAAGATTTATTTATTTATTTATTTGACAGAGAGAGAGATTACAAGTAGGCAGAGAGGCAGGCAGAGAGAGGAGGAAGCAGGCTCCCCGCTGAGGAGAGAGCCCAACTCGGGGCTCGATCCCAGGACCCTGAGATCATGACCTGAGCAGAAGGCAGAGGCTTTAACACACTGAGCCATCCAGGCGCCCCATGTAAGTAAAAAATTCTTAAAATGTGTGTATGTGTGTATGTGTGTATGTGTCTGAAATATAGAGAGATATTTAAAATAGGTACTACTTTCTCCAAGCTAAAATGGCGGTTGTCATAGAAACAGCAAACAGCAAAAAGTCAGATCTGACATAACAAGAAAATAGTGGACAAAATCTTTGGAGAAATTGTGAAATGGGACGGCTATATTAGAAAAATTAACCATATTTAAAATTAATTAGTCATCATTTCTTCCAAACCAAGTTTCTCAGGGATGGAATTAAGTATTGCACACCCTAGCATTGTTAAAATTTAAAGTATACATGTTTTTTCAAATGTAAACATTGTAACCATTAGAGGAATTTTAAGATGAAATATATTAAGTATTCTTTGTGAATATTTAAAAGCAATTTTATTAATAAGATGGTTTAATACTAAATATTTACATTTTTAATCTTAAAAGATATATCCATTACCATGATCACGCAATCATTGTGCAAAAATGTGTTGCCTTACATGCAATTCAGGTCTTCACAATATCACAACTAATGGGACTCACTATTGCATTTCAGCCAGAAATATCTAGTGCTTTTAGCACTCTGTCTAGCAATCTTCCCTAGCTTTCATGTTGCTTTGTAAATTGTTTTAATAGAGTTTGCTTTTTTTGTCACGCTAATTAAGACCACTGCAGCTATCCATTAATGATCTTAAAGTGATTTAATAGTTCATTATGTAAATCAAGTTTCGTAACATTTCATTCAAAGTCCTAGAATTCTAAATTACATAAATCAATCTTTATTACTCTTCTATTATTATATCTGTGAGATAAGATAAAACCAAATACAACAAACTGAGCCTCCATTTCAATTTTAATTCACAATACTTTTCTACTTGAACATTAAATATTTATTACTTCAAAAAATGCTTTTCTAATTTTTTGTGTTGACCTTCAAAAATCAAATATTTGTCTTCTGCTATACTTATTATGATTGCTCATTCTTCATTACATTTAAAAACTATACTTTAACCTTAATCCCACTGTCAAATGAACTCAGTAAACTTGAGATATATAACAATTCTATTTCATGCCAGATCACTGTAGCTGAACATATAAGACATATGCTACAACAATTCTGTGGCCCTAAAACATTCCCAGTTTACTCCCAAATTCCTCAGACAAAAAAAAAGGAACATTTTCAGAGTACAAACATGTACTTTCCAGAGTGAAATGGTTAAATATCGCAGCCAATTCAGAAATAGCACCAACTGGCTCTTTTTTTTTTTTTTTTTAAAGCAAGACCAGATTTAATTCTATTCTGTATTCACATGCACACAAATATACTTCCCTCGAGCTGTCAGAAAGCATCAGATTGCCTAATCTGCATGATGAATTTTAAAATCTTCTGAGAAACACAAGGACATTTGCTTCAGGCACTATTTCATCATCACCATCATAAACAAGTATAAAGCCAGTCAACCTTTGGTATTCAAACCAAAGCCAAAAGATTATGGGGCTTTGAAAACGGTTAGTAGAATTTGAATCACCTCAATTTCATTTGGATCCATTTTTGAAGTCATGATATTTTGCAGTTAGGCAATCATCTATCTATTGCCTGTGACTACTCCTAGGTTACCCCAAAATAAGGATGTAATTCTTATCAAGAGGTTTATAAAACATGCAAATATTCTATGAAATATTTGTAAAGAAATTACATCATCAGATGAAAATATTCTGATCACTAATGTGAAGATAGTGTCTTTAAAATTTAATAGCAACTCTAATTCTTATACTCATGAAATACAGCTACCCTATCAATTCTACCTATAGACATTCTGAGTAAATAATGGATGTGGAAAATTGGAAGATTTGCTATGATATATTTTGGATCCCATCCTACTAGGGCTTTATCACTTCTATACTGTGAGAAATAGTACCATTAACCCCACGAGGAACTACCTTTACATTCTGTTTTTTCATGGTTGCTAACTGAGAGTTAAAACCACAAGCAGTAAGCATTGTTTTTCTAGATTCACTATGACAGTGATATATAAAAACGTATTTGAAATTCAGACCAATTGTGCTTAAGTTTAAAGCCAAATTTAAGTTTTTCAGGGCTTAAAACAAACAAGCAAATATAAAAGCCAATTCTGTACCTAGGCAGCAAAATGAAATATAATTACTGCATTCAGCCAGAAGCTGTGACTAAGTGAGTCTAATCGAAATGCAAGGTAAGTGGGTTTCTGAAGTCTTGAATTATTGAACAAGTAATGTAGGGTCCTGGAGTTCAAGGGATGGAAAGATATCATTATCTTTTTTTTTTTTTTCCTAGGGAGTCCAGGCTGCCCATTCACCCCTCTGGCAAAAGTGGAATGTACAAAGGTTTTACTTTTAAGGTAAATGAAATAACCCTCTATTTGCTAGCTGCTGTTAAAGATGCACACTGCATACTTCATCTCATCTTCTTTTCATTGTTGCATTTTCACATTATCACAAGTAGCATTATGTCACCAAGACAAACCAACTTCCTTCACGGAAATGTAAAACAACATGTTTGCTCTAAGGTATTTCCATCAATGTCAGTGACATACAAGGGAAGTCTCAACAGTCTGCCCTGTCACTTACTTACAGAAAAGGGGAAGGGAAAGTGCTCATTCCCACTCAAATTGAATTCTCTGTCCACTATTTCTTTCGCTCATTGAATTTATTCATAAAACTCATCAATGACACTATATTACATCCAAGAGATACTAGCACTTTCACTAGAAACCAACTGAAAAGGGAAAAAAAAAAAAAAGACAAGAGATGAAATGCCAATTGCCCTTTCACCAAAAGACTCATTCCATTTCTAAGAGGAGCTGGCACAAAAGCTAAACCAATCTCTCTCTTGGTGATTTGGGTCTGACTTAGTATTCAGTGATAAAACAGACCCACCAGAGAGCAGCAGCATCAGTCTCATTGAAAGGTAGACCCTAAGGTTCTACAATAAAGTCCTCTGCCAATAGCTGACATGTGGATTCTTCTCTAGTTACTCTTACTGGGCCTCAGTCTCCACATCTGTAAAAATAAGAAACAGTCTAGATGTTCTCAAAGGTCCTAGTAGACCTAACATTCTTTGAATTCAAAATGACGTTGATTCCTTACTGTTGTTTTGGTCTTATTCCATTACATTGTGTTGGATCCTCTCAAAAGAAATTAAAATGGGTTTTCTTCCTTCACTTGCCCAATTTTATGAAATATCAGTAAGCTTTATATTGATGATTAAGCTAAGAATCTCACAATAACAGGAAACCATCCATAAGTCATATTTTCCAACCATTCTTTCTTACCCTCCTCCCCACTGTTCATCTCAAGTCATGGTTCTGATCATGCATTCAATTACAAGTTGTCCAGTGATGCACACCATCTCCTTACATCAGCAAACATTTCCCTCAAAACCCTCGGAGATTCACTAAGAAGAGTACATTAGCAACAGTGCTCAAGGCAGTTAATGAAACTTTTGAAGCTACTTTCTTCATCAGCCTGACTTCTCCTCCTGGAGCCTCCTCCTCCACAGACTTTCACAATTGGGATGAATGAGAAAACTGGTGAACAGATGTCCAAATAGTTTATTTTATCCAAATAAAACCACTCTCCCCTAAACTTTTCCCTTTCTGGGGTGCTCAGGTGCCCATATCAAGTGCCTGACCTATAATTTTTCAAACTCCTCAAAGCCACCAGAACATCACTTTCATCTGGAAAGCATCTTGAGCCACAACTGTAAGATCTGATGGTGTTTAAATGAACATTATAGGTACTTTGTGAACTCACAAGCTATAGAAATCAATAGATGTCTTGCATAGAGTGTCCTACAATTGATTTTTCCAGGAGAGAGTCAATTTGTAACTTTAGGAGAGACATAGACACCAGGGAGGTTGAAAGCATATTGAAGGTTTAAAAACAACAACACAGGCATGTGGAAATTGCTGCCCTGGTGAGGTGGTATCTCAAAGAAAGAGAGTCTAGACTGATGATGTTTTTCAGGAGTGGCTAAAGGGAAAAAGTAAAAAAATTCCAGGCAGCTCCTGCGGTGTTCTGGGGCTTGGAGAAGGAAAATTCTCCAAGGTACACATGCAGGGTATTCAATAGCATTCTTGAGGGTCTTGAATTTAAATATAGAGTAAGGATAAAGACGGCCAGTAGATTCGTCCTCTCTGGCTTTTAAAAACTGCTTGAAATTGTAAAAATAATGTATTGCCTACTTGAAATTTGCTAAGACATTAGATCTCAAGTGTTCACCATTAATAACGAAAACTAACTATGTGAGGTAATGGAAATATTAATTAGCTTGATTGTGCTGATTATTTCACAATGCATACATGTAACACAATATCATATTATACACCTTAAATATGTACCGTGTTTATTGTCGAAGAAGGAAACTATTACAAAAAAGGAAAAAGTTATCTAATTTTAATCTAATCACTCAATAAAGAAGTCTAAGCGTCATTCAATGCTTAGTACTCTTCAGCACTCTGGGTGACAGCAAGTTGTGTGCCCTCCACAGGGCAACAGTCGCTCAGAGGAAGGAGGTGAAAGGTTTATTTATAGATAAATCTCAAACAAACCTACCCCCAGACCCACTGACTCACAATAACCTTTCTGGATAACTAGAGAATCCCATTCTCAAAAGAGCTCTTGCTTTCTCCCTTCTCCCAAGTGTTCCTTTATCTCCTCCTCACTTTTTATACGTCCCACAAGTTCATAGAAGTATGAGTTTAGAGATAAACGATACAAAGGCTAAACAGTCTTATAAAATTATACCTATTTTTATTCTAAATGCTTCTAACAGGGATGAGGGAGAATTCATGAATATCAAACAAACTTCCAAATTCTTGGAAGTGGAGGAAAGATTATGAAAGATGGAGTTTCAGGCGTCATAGAGCCCTGATGCATGAACATCAGTGTGAATTTGAAAAGGTTATTTTGGGAAGTTTGGTAAAAATCCCCAAACATAAATGCCTCAAAAGAATAATATAGAAAAAACTATTATGGGAAAAAAAACCCGTAAAACTTCTCTTTTCTATTGGATAATTTGTACTTTTACTTCTGGAATGGAGCTTTAAAAGGAAGTTGATATCCATCATCTTCTGGGACCTTATTTGACCTTGTTTAGTTTTGCTTTGGATGATTAACTTCTAAAACTAATTTAGAGATCCCTCTTTCCTTAATGACTGGGATTGAATGGACACAGGGATGTTGGAAATTTTTACCTATTCTAAAATCAGTTACATGTGTATTAGTTACAAAGAAGGCAGGTTGGAAGCCTAGAATTTTAAGTTAGAACCTACTACCATACTAAGGCAAATATTGTTGTTCATATTAACTGCTCAGGAAGGTATATATGTACAGAAAGTGGCACTTACTATAGGGCATGAACCTGGCCTCAAGTCTGAAGTTTACCAGTGTTCAAACAGTGACAGAAGCTGAGGGATTTCAAGGCTTTGATTTCACAGCAGCATTCTTCTAAAAAACAAACATCAGGGGCACCTGGGTGGCTCAGTGGGTTAAAGCCTCTGCCTTTAGCTCAGGTCATGATCTCAGGGTCCTGGAATCGAGCCCCACATCAGGCTGTCTGCTCTGCGGGGAGCCTGCTTCCTCCTCTCTCTCTGCCTGCCTCTATGCCTACTTGTGATTTCTGTCTGTCAAATAAATAAATAAAATCTTTAAAATAAAATAAAAAAATAAAAACAAACATCATTTTCTCACCTAGGAAATAAACGTTTTATACTGAGTGCTGTTAATTCCATAACTCATTATCCAGTATTATTAGAAGTTCAAAAAAGCTCAACTGATCAGATTTCAAAAAGATGGATTTCAGAAAGCTGAAGACGCAGAGGAAATCATTTTCAATTGCTTGCCTTAAATTGGACTCATTTCTGCCTCTCAGAATCACTCCATAGAGATGAACAGAAGAATGCTACTGAGATTTAATTAACCAAAATGATATCACATTTTACAAATAAGTCTGATAGGACAAAAAACTTGGAGCAGATATAAGGCAGTGGATAAAGAGAGAAACTCTAGGAACCAACTGTCCAACACGATTTAGAGTACAGCCTGAAACAGAGCTTCAGATACTCACCAGTGAAAAGATTACAGGTGGACGGATTGACACTATCAACACTGTCAGCACCGTCACAGCTAAAAACTTCATCATCTGATTCCCGCACAGAGGAGTGGCGTGAGGAGCCGTCAATTTCTTCAAACTTCCCCTTTAAAATTCCTCTCATAGCTGCAATGCTGTCACATGTACCTGTAACAGAAATGGGAACAACAGAGCCCTGAGACGTTTGACCACAGCAGAGTCCAAGTCTTCAAATCGTTTTCTGAGGCTGTAATTTTTTGAACTACATCCACCCCATTATCGTATCTGTGCAGAAATTATTCCTCCCATAATGTTTGAGAGCGTTGAAAACAATCCTACCCTGATTCGTTGTTATTTGCGTTCTCGTTTCTGACAATGGCATTTTATAAGAAAAAGTCCAAATTAAGAAGGTAGAATCAGGGCACTGCACAAGGAAATAGGGTTCACTGTTTTGAAACATCAAAACAGGAGTCCATTACACTTATTTGATTTGTTCTAGCAAATCGTGTACTGTCATTGATAGAGCTAGAGCTCAGAACAAAATAGATCACTCACTTGCATGCTGTCATACCCAGAGCATACTGATTAGGGCATGTCTATCTTGCTTGGGATTTCTTTTTTCTCGGGTACAAAGGCATCTATTTTCCTGGGGCTCTTTGTCCGTCAAAAATCAAATTGGTTGCTAGGAATGGCTGGCTATACCTGCAGAATTTAGATGCCTTATCATGTTTCTAGTCAATTCAGCAGAGCTGCAGGGAGTACCTGAGTCCTATGCCAAGGAGGTTTGGCTGAATAGATTTTAGGCAGAGTGAACCACAGTCCCTAAGTCTTTTACTGGATAAAATATTAATTTGAGACTGCTCACTCTCTGAAACAGCATGGTCAGTGAAAGCCAGTCAGAGGTAGCCTGATGTATTTAAAAATTTTGTTAATGTCAATTTAGATGAGTCATTAAACCTCCAAGAGTAATAATTTCTTCATAGCTACAGAGTAACTTAAGATGATCAGCGGTTCCTCTGGTGACAGATAACCTCGATGAGTAAAGAGGGTCAGATGTAATAAAATCATGAAGTCATTTCAGTCTTCTTTTTTGTCTACTGTTACTTGTAACAAAGGTATCAAGGAATATTCCTCTACCCTACTGAGACAAGAAAATTAAAGGGAAACCATGAAAAGCTGGAGGGGTTTTTGCTCCTTTTCCTGTTTCTATTCTTATTAGGACCTAACCCTCCACGTCACACATGCCTCATAGAACAGATAACGTATGTACTCCTTTACAAGGCCAAAGAGTTAATGTCAAAGAGTTAATGACTTCTTTGGAGTCTTCCAGCATAGTAGAAAACATCTAACGAGGGGCCGGGCAGGGTTCTCCAAGTCCACTAGCTCACCAAGATCCCTGGCTCTAGGTCTTAAGTGACTCTTGGAGTCACTTTTAAACCCTTTTCTTTGTTCCTGGATGCCTGAGAAGACATGTGCACCAGACCACCATTCCCAATAAAAACCCCAGGCCCCAAGCAAAGACAAGACTCGTTCTCCTGTCTTTCTGAGTCTCCCAGATGCTCTGCCTGTATGCGCCCTCTCTCTCCATAAACTCTGCTCTCCCTTCCTCTTGATGCACATTTGATCTCTATCCTGTAAGCCAAGGACTGTCTTGGCTAGTCCTGCAGGACCCCTCTGGGTCCTCAGTCCCCACCAGCTCACATCACTCTGATAGCACAGGCACAATAATAAATGGCCTCCCAACCAACGAGAGAGCGGGTAGTAAGTAGCATGAATTGTGGTGAAGTCCGGATGCACAGCCAGGCCGAAGGGGGAAGCGGCTACTCAGGTCCAATCATTTCAGCCCCACGCCTTCCCCACTGAAGCTGCTCTAATAGTTGGCCAGTGTCCCATTCACTTTCAGAAGCAGTCTTTACTTTTTACGTTTTCATTCCCCATCCCCCTTTCCCTTATTAATCTTGTTTATAAAATTAGAAGAGCAATTTTTAGATTACATTGTAATTTAAAGCCCAACTTGGACTGGCTCAGGAAGAATGACAAAGAATGGTTCAGGTAGGTGATACCAAAGTGCTCACAGACTAAAAAATCAAAAACATTCCCTTCTCCAGTCACCTGGCACAATACCAGAAATGCCTTTGCTAGAAAATATCAGCTGGAGGAACAAACTGATTTTACAAAAGACATTCCACAACATATGCTACCAAGGAAAGGTAACATCTGAAGCCATTTTATCTCAGCATGGCAGGCCTATCTACGTCTTTTGGTAACACGGGACAAGTCTAACTAGAGTAACTTTGGTAAAAATGTAGCGACCTTGGGACTGGCTACCCTCCTAGGGCCTCCCACTGACCTCACAGTCTCCTGTTGCAGTAGCGGCATCTCAGTAGATGCTTCTATAACGAACTAGTGACTATCTTACCATTCAATGATTAAAAAAAGAGCATAGGAAAAAAAAAAAAAAACTTTAGAAAGGGCCTGCTTCCCTCTCTCTCTCTGCCTGCCTCTCTGCCTACTTGTGATCTCTGTCAAACAAATAAATAAAATATTTTTTAAAAATTAACCATAAAAAAGTAAGCTTTCCTTTATCACTCTACAGGAATATTTCTTTTAGTATGGCAGAAAAGAGAGAATAAATGGACAATGGTTATTATACATGGGAAAACAGAGACAAAGAGTTAATAACTATTTTATTCACCACCGTTTCTAGAGTTACTTTTTCAAGATTTTTAAAAAGTCAGATATACAACCACCACCTGCTGCTGCAGGAATTATAAGACTCTGGATCTGTTTAAAAGTCAATCTCCAGGGGTGCCTGGGTGGCTCAGCAGGTTAAAGCCTCTGCCTTCAGCTCAGGTCATGACAGGGTCCTGGGATCAAGCCCCGCATCGCATCGGGCTCTCTGCTCAGCGGGAAGCCTGCTTCCCTTCCTTTCTGCCTGCCTCTCTGCCTACTTGTGATCTCTGTCTGTCAAATAAATAAATAAAAATCTTTAAAAAAAATAAAAAATAAGATTAAAAAATAAAAAAATACTTTAAAAAAATAAATGTTGATAAAACTTAAGTTTGTTAGTTCTAGGAAACTATTTGGAAATTTTTCCTTTGCTGATATGAAATCAATATGAATAATTTATGTGGATTTGCTCATATTTATGCTTTTAGGTCCTCGTGGCCCTGAAGAATCTTGGGCAAAGTCATTGAAGAGAGATGGGACTGTAGAACTCGACAGCAGAGGAAACACAAAGAAACGAAGTGTAGAGGGAAAAAATGTCCTAAAGCATAACAAACACTTGTTGAAAGAGAGATTTCATCCTACAGATTGTGTCTGCCAATCCGATCCCACTGGAGTGTGCTTTGGTTGTAGGACTAAAACTGAAATACTACAATTATTTCCATGGCAACAGACATGAGATCAGCAGGAAAAGCTAAATTGTGACTTTAAGATGCTCCCCCATTCAGATTTCTGCACGAAGAAGTGGGAAGGAAGACCAAAGAAAAGTTATGAATGTCCTTGGATGAGTTTTCCCCATCCACATAATCAAGTGGAAGCAGTCCTAAATAATACTAAGTCACCCCTAAGACACAGAATACTGTTTTGAGAGTATGTGGCCAGAAGAAAATGTTAGCAAACAGCAAAGTACAGATGGCTTAATTTAAACCTGCAAGCATCAAAAAGATCATGCTATTTTTTGTATATTTGTTAGTAGTCAAAGTTTTATAATTCTACTTCGGGATCCCCCAAAAGGTAGGCATTTCTGAGGTCAAAAAAAGTAAAGTTTTCTTAAGCTGGTTGGCTTTTTTCTTCCTTCCTTTCTTTTTCTTTCCTCTTCCTTCTTTCCTCCCTCTTTCTCTCTTTCCCTTCCTTCCTTCCTTCCTTCCTCTGGGTTTTCTTGGTCTACTTAATGGAAATACTATATTATTACTGATCCTATACCCAATGATTCCTTTTTAGAAGCATATAAAACACAATTTTCTTAACACTGCTTCTAATATGAAAAAACTTACAATTTGTTTATCTGTCAAATAGAATAGTCAGATTTTGAATTAAAATATTTGAAACAGTTTAATACTTTAATACAAACCCAGACCCTGAAAAGGCAAGATATTATTAGCATTTAAGAGAAGAAAACTGTACGTTCTTAATTTTTATATTCAATTTATGTTGTAATGAGAAGTAACCGAGTGAAGACAGATTGCTAAGAGAATTTAAAGATAAAAATATATTGCATTTTGAGGTTAGAACTACTATGAATGTTGGGTACATTGACCTTTCTACAAATGGAATTTTTTTTTAAATAATAGTTTAGAGTTTATGTGGATCTCCCGTACAGACTTAAATATTTGTTGCGATTAGGCAAGCTTTACAGAACAAAATACCCAATGGTTGATTTTTTGATTGGATAATGAATACCAGTGAGCACAAATATTTTAGTAGTAAAGCTCCACAATCACAGAAATGTATTTTTATGTTCTTTTTATTTCCTCTGCAATAAGGACACTTCCTATAGAGCTAGAATACAACTGTAGGCTTGAGTTGATTAGTGAGGTTAATTGACAAGTACTAGAACAAGAGTGGGATAGGTTGCTGGGGCTAGAGATGGAGACATAATAAAGGTGAATAAAAATGAATGGAAGGTCCTGGGAATATGGAGGGAAAGTAGGGCAAAGGACAAGAGTCTGAGAGGACAGAAAGCAATCCCCAAAAGAGAAATGGACAAGTAAGTGACTTGAGAGATCCGGGCATTGATTCTTATCAAGGATTTAACTGCGGAGAGCAAGAGGTAGTAGAAACTCCATGGGCTGTAGAGTCTGGAGAAATGCTAGTTCCAAAGATTATGGAGCCGTTTGTTGGGCTGATAAGGAACTGGGAAGAATTTCTTTAATCTGAATTTGTGGTGATAATCTTGATCTCCAATTAAAAACACATCTGTTACTTTGAAATTGAACATCTGAGAGGCCAGCACTGGAAAAAGCTTAGGAGAAAAAAGCAATCTGTGTTGCTACCGTCACCACTAATTGGCCTTCAGGTACAGTAAAGCAGTGATACTTACTGCAGAAGATTTAAACTAGGCTAATCATTAACATTTCCAAAAGCTATCTTAAAAAATAGAGTCCCAGGGGCGCCTGGTGGCTCAGTGGGTTAAAGCCTCTGCCTTCGGCTCAGGTCATGATCTCAGGGTCCTGGGATTGAGTCCCGCATCGGGCTCTCTGCTCAGCGGGGAGCCTGCTTCCTCCTCTGTCTCTCTCTGCCTGCCTCTCTGCCTACTTGTGATCTCTGTCTGCCAGATAAATAAATAAAATCTTTAAAAAAAAAAATAGAGTCCCAGGAACCATTAGGAATCACGGATTATGAAAAGACGGAAGCCAGTTGCTTAAAAATTTGGTTTCACCATTTCGTAAATAGGAGTTTTTCAGCAAGTCATTAATTTCTCTGAGCCGATGTTTTCTCACCTGTGAAGCAGGGCTAACAGCTGTGGTATAGTGGTAGAATGTGGTAGAATGAACACTACAGTGCTCTCCTCAAAACTGTTCACATCTACCTCCTCCATTGGTATGTTTTATTACGTATTGCAGAATCTTGCATTATAGCTGAAACAAAACAGAAACCATTCTCTAAAATCCTGACTGAGACTGTAATTTAGCCACTTTAATATAAAACAGGGCTATATATTAGGAATGAGCGACCAAACCACACTATTTGCATTTCGAGGCATTGAATGTCAACAGGACCAAAAAAAAAAAAAAAGAGAGAGAGAGAGAGAGAGAGAGAGAGAGAGAGATGATGCAGTCTTTTTCTGAGGATGCCCATGTTGTTCTTTGCTTTCTTTCTTTCTTTCTTTCTTTTTTTTTTTTTTTTTACAACCCATGTTGTTCTGATTGATGGACACGGCGAAACAGACATCTGAGTACGTTCTCTTCCTTGTCAAGTAACCCTGTCTAGCCAAAAACTTACCTCAAACTTTAGGAAGGATGTGAAACTCCATAAGAAGTCTCTAGGAACCTAGTACATACAGCTGTCACGTCAGGGTCTGTTCCCTCCCTTGTCAAGTGAACTTGCTTTGCTAAAAGGCCACCTAACATTCTAGGGAAAAGCATGAGTTGATTAATATTGCTTATGCAATCTTAACCTATAATTTCTCCACTTCTGTCATGAGTTTCCTTCTCATTCAATATTTTTCAAAAACTATACGTTTGTTTTATTTGATTTATACTTTCGTGCTTAAGGCTACATAACATTTCATTGAATAGCTACGCTATAATATTTAACTAAAACTCTAAAGGGAGATGTTTAGTTTCTCTTTAAGTGTTTATTATTATAAATCAAGTATAATTAACTTTTCTTTTGCATACCTTTGTGTATAACTCTGATTATATCTTTAGAATAAAGCCCTAGAAGTAGAAGTACTGGGCATTCAACATACATTATCAAATTACCTGGCAGAGGATTCTACCAATTTGTTTCTTTTATGGTGCATTGGTATATCATTTTACCATACCCTTGCCAGGACTATGACAATACTATTTTTTTTAAATATCTGTGATTTTTGGGGTGCCTGAGTAGCTCAGTTGGTTAAGCATCTGACTCTTGGTTTCAGCTTGGGTCCTGATATCATGGGTCATGGAACTGAGCCCTATGTCAGGCTCCAGCTCCATGTTAGGCTCCGCACTCAGTGGAAGTCTGCTTGGATATTCTCTCCCTCTGCCCCTTCCCCTGCTCGTGCTTTCCCTCTCTCTCTAATAAATAAATGTTTAAAAAAATAAAAAATAAAATAAAATAAAATATCTGTGAGTATTTCAGATACTCCATAAGAACAAGGGCTACACACATATAGTATTTACTATATGCCAGCACTGTTCTAGCATCTCACATATATATTAGACTGGATTCTAAAATGGCATCCCTATCCCCTAGTGTGCATACCTTGTATACCTCTAGGATTGCAAATATGGTGAGATATCAGTCCTGTAATTATGTTCACATCACAAGGCAAAGGGATTTTGCATATATACTTAGAGTCCTGTATCAGAGACCTGATAAGAGATGATCGAGGTGGGCCTGACCTAATCACATGAACACTTTAAATCTAGAGGTAAGAAATTAAGGGTGAGATTATGGATTTAAAGTAAGATTCTCTGTAGCTGACTTTGAAGAGGGAAGGGGTGCTATGACATGGCACGTGTGCAGACTCTAGGAGCTCTGAGAGCAGCTCCAGCCCAGCAAGCAGGATACAGGGGCCCCAGTCTACAACCATGAGGAGCTGAATTCTGGCAAAAAGGATGAGCTGGGAGGTAGATTTTTCCTCCCCAGAATTACCAGACAAGAACTCAGCCAAACGGACACCTTGGTTTCCACCTTGTGAGATCCTGACCAAGGAACTTAGCCACACAGTGCAGGACTTCTGACCTATATGCTAATAAATGGGCATTGTTTTAAGTTGCTACATTTGTGGTAATTTTGTTATATAGTAATAAAAAACTAGTATATCATCATCTCATTTAATCTTCATTGTGCATATATGAAGTAGGCATTATTAAGGACATTTTCCAAAGAAAAAACAAAGCATAGAGAAAGGTGACTAGGCAAAGGTCATAGAGTTAGTCTTTAGAGGAGGCATTCGAATCCAAGCATTTTGGCACTTGGAATCACACTTTCAATCACCACTCTTTCTTGACTATTGATGGTATCTTACTGCTCAAAATTGGTTTTCTCTGCATATTTGTGAGTTAGAACTATTTTTTCCCATGTGCATTCTTTCCCTCCTTATTGGGTTTCTGTGTGTTTGTATTGTGTGCATTTATCTAAGTTACTTAACATATTTTTTCTCAATAAAGGATATATTAAGTTTGTGTTTAGAGACATTTTATTATAGCTATTAGGAGCATACTCTGGCTTGGGATTTTTGATATTTTTACATTACGTTTATAGAAGAAATAGGTCATAAACACTTTTACATCCAAGTGCCTCTTTAGAATTTAAATTTAATTCATTGGGATTCCTTCATACTGTCCATTATGTTCTATTTTTTCTTAATTAATAAAATGCTTTTCTTCTAAAAAAAAAAAAAAATGGATCATAATAATGTGGCTGAGTCCTTACTTGGTACCAGAAACTAAATTCTGTGAATGTGCTATCTCATTTGCACTTATAAATTGACTCTGAAATGAGTATTATTGTTGCTTTATTATCATTGGGCAACATGAAGCTTAGAATATATGTAACTTATGTATTTTGGACATAAGGCTCCTTTGTGACAGCAAATATTTTGAAACATAAGTGCATATGCTACTTTGTAGAAATTTAAAAACAAACCATGGGGGAAAAAAGAGAAATTTAAATTTGAATATATTACTCTTATGAAGAATATGCAATTCATGGAGTAATTTTGGAAATGTTTTTATTTTGGAAACATGGGAACTATTTTCATATTGAAAAAAATATTAAAACATGTTTCGACCTTGGAGTTAGAGATTCTTCGGGAGATTATAGGTATACATCTGTCTTAAAAATGATTAATGTAGCATATACAAAGCTTGAGCTATAAAATTTTAATGGATGAAGTTTTGTGTTAAAAAGGGAGTCTATGATCAAATAAGTTGAAAATTCTTAATACTATATACCCTTTTTGAAGAATCTCATTGTGTATTAGCCTAATAAAGGCTATACAGAAGTTGGTATTGTTTAAATTTGGTCAAGATTCTTGCAAACTTATTTAAGCATAGAAATTATTTTTTTAAGATTTTATTTCTTTATTTGACAGAGAGAGAAAGTGAGAGAGGGAACACAAGAAGGGCGAGTGGGAGAGGGAGAAGCAAGCTTCATGCTGAGCAGGGAGCCTGGTGCAGGGCTTGATTCCAGAACACTGGAATCATGACTGGAGCCAAAGGCAGATACTTAACCAGTGAGCCACCCAGGCACCCTATAAGCATAGAATATTTTTTTCATGGAATATTCAATAACATTTCTCAGAACTTTGAAAAATGCTTTACCAGTTTATTATTTTGAAAGTCTTACCACTGTTATCCATTAATGATTCTAGGATTTGTTTTCAACATTATGAAAACATGGAAAAATACTATCTCATACAATACTAACTTAATTAGCTGATGTCCAATGATCTAATTGCAGTTAATGTGGAAGAGTAGAAAAACTTGCCAATCAAGAATTTTATGGGAAGAGGAGCAAGATGGTGGAGAATTAGGAGACGTAAATATCATTGAGTCCCAGGAGTTCAGCTAGTTATTTATCAAACCATTCTGAGCACCTACAAACTCAACAGATCAAAGAAAAGAACAGCAATTCTAGGAACAGAAAAGCAACCAATTTCTGGAAGGTAAGACATGCAGAGAAGTAAATCTGAAGTGATATATGGGAAGACAGACCACAGGGGGAGGGGCTGGCTCCTGGCAAGAGGTAGAGTAGCAGAGCACAAATTCCAAACTTTCAGAAGTCTGCTCCACTGAGGGATGTCACTCCAGAGGTTAAGCGGAGGGTAGAGCCCTTGAGGGGACAGTGTGGTCTCAGGTCCCACGGGGTCACAGAAAGACTGGGGGTGCCCGAGTGTGGCAGAGTTGCCAGGTATCAGAGCAGAGAAGCCGGCTACAGAGATGGAGCCAAGGAGCGAGCTCTCAGCTCGGGATTACCTAATACTGTGATCTGCGGCACAGTTGGGCCAATGCTCTTCGAGCAGAGAACCCACAAACTGTAGATACTGGGAGACCCCCTCCTTCCTTCTCTGGGAGGAGTGGTACAGGAGCATGCTGCAGAAATCTGCTAGGTTTGGAGACTCCAAACGGGGCCATGTGCCTGAGATAGAAACACTCAGTCACAGGCCGGGTGAGCTCAGAGTGCAGCAGAGACCAGGGAGACAGGAGAGATTGACTGCTTTCTGAGGAGTAGGGGCCCAAGTTCTCGGCTCCTCCCAGCCAGAGATTGGGAGGCCACCATTTTCTTTCCTGTCCTCCAAAGCTATATGTAGCATTCAGGAACAAAAGCTCCCAAGAGCAAAGCCGAGCAGATTACTTAGTCTGGCCCCTGGCAAGGACGGTACAATTCTGCCTCTGGCAAAGACATTTGAGAATCACTGCAACAGTCCCCTCCCACAGAAGATCAGCAAGAACATCCAGCCAAGACCAAGTTCACTGATCTACGAGAACAACAAAACTTCAGAGCTACAGGGGACAGCATATAGAATTCATGGCTTTTCCCCTCATGATTCTTTAGTCTTTCAACGTTAAATATTTTTAATTTTATTTTTTTCTTATTCTATTAATTTTTCTCTTTCCTATTTAAATGTTCTTAACTACTTTAGCTTACCAATACCTTTTTAAAAATCTTTAACTTTCATTGTTATACTCCTATTCTATCCCTTCATTGTATTTAGCCTTATTTTTTGTATACATATAGATTATTCTTTCTTTAAAACTTGGGGATACAGTTTCTTCTAACAGATCAAAATAGGCTTTGTTCTACTCTCCAGCCTAATCACATTCTTTCCTTTTTTTTTCCTTTTTTCAACCAACTTCTTATCTTATCAATTCCCTTTTTAGAATCTTTTTAAATTGTCATTTAACAATCCTATTTCATCCCTTTGTCATGTTCACCCATATGTATATATAATATAAATGTTTTTCTCTTTAAAATTTTGGAAGGCAGTTTCTTCAAACAGACCAAAATACACCCAAAATCAAGTGTGTGGCTGTTCTTTTCACCAGTCAAATACATATATATAATTTCCCCCCTCCTTTCTTTCTTCTGCACCCCCTGATTTCGGGTCTCTTCCGATTTGGTTAGAGCATATTTTTTCTGGGGTTGTTGCTACCCTTTTAGTATTTTGTTCTCTCATTCATCTATTCTTATCTGGATAAAAATGACAAGGCAGAAAAACTCACCACACACACACACAAAAGAACAAGAGGCACTACCAACAGCTAGGAGCCTAATCAATATGGACATTAGTAAGCTGTCAGATCTAGAGTTCAGAATGATGATTATCAAGGTGCTACCTGGGCTCAAAAAAAGCATGGAGGATACTAGAGAATCCCTTTCTGGAGAGATAAAATCCCTTTCTGGAAAAATAAAAGAATTAAAATCTAACCAAGTTGAAATTTTTAAAAAAGCTCTTAATGAGGTACAATAAAAAAATGAAGGCTCTTACTGCCTGGATAAATGAGGCAGAAGAGAGAATTGGTGATATAGAAGACCAAATGATGAAGAATAAAGAAGCTTAGAAAATGAGATAAACAACTACTGGGCCATGAGGGAAGAATTCAAAAGCTAAGTGATACCATAAGATGAAACAATATTAGAATAATTCGATCCCAGAGGAAGAAAAAAGAGAGAGAGGCAGAAGGCATATTGGAGCAAATTATAGCACAGAATTTCCCTAATTTGGTGAAGTGAACAAGCATCAAAATCCAGGAGACACAAAGAACCCCGCTCAAAATCAGTAAAAATAGGACAACACCCTGTTATCTAATAGTAAAACTTACAAGTCTCAGTGATAAAAAGAAAATCCTGAAAGCAGCTCAGGACAAGAGCTCTGTAACATACGATGGCAGAAATATTAGTTTGGCATCAGACCTATCCACAAAGACCTGGCAGGCCAGAAAGGACTGGCATGATATATTCAGAGTAATAAACGAGAAAAATGTGCAGCCAAGAATATTATATCCAGCTAGATTGTCATTGAAAATAGAAGGGGAGATAAAAAGCTTCCAGGACAAAAAAAAAACTAAAATAATTTGCAAACACCAAACCAGCCCTACAGGAAATATTGAAAAGGGTCCTCTAAGCAAAGAGAGCCTAAAAGTAACAGACCAGAAAGGAACAGAGACATATACAGTAACAGTCATCTTACAGGCAATAAAATGGCACTAAATTCATAGCTTTCAATAGTTACCCTGAATGTAAATGAGCTAAAAGCCCCAATCAAAAGACAAAGGGTATCAGAATGGGGGAAAAAAAAAAATCAATATGCTGTCTGCAAGAAATTCATTTTAGACCCAAAAACACCTCCAGATTTAAAATGAGGGGGTGGAAAACAATTTACCATGCTAATAGACATCAAAAGAAAGCTGAGGTGGCAATCCTTATATCAGATAAATTAGATTTTAAGACAAAGACTATAATAAGAGATGAGGAAGGAAACTATATCAAACTTAAAGGGTCTGTCCAACAAGAAGATTTAACAATTTTAAATATCTATGCCCCTAACATGGGAACGGCCAATTATATAAGCCAATTAATAACAAAATCAAAGAAACACATCAACAATAATATAATAATAAAGTAGGGAACTTTAACACCCCCCTCACTGAAATGGACAGATTATCTAAGCAAAAGATCAACAAGGAAATAAAGGATGTAAATGACACGCTGGACCAGATGGACATCACAGATATATTCAGAACACTCCATCGCAAAGCAACAGAAGACACATTCTTCTCTAGTGCACATGGAACAGTCTCCAGAATAGATCACATCCTGGGTCACAAATCAGGTCTCAACCGGTATACCAAAAGACTGGGATCATTCATTGCATATTTTCAGACCATAATGCTTTGAAACTAGAACTCAACCACAAGAAGAAAATTGGAAAGAACTCAAATACATGGAGGTCCTACTAAAGGCTGAATGGGTCAACCAGGAAATTAAAGACGAGTTTTAAAAAAATCCATGGATACAAATGAAAATGAAAACAAAACTGTTCAAAATCTTTGAGACACAGCAAAGGCAATCCTAAGAGGAAAGTACATAGCAATACAAGCCTTTCTCAAGAAACAAGAAAGGTATCAGGGTGCCTAGGTTGCTCAGTCAGTTAAGTGTCCAGCTCTTAGTTTTGGCTCAGGTCGTATCTCAGGATCGTGAGATCAAGCCCTGTGTCGGACTTCACCATCAGTGAAGTCTGCTTAAGATTCTCTCCTCCAATCCCTCTACCCCTCTTCCCTGTGTTCTCTCTCTCTCTCTCCCTCTCTCTGAAATAAATGGATGAATCTTAGGGGTTAAAAAAAAGAAACAAGAAAGGGCTCAAGTATACAACCTAACCCTACACCTAAAAGAGCTGGAGCAAGAACAGCAAAGAAAGCCTAAACCCAGCAAGAGAGGAGAAATAATAAAGATCAGAGAAGAAATCAATGAAATAAAAACCAAAAGAACAGTAGAACACATCAATGAAATTAGGAGGTGGTTCTTTGAAAGAATTAAGATTGATAAACCCCTGGCCAGACTTATCAAAAAGAAAAGAGAAAGGACCAATATTAATAAAATCATGAATGAAAGAGGAGAAATCAAAACCAACGCCACAGAAATACAATTATAAGAACATGTTATGAGCAACTATACAGCAGCAAATTTGACAATATGGAAGAAATGGATGCATTCTTAGAGACATATAAACAACCAAAACTGAACCAGGGAGAAATAGAAAACCTGAACAGACCCATAACCAGTAAGGAGATTAAAGCAGTCATCAAAAATCTCCCAACAAACAAGACCTCAGGGCCAGACAGCTTCCAAAGAGAATTCTACCAAACTTAAAGAAGAATTAATACCTAGTCTCCTAAAACTGTTCCAAAAAATAGAAATGGAAGGAAAACTTCCAAATTCATTTTATGAGGCCAGCATTACCTTGATCCCAAAACCAGACAAACACCCCACCAAAAAGGAGAATTACAGACCAATATTCTTGATGAACACGGATGCAAAAGTTCTCACCAAAACACTACCAAGTAGGATCCAACAGTACATTAAAAAGATTATTCACCACGACCAAGTGGGATTTATTTCTGGGCTGCAAGTTTGGTTCAACATCCACAAATCAATCAATGTGATAAAATACATTAATAAAAGAAAGAACAAGAACCATATGATACACTCAATAGATGCTGAAAAAGCATCTGACAAAGTACACCACACTTTCTTGATCAAAACTCATCACAGTGTAGAGATAAAGGGCACATACCCATATCATTAAAGCCATGTATGAAAATCCCACAGCGAATATCATTCTCAATGCGAAAAACTGAGAACTTTTCCCCTAAAGTCAGGAAAACAGTAGGGCTGTCCACCATCACCACTGCTCTTCAACATAGTACTAGAAATCCTAGCCTCAACAATCAGACAACAAAAAGAAATAAAAGGCATCCAAATCAGCAAAGAAGTAGTCAATCTCTCACTCTTTGCAGATGACATACTGTATGTGGAAAACCCAAAAGACTCCACTCCAAAACTGCTAGAACTCATACAGGAATTCAATAAAGCATCAGGATATAAAATCAATGCACAGAAATCAGTTGCATTTCTATATACCAACAGCAAGACAGAAGAAAGAGAAATTAAGGAGTCGATTCCATTTACAATTCCACCCAAAACCAAAAGATACCTAGGAACAAACCTAACTGAGGAAGTAAAGAATCTGTACTCAGAAAACTATGAAGTACTCATGAAAGAAACTGAGGAAGACACAAAGAAATGCAAAAATGTTCCATGCTCATGGATTGGAAGAACAAATATTGTGAAAATGTCTATGCTACCTAAAGCAATCTATATATTTAAAGCAACCCTATCAAAATATCATCAATGTTTTTCAAAGAAATGGAACAAATAATCCTAAAATTTACATAGAACCAGAAAAGACCCTGAATAGCCAGAGGAATGTTGAAAAAGAAAACCAAAGTTGGCAGCATCACAATTCCAGACCTTAGGCTCTATTACAAAGCTGCAATCATGAACAGTATGGCACTGGCCAAAAACAGACACACAGATCAATGGAACAGAACAGAGAGCCCAGAAATGGACCCTCAACTCTACGGTCAACTAACCTTTGACAAAGCAGGAAAGAATGTCCAACAGAACGAAGACAGTGTCTTCAACAAATGGTGTTGGGAAAATTGGATAGTCACATGTAGAAGAATGAAACTTGACCACTTCCTTATACACACACAAAAATGGACTCAAAATGGATGAAAGACCCCAATGTGAGACAAGAATCCATCAAAATCCTTGAGAAGAACACAGGTAGCAACCTTTTCCACCTCAGCCACAGCAACTTCTTTCTAGAAACATCACCAAAGACAAGGGAAGCAAGGGCAAAAATGAACTATCGGGACTTCATCAAGATCACAAGCTTTTGGGGGCACCTGGGTGGCTCAGTGGGTTAAAGCCTCTGCCTTCGGCTCAGGTCATGATCCCAGGGTCCTGGGATCAAGCCCCGCATTGGGCTCTCTGCTCAGTGGGGAGCCTGCTTCCTCCTCTCTCTGCCTGCCTCTCTGCCTACTTGTGATCTCTGTCTGTTAAATAAATAAAATCTTTAAAAAAAAAATCACAAGCTTTTGCATAGCAAAGGAAACCGTCAACAAAACCAAAAGACAACTGACATAATGGGAGAAGATATTTGCAAATGGCCTATCAGATAAAGGGCTAGTATCCAAAATCTGTAAAGAACTTATCAAACTCAAAACCCAAAGAACAAATAATCCAATCAAGAAATGGGCAAAAGAGATGAACAGACATTTTTGCAAAGAAGATGTCCAAATGGCCAACAGATACATGAAAAAGTGCTCAACATCACTCAGCATCAGGGAAATGCAAATCAAAACCACGGTGAGACATCACCTCACACCATTCAGAATAGCTAAAATAAATCAATCAGGAAATGACAGGTGTTGGTGAGGATGCAGAGAAAGGGGAACCCTCCTACATTGTTGGTGGGAATACAAGGTGGTGTAACCACTCTGGAAAACAGTATGAAAGTTCCTCAAAAAGTTGAAAATAGAGTTTCCCTACAACCCAGCAATCGCACTACTGGGTATTTACCCTAAAGATACAAATGTAGTGATCCGAAGGGGCACATGTACCCGAATGTTTATAGCAGCAATGTCCACAATAGCCAAACTATAGAAAGAACCTAGATGTCCAATGGATAAAGAAGATGTGTTTATATATGGGGAAAAAAAATTTATATATATATATATATAGATAGATATATAGATATAGATATATAGATATATAGATATATAGATATATAAAACAATGCAATACTATGCAGCCATCAAAAAAAAAATCTTGCCACTTGCAACAACATGGATGGAACTAGAGGGTATTATGCTAAAGGAAATAAGTCAATCAGAGAAAGACAATTATCATATGATATCTCTGATAGGAATTTGAGAGGCAGGGTGGGGGGTCGTGGGAGGTAGGGAGGGGAAAAAATGTAACAAGAAGGGACTGGGGAGGGAGAAAAACCATAAGAGACTCTTGATCTCAGGAAACAAAGTGAGGGTTGCTGGGGGGTGAGGGGGAAGGGATAGGCTGGCTGGGTTATGGACATTGGAGAGGGTATGTGCCATGGTAAGTGTTGTGAATTGTGTAAGCCTGATGATTCACAGACCTATACCCCTAAAGCAAATAATACATTATATGTTAATAAAAATATTTTAAAAATGAAGAAGAATTTTTAAAAAGATTTTATTTATTTATTTGACAGAGAGATAGAGAGCACAAGTAGGTAGAACAGCAGGTAGAGGGAGAGGGAGAAGCAGGCTCCCTGCTGAGAAGGGAGCCTGATGTGGGACTCAATCCCAGGATCCTGAGATCACGAACTGAGCTGAAGTCAGCCACTTAACTGACTGAGCTACCCAGGCACCCCAAAATTAAGAATTTTATGGGTTTTTCAGATAATTACATCAAAAAATGGGCAGAAGACATAAACAGACACTTCTCCAAAGAAGACATACAAATGGTTAAAAGACACATGAAAAAATGTTCATAATCATTAGCAATCAGGGAGATTCAAATCAAAACCACATTGAGATACCACCTTACATCAGTTAGAAAGGCCAAAATTAACAAGACAGTAAACAACATGTGTTGGAGAGGATATGGAGAAAGGGTAACCCTCTTACACTGTTGGTGGGAATGCAAGTTGGTGCAACCACTTTGGAAAACAGTGTGGAGATTCCTCAAAAAATTAAAAATAGAGCTACACTATGACCCTGCAATTGCACTACTAGGTATTTACCCCAAAGATACAGATGTAGTGAAAAGATGGGCCATCTGTACCTCAATGTTTATAGCAGCAATGGCCATGGTTGCCAAACTGTGGAAAGAACCAAGATGCCCTTCAATGGACGAATGGATAAAGAAGATATGGTCCATATACACAATGGAGTATTATGCCTCCATCAGAAAGTATGAATACCACTTTTGTATCAACATGGATGGGACTGGAGGAGATTATGCTGAGTGAAATAAGTCAAGCAGAGAAAGTCAATTATCATATGGCTTCACTTGTGGAGCATAAGGAATAACACAGAGGACACTGGGAGATGGAGAGAAGTGAGATGGGGGAAATTGGAGGGGGAGACAAACCATGAGAGACTGTGGACTCTAAAAAACTAACAGGGAGTTTGGGTGAGCATGGTGGTGGGTCTTATGGAGGGCACCTATTGCATGGAGCACTGGGTGTGGTGCATAAACACTGAATTTTGGTACACTGAAAAGAAATAAAATAAAATAAAATGGAAAAAAGGAATTTTATGGGTTTTTGATACATTAATGAAGAATAATACTTAGGTCATTAAAAGCCCTGGGTATTGTTTGGCTCCATTCTTCCATTCCTAGTTTCCAATTCTTAGCTTATAAACAGAAAAGGATGACTAACAATAACAATAAAAATTACACACAATTCCGTATTATGTTCCACATTCTGTGGTGAAAAGTGTTCAACATATATCTATCAGTCTTTACAGTATCACCCAAGTTGATAACCGAATTTTACAGAAAGGGCAGCAGAGGCTCAGGTAACTTAAGTCACTTTCCCAAATTTACAGAGGCAGTAAGATGGCATGTCTAAGAGCTGAATGACAGTCACCCTGATGGCAAAGTCCAATATGCATCCCATCAATTATTACACTATACCACCTAAAAAACTAATGGGCCAGCCGAAGTTAAAATACCCCATTAGCTCAATGTATGCATTTCTAGAAGGCGGCATGCTGACTGGCTGACTAAATTATTCATTTAAGGGGTATATATGTATACCACAGTACAGTTCCCACATAAATGAGCACAGTAATGGTATATTAGGAATCAATCTTTCTCTTGAAACTCCCAGACACCACATCAAGGCATAACATTCTTTTTTTTTTTCCTTTTTGGTCAGTTCTACCTGGCTGTGGTAGACTGTGGGACTTCCACTGGTATTATATTATCTGCCTACCTTTACCTTGAGACATATTAAACTCCAGCAAAATGGATATATAAACTCTCAGCATGCAACTTTGATTTCTTTGAGGTTGATTCAGCATTGTCACTTGCCAAACATTATGGCTTAGACTTGTTCACCAGAACATAATATAAATGGCAGAGTGAGGGCCCAGAGCAGAAGAAAAATACTGGTGAACAATTCTTATTTTAATCAACTTGTTGCTGAACAACTTAATTCAAGAGAGTGAAGAATACTTGAATAAGAGTATATGTATAAGAACAATCAGAGATTGGTAAAATACATATTACTACAGTGGTGCTCCGAAGGGGCAAGTGCACCCGAATGTTTATAGCAGCAATGTCCACAATAGCCAAACTATGGAAAGAACCTAGATGTCCATCAACAGATGAATGGATAAAGAAGATGTGGTATATATACACAATGGAATACTATGCAGTCATCAAAAGAAATGAAATCTTGCCATTTGCGATGACGTGGATGGAACTAGAGGGTATTATGCTTAGTGAAATAAGTCAATCGGGGAAAGACAACTATCATATGATCTCCCTGATATGAGGAAGTGGAGATGCAGTGTGGGTGGGTTGGGGGGTAGGAAAAGAAAAAATGAAAGAAGATGGGATTGGGAGGGAGACAAACCATAAAAGACTCAATCTCGGGGTGCCTGGGTGGCTCAGTGGGTTAAAGCCTCTGCCTTCAGCTCAGGTCATGGTCCCAGGGTCCTGGGATCGAGCCCCACATCAGGCTCTCTGCTCAGCAGGGAGCCTGCTTCCCCCCCTCTCTCTGCCTGCTTCTCTGCCTACTTGTGATCTCTGTCTGTCAAATAAATAAATAAAATCTTTAAAGAAAAAAAAGACTCAATCTCAAAAAACAAACTGAGGGTTGCTGGGGGAAGGGGGAATGGGAGAGGGTGGTGGGGGTATGAACATTGGGGAGGGTATATGCTATGGTGAGTGCTGTGAAATGTGTAAACCTGGCGATTCACAGACCTGTACCTCTGGGGATAAAAATACATTATATGTTTATTTTAAAAAATAAATTAATTAAAATACATATTACTACATTTTCTTATACAAATATGATTTAATATTTATTACATGTTAATGCAAAAATTATAATTAACTATGTTAATTTACAATGAATCCATTCACTTACTATATGATGATGGGGTGTGTGTGTGTGTCAAAAACAGAGTAACAGATAATGAAGCAGCATAGAACAGGGAGTTATGAGATGCAGAATGCATGCAGAAGAGATCCCTTGTGAGGATAGGTGAGTTCAAATGGAATTTGCACAATAATATTTCTGCAATACGTAATTTTGCATGGCTTAACATTTACATGGCATGGACATTGTTAGATTGAAAAGCCTTAACAGAGAAGCCCATGGAAGGAGGGTACTATCTCAGAATGGAATGGGTGTCACTGAGAGGGTATAAGACAAGGGTAAGAGGACTATCTGACACAATTATTCCCTTAGCAAAACAATTTGGCATGTAGGATGTGTATCAGGCATTATACTAGATGTTGTTGATAGAGACAAAGGACACCCCTGCCACCAAGAATTATAGTTAAGATAGCTGAATAAAAATTTATGAAGAGGTCAAAAAAGTGGCTGTCAAACCACATCAAGAAGCCTTGGTAGAAAGTGCGGGACAAGCCCGAGGCAGTTCTAGGTTGTTTTCATCGACTCTGTCCAGAAGTACTGTGGAGATCTCTGAATATAGAAACTGAAAAGGGGAGTGCCCACGCTCAATTTCCCATCTGACACTGAGCCCTAGAGGACTTCATTGTGTGCATAGGAGAGTCTACGTGGGATGCTTACTGATTTAGGTAAAACAGGAGGCAAAGAATCTCAAACTTTAAGGATGAGTTTTATGAGCTACCAGAAAGGAATTTTGAAAAAGCAAAAAAAAAAAAAAAAAAAAAAAAAAAAAAAAAAAAAAAATTAAAAAAAAAAAAAAAAAAAAAATATAAAAAAAAAAAAAAAAAAAAAAAAAAAAAAAAAAAGAAAAGAATTTTTAAAATAATGTTCAAAAACCTTTTCTAGAGTCTTTCTGGCTTAATATGCTGACAGCATCACAACCAGTATTACCTGGGTAATGACTGATGACAGATATTGATTTTCTGTGGCTAGCCCAACCTGGGAGAGAAAAGGAAATCTTTGTAAATGCATTCAGGAGTCCTGTTTGGGAAATTATTTGTTTCATTTATTAAATATATTGTGATACATTCACAACATGACAGCAGCTAACTGTATCAACCCTTACTAGAGAACAAAACTAAAATGTATTTTTTACCATGACAGCAAGCTCACAAAAAGTCAAGGAGACTGTGACAGTAAGTCAAAGAGATCAGTAAAAGGATACCAGGGCAGGTCTAAAGTGAAGAGTTCCATGTAACTCTAAAATTCCTGTGCTGTTATGCTTTGTGGACCATCTGGCCACAACATGCTTTTTCCCCTTCTTCCAAAGTCCTCCTAAACTGAATGCTTTTCTTGCATCCAGTATTTAATGCATTATATCCAATATTTAATACAAACACATAGTGTTTGGCTGTTGTTATTTTGCATAAGCAAATGCTCAGTTTCTTACTAAAATATCACTGTGGGAATCCCTCTCTGTGCCTTCTTTCTTCATAGGTAAAACAAGCAATCCAGGAAGAAACCATCTCTACAGACCAGTCCCATGTTTCTAGGGTAACAGAAGACTAAAATATTCAAAGGGAATGCATGAAAATAAAATGAGTATTTGCCAAAGGGTTTTATAGTCAATATTCTTTAAAGATACAAAAATTCACAAAAGAACTACTTGTGTGTGGTGGTTGGTTTTTGTACAAATGTGCAATGCGAGTCAGGAGAAATATTAAGATGTGTATACCACCATTTATTGTTGAATTAGAAGTTATTGTGTTAAGCTCTGTTTTTATAAAGATTTTATTTTATTTATTTGAGAGAGAGAGCATGCACATAAGCAGGGGATGCTGCAGGGGAAGAGGGAGAGGCAGGCTCCCCTCAGAGCTGAGAGCCCCATGTGGGGCTCCATCCCAGAATCTGGGATCATGACCTGAACCTAAAGCAGACATTTAACCGACTGAGCTACTCAAGAGCCCTTGTGTTAGGCTCTTGATCTCACTAAAGTAGGAAGTCTTTGGAAATAAATCACATAGTTTCTATTCCCCTCTTAGCCATAAGATTAAAAAGAATGGCAAAGTTGAGCTCCTTTCAAGTGTTTTTTTTGTTAGACTGTTATTCTTAGAATTACTATTGACATTTATCAAGGTCATCATAATCTTGAATTAAATGCTTGAAAAGTTACGTTGAGTCTGTATTCTCAGAGTATACACATTTAGCAATTTTCAGGTCAAACTATTTAGTCTATTATGGCAACTCAGATCTGAATAGGTGACTGACAAATCAAATGATCTGCCCAACTGATTGACTGAATATGTGAAAACATCCAAATGTGATCATTAGCTTGATAATCAAATCCAGTTCTTGCTTTCTGATGTACAAAGTGGTAATTAAAAAGTAATTATGCTGCTTTAGACCAACCCCCCTTCCATACCTAGATAGGCCCTATCTTATATTATCAAGTATTAAACATATACTAAGGCAAAACTGACTTCTGATCAATAATATTTTTGAATTATGGCCTACCATTGTACAAACACTAAAGCAATTCTTCATCTGTTTTAATTACCTGAGTACCTAGCACAACTTGAACATTGGGAAACCAGACCCAAGCTTTCTTACCTGGGTGTAACTTCCATTTCTTTTAAATCCCACCCTTCCATTCTCGGCAATGCAATGTTATTTGACAAACTAGCATACTTCCATGACAGATATAAAATTGTCTACCTATATTATAGGAGCAGCTAGTAATATTTCATTTTCCTGAATACATTTTGTGAGACTTAAGAGACCCATGCAAACTTATCTACGAATCTGGCAAGCCACTTGCAGCAAATAAAGAACCACGGAGCAGTCAAGAGCCACTACTAACAAGCTGTGTTTTAAAATCATCTGCAGGTGCGCGTGAGCCTAGGCAATGCGTTATTTTCAGGAACTTGAAATGCGCTTGAAAACTTTGATCGTGCCTGCAATAAGGGTTATCTGGAAAGCTTGCCTGACCCATCTCCTCATCCATCTGCTTTGTTGTCAGTGTGCTTTTTAAGGTCATCTGTCTTTAGGCTGAATGTGTTGCCCCTGAAGGGCTTTGCTCATGTTAATAGATGAAAACTAAACACCTCCCATCACCCTCTTTGTGAAAAATAATGTTCTGATGTACCATATTAATTTAAGTAATGTATTGGCTAGATATTAAATACATTAAAATATAGTTTAAGCATGTGGTATTTTATTTGCTGTATTACTAACAAGAAATCTAATAGACTAAAGTTATTATTACAAAAATAAACAATATGTCAAAAACATTGAAGTGAGAGGTAAAAGAGTTAGGAATCTTATTTCAATTATGATAAAATAATAGGAAAGCTATAACAGCTTTATGATGATTTTCCCTCTCAACAATTTGCTGAGAGAAAAATTTTTATAATGAATGTGTTTTAATTTAGGAAATTGCCTCAGGTAAAATATGATAATTGTGATTTTTTACTTCTGATCTTGAAAAGCCACATAGAGTGAAATTTTATTTCCAAATAAAGCAAAAGCCTTCCAACAAAACAAAAAAGGTGTATTTATAATAATTCTTTTAAAAATTCGATCACATTATGTTATTAATATTTAAAGTTTTTAAGTTGTGTAATTTTTTATATATCAGATTACAAAGGACTGCAGTATAGAAACAGTATGGACATTAAGTTTAAAAAAGTCTTCATCTGTCAAAATATGAATTTGAGGGGCGCCTGGGTGGCTCAGTGGGTTAGGGCCTCTGCCTTCAGCTCAGGTCATGATCCCAAGGTCCTCGGATTGAGCCCCGCATCAGGCTCTCTGCTCCACAGGGTGTCTGCTTTCTCCTCTCTCTCTGCTTCTCTGCCTACTTGTGATCTCTGTCTGTCAAATAAATAAGTAAAATCTTTAAAAAAAAAAAAATATATGAATTTGATCTTTGCTATCCATAGCCTGAACATAGATCTCAAGCTTTTCTTTCTATGACTGAGATGACTGATGCACTAAAATATATTTCATCATTTTATTGTCTCATTCAGTATACTACTAACCATAAAAACAGAAAGAAAAAGGAAAGTATTATGCAAAAGGAACATATGTAACATATAAACACATAACATGTAAAAACCTATATTTGAGTCTTAAAAATGCTCTAAAGGAAAAAACAAATGATACTGCATTTGTCATTTCACAGAACAGCCTTACATGGTTTTCATTTGCCTTGTTTCATCCTTCACTTGGACAGTAAGCTCTTAACTGTTTTCTTTCATGCTTTTTTTTTCCTCTCTTGCCTCCACTCCAGTGCACATGCCTGCCCCCCCCACCACCACCACCAACACACACTCTTTTTTTCCTATAGTCTCTGCAGTAAAAGCTACCATAGTTATCTCATGGAGATGTCTCATGCAGACGCCTCATGCAGACGTCTGCCAGTGGATGATAGGAAACGCTGATTGAGAAAGGGTTTATCTACTTTTCATCCAAAATATGTGAACCATTAAGGAAATTATAAAAAGCAGCAACAATATACTCTGGTTTTATTCAGAACCTTTCCCTTAGCGATTATTAAAACGATGATATTTTTAGCCAAAGAAAGCAAAATGCATCTGCAGCAGCTGGTTTCCAAGGAAACAGAATAATTTAAAACCATGTGGAACTCTGCTCTCTAATTTTCATCAATTCCCCTTCATTCCTGGAGGTAGCTTTACTCAGAATTTATAATTTCCAAAAAAAATAACTGCCTTGATTTATTTTTTTCTAACACATTTTAGGAGGTGAGAACTCTCTGGACTTATATATCACCTAAATTCCAATCTAGGGGTAGATTAATTTCTATCATCATTTTGTTTTAAAAACCAAGATCAGAAGATTCCATCAATAATTAGAAACATAGCAACATCGCAGTATCGTGTAATGATTCTTGAAATCCAGAAATAGTTCAAAATAAACCATGCAAGTGTATTTGCTTGGGTCAATAAGACACAAGCATATAAACATATTATTAGCTATACTTAGTATGTTTAGGAAATTTAAGCTAGTTCTCCATTCATTTAGATGATCTTTTCCAAATATTCAGTAGTTTTTCTCCCTTTCTCTTTTCGTAATTTTTTCAAGAACTATTTTGCATTTGTCTCATTTAAAACCAAACCCCATTTCTCAAACAAAAACAAAAAGCAAAGATCAAAATAATTCATAGATATGATACATATTCATTCCTGTTAGTTTGTGATTTATTCAAAAGAAGTATTTTTAAAATACTTGAATATACCATTTACATCAGAGAAATACTTTTATTATAATCGACAAGTCTTAATTGATTGCCAATGTGCCCAGGTCAGTAGAAATATTTCTTAAAAGAAGCTTGATTTTAATTAGATTCCCTCCTCCCTTAACTGCTCCCTGTTTATGAATTAAAATAACTAGAAAAGTAAATGACTTGTAGTAAAATTATTTTTCTTCTTTTTACTGTAAATGTGTCATTTAGTGTATATTTTTAGAACTCTCGCCTATTTTCCCTAAGGGAAAATCAAAGACAGTATTAAGAGATACAAGCAACTGGTGAAGTAAAATCTTAACTTCTGAGCTCTTAAAAAAAAACAACAAAACAACAACAACAAAAAAAAACTATTGCCCTAGGGATATTACCAACAATACAAATACTGCGAAGGAACCCTTATCTAGATATGTTTGATTGATAAATGAAACTGCCAATGAAATTTGCCTATTAAGATGCTATTTTTTACAGCAATGTTTAATCCTTCACAAACAGGTTTCTGAGGTTTTAAAATGAAAACAGCCCTATGCATGTTGCTAAACATAGAGTCGCTTTATCATCACCTAAGCTTACGATTTACGAAATAAAATGATACAATTACTCTAGCATGAGATTTATCAAGAGCAGAAAGTTCAATGAAATCGCTTAAACGCACACGAAATCATTCATTCTAATGCAGCACTTAAAGTCTCCAACCTGCAAAAATTATTTTCCTAAACCATTCACTGTATTGTACATATTAAAAGACACCACATGAAATTTTATGTCGTATATTCAGAGAAAGCTCCATGTTCTCCGAACCTGTGGAATTTACCGGGCTTTCGTCATCTTTCCCTTCATTCCCAATCACACAAACTTGAATTGGGGGGAAAAAAAAAAAAAAAAGACACATGGTGATTCATTGTATCTATTAATTTTGCTTCAAGAACACTTCCTAGAAAGTTAAACAGGGCAAGACATGCCTCTGGTGTTTTTATCAGCTAATGGTTTGGCAGGGAGGAAAAAACCGCTCACTGCAAAGCTTCCTTAAGCCACGAATGGGACACACTTTCGGGAAATGTCTTCAGAATAATTTTCGTATCATAAGATTGTCTCCATAGGCACTGAGAAGCATTCTGTTTTGAAGAAAAAGATTTTTTTTTCTTTTTTGCTCTTACCTGTAAATATGGTTTCTGTGCTTCAGCTCCGTCAGAACAGACTGAAGAGTTCACTCCTCCCTCGTCTATCCATCAGGCAGCAGCCGACCAATTACAAAGCCAGATCCGGGCGTTCTCCGGCTCACGCTCCCTGCTCTGCTGCCATCCCTGGTTTCCTCCCACCCCCACTCTCGTAGAGGGCAAGTCCTTGCAGCTGAGAGAGGAAGGGAGTGGAGAACAGGAATATGAAGGGGAGAGGAATAAAGAGATGAAAGATATTTCAAAGAATAGCTCCAAACTACCCAAAAAAACCCACAAACAACAACAACAACAACAAAAACCCCACAATATATATATATCTGCAGGTGAACTCAGCTGAAGTAAAATGCCTCTCTTCGGATTTAGGAAAATAGGGTTAATCAGTGTCTCAACCACCTGAAATTAAAGCCAAACACTCATGATAAAACCTAGGTAAATTGCCTGTCTTTTCAGCTCCCACTGATTTTTCTCGAGGGCGGGGGGTAGCGGGCGGGGGAGGGGGGAGAAAGCTCTCTCCGTGGTACGTTTTGATATGTAGATAGAGGAGGTTGATCCTGAACATCAAGATAACATTATGCATATGCCGTTTGCAAAGAGATAAAATTAAAATGAATCAAGACACTTGCCGTCGATGTAAATGTGATGTATTTGCATTTAAACCTCTGTTTGGCACTGTTTCCATTTAAAACCAGTTTCAGAGTCTACTCAGTATGAAAAGGATATTTCTTCCTGAGAATTAGAATATTTAAATATTTCAAAGCTATGTGGTTTGCGTTCCTTCAGATTCCTTAAAAGCTAGCATCAATTTGCCTTTGTGAATAATGGAGCTTGTTAAAGATTAAAAAGGGATCAGCCACTTAGTTGCTGTGTCTCAAAGTGACTAACTGAACTCCAATTTTATTCTAATAACCTTGGGCAAAATCATTTCACTTTTGAACTAAGAGCGTAACATGTATAAAGGGACAACTGAGGAAAGCATCCAGTTAGAAGCCTTTAAGGCAACAAAACAAATTTATCCATAGCTTTAAGGAGGTTAGGTTGGGACTAACAAAGAATTTAAACTATACACAGATTGTATTCTTAATTTTAAAAAATAGAATACAAACCATGGCTCTTTTATAAGTGTTTTAATAACACTTTTTATCTTTTAAGATAAAAAGTGTTATTAATTGAGCTTCTGCTAGTGGAGGTGATCTGAAAAAATTTCCTTGGGGAGTTATAAATTTAACAATAGATACTTTCTCCCCTTTAGTGCTATGTACTGTCTACCTGAGATATTATAGGTTTTGGTATTCAATTTCTTAAATCCGTAATGTATCCTCATGGAAATAAGACCACAGGGAAAAGAAAGAAATGGCAAGAAACTATTCTTTATCTCCAAGAGTAACATGGGAGCAAATCATTGGTGGTCCAGAAACAACTATAAGGAAAGGGTTTAGCGGTATCAATCTTGTTAGTGGGGTGTGGCTAGTAACTTGACCTGACACTGACTTTAGAGAGAAGTACACTGATTTCATTTAGTGTGTGTAGTTATTTGGAGTAGTTTTGGGAGACTCTACTAGAGATAAAGGGAAGGTTAGACTGTCCTTTATTCCCGCTCAGCCCCTCTACCATGAAAAATGCTTTCAAATCTTCTATGGTCTTAACTACTAGCACTTGCTGGAGGAATCCCTCGGACAGCATTTTTTAAGGCGGGGGCTGGGGGCTTTCAGCATCAGAATCATTGCTGGAAACCTTGTTGAAAAGTCAGATGTATGGGCTTCGCTCCAGATGTAAGGAATCAGCATTTGAGGAGTTTGCAACTCAGCAATTTTTGCAAACTGCCCCAGGTGATTTTTATGCCAACATGCTGTAGATAACAATCCCCAGAGGACAAGTATTCCTTGGACACAAACTCTAACCAGATTTCATCATCATTTCAAACAGACAAAAAGAAGTTGGGTGGGGGAGGGAGGTTAACAGATTCAACTTACTTTGAATTTTTCAAATATCCAGATTGAAATATTAAGTAGTCAGCTGATCTGATGGATAGGTCTGGAGTGTAGGTGTGATTCGGAAATTGTCTGGAGCATGGTCAAAGCACTGAGAGTAGATGAGCACCATTACGTCAGTGCTTCTCCAAAGTGTGGCCCGAGGAACTCCTTTAACGGAATTAAAAATGCTGACTAATGAACTCCACCCCAAAGCTCCTGAGTCAGAAACTCTGGAATGAAGTTCAGGACACTCCATGTCTACTAAATTTCCTAGCTAACCCTCTTTGTACAGTGAAGTTTGAGAACCACCACTCTCAAAAGAGAAGTAGACTGAGAATGAAACTCCAGGGTATATTTACATTTCAGAACAAACAGAAGAGGATGGAAGAAAAGATTATGGGAGGAACAATTAGCCAGGAGGAGGAGAACCAAGAGAGTGGTCTAGCAAAATCTAAAGGGGTAGAGAATTTTGGAAAGATGCCCTATCAATGGCTCCGTCAGGGTCTAGTGCCTTTTTTTTTTTTTTAAGATTTTATTTATTTATTTGACAGACAGAGATCACAAGTAGGCAAAGAGGCAGGCAGAGAGAGGGGGAAGCAGGCCTCCTGCTGAGCAGAGAGCCTGATGTGGGGCTCGATCCCAGGACCCTGAGACCATGACCTGAGCGGAAGGCAGAGGCTTAACCCACTGAGCCACCCAAGCACTCCAGGGTCTAGCGCCTTGCTATACAAAGTGCAATTCACTGAAGTTAGTTGAGGCCTCCCCTGGAGTTTGTTTAAATGCAGAATCACAGGCCCCATCCCAGTAAACTGAGTCACAATCTGCATTTTAATAAGATCTTCAGATGAGTTATAGGCACAACTTAGTTTTATTCTTTACTCATTTCTTTTTTTCATCAAAATATATTTGACATATAAGGGTGCAAATTTAAGGTGTACAACATGTTAATTTGACACATTTATATACTGTAATATGATTGTCACTGTAGCGATAATTGTGCCTCTATCACGATACATAATTATCCTTTCTTTTTAGTAGTTCTTAATTAAGTTTTAGTCTCTTAGCAAGTGTGATGATCGTAATACATGTTGTTATCTACATTCACTGTACTATACATTATATCTCCGGGGCTTCTTTACTACTTGTAAATTTTGTAGTTGTAAATGTGTACCCTTAAACAACATCTGTCCTGTCACCCAACCCTTATGCCCTGGTAACCACCATTTTTTCTGTTTTCACAAGTTTGGCTTTTTAAAAAACTTCCACCTCTAAGTGATACTATACAGTATTTGTCTTCCTCTGACTTGAGTTTTAGAAACACTGTTGCCACCTGTTGAATTTGACGGAGTTCTTGGTGAAATGAAAGTAAATTTCAGTGGAGCATTTGGGGCAAGAGGCAGATTAAAGCGTTTTGTTGTTGTTGTTGTTTTAAAGATTTTATTTTATTTATTTGGCAGAGAGAGAGATCACAAGTAGGCAGAGAGGCAAGCAGAGAGAGAGAGGGGGAAGCAGGCCCCTGCTGAGCAGAGAGCCCCATTCGGGGCTTGATCCCAGGACCCCGAGGCCACAACCCGAGCCGAAGGCAGAGGCCTCAACCCACTGAGCCACCCAGGCACCCCGATTAAAGCGGTCTTAAGAGCAAATGGGAAATAAAGAAATGAAGACTATGAGTTCAGTGTTTATATACACCCAGAACAAGGGTCTTATAGCACACTGATCACCAGGTTGTCTCAATTCAAAGGACCTGAATATGAACAGAGGCATAAAGTGGTCTAGTTTGCAGATGTAGGTCTCTACTTTGTCCACTGCTCTGACAGAAGTGATAAGAATTAACAGAGGTTGATAGTGAGAGAGGAGACGCTTTCCTAAGGAATAACAACAATTGGACCCTTGATCATCACAGGAGCTCAGGCATGTATTGCCAAGAGCAAGGGTAACAGACCTTCCGAGAGTCGTCGGAGGATTTAAAAATCCTTTATGACAAGGCAATAGAAGAAAAATCTCTAGAAGTTAAATACCATTATTAGATAATTTAAGAATTCTTAAAAACCTGGAAAATAAAGATAACCGGAAAGAATAAAAGAATTGCCAGTCCTTAAGGAAGTCTCAGAATTAGAACTGGTTGTCATAGGAAGGGACTTCAATATTTTATGCATTAACTGAGTGAAACTTCCTCCAACTGAGCTGTAGAAGTAAGGTTTCAAGATAATACAAGTGACCACTAAGGAAACAGATGAGGCTTGACCCTCCAAATGATTAAACAAAAATTATTCATGCTTAACTGGCTAAAGAGATTATCTTAATAAAACCTACAGTTTTGAAAGTCAAGGACTTGCCAAGTGAATAGAATTGGGACTATCTTGAGGAGCGGTAGTCCAGATGCATCCAAAATTATGCTGTTCAGAAGCAAGAACACCTTTGTAAGGAACCAAACTGTCAAAGTTTAAAGACCTTCAAATATATTAATTCAAGCTGAAGGATCAATGAACTATTTCATGTCTCTGGTCTCATAAGCATGTTGAGAGTTAAAAAATACAGAGAGTATTATTTTTTTATTCCAACTTCACTGAGAAAGTCATTAAAGGATTCTTAAATTGCCTTTTGGAATTTGGGATTCAGAACTATCAAATCAAAATGTGGTAAAGAATACTAGGACTCAAAAAAAAAAAAGAAAAGTACTAAGACTCTTCAGTAAAGAGCAGTGCAACTTGTTGGCAACCACCCCAAATGTTTGTAAGAATTGAAGGATAAATTTTGGTGCAACAGGCCAAAGTATTTTGCATGTTGCTGTAAGTTGCCTGGGTGCCACACATACTTTGGCCTGTTGCACCAAAATTTATCCTTCAATTCTTACAAACATTTGGCTTCTACCCATGTGAGAAGACCATGATAACCATCAGACAGTAAGAGATGCTCAATGATATTTAATAAAATCACTTAGGGTTCAATGCAACTTAAGAATCTATTCATTAGTGGCTCATGAGGAAATTAACAATGTACTTCCAAAAGTATAAATTCACAAACATGTATTAAGCATTTCATGTGAAAGTTACTGTTCTTGATATTAAACTACTACAGTAAACAAAAGCAAGTCTCTGATTTTATGGAGTTTCCATTCTAATGGAGGCAAATTATATCTTACTTATACGTATATGATCTATACTATGGAAGTGGAGTGCTGAATTAAGGAAAGAGATCCAAAGAGATCCAAAGTAAACAGCAGATGGGCTTCCAACCCTCGAGAGGCATCCAAGCAGAATGCATAACAAAAAGGATTTTGGACTACAGCAATAACTGGAATAACTATAAGAATAGAGGCGACAATGTATTTTTGTAAGAAAAAAAAAAGTGTGCCTTATGATCCCTTGGTTAAAGAGGTTTAAGTGTAAAAAAAAAAAAAAAAAAAAGAGGTTTAAGTGTATAAATTTTAATGTGGGCAAGAGTAATTTTTAAAAATTCCTTCCAATACTACCATAAAATATGACACTTCAGAAAGATGAGTATTGTAGAAAACTGTATCAAAAGTAAAGAGTTCTCTTAGTGATGAGATGCTCTGGATAAAAATAAAATTGATAACACAGTTTCTGCAGGGATTCATACTAGAAACAGCTGCAAATAGGGTTGTTAATCTTGTAACAACTAAGCAGTATTGATAAAATATTCTTGAGGAACAGCAAAATAGCCAAGTGCTCTGATTCTACTTATATTTCCTGGAGAGTGCCATAAGAAATACATGAGAATAAGCTATAGAGAAATTTACAGGTCAGCATGAATGAACAATAAAATAGTAGGAGATTTTAATTAGGGATAGATATAAAGTTATAACTTAAGGACAAGTAATTTAAACTTCAAATGTGATAATGTTTGAACATCATTTGTAACTCAGGAAAAGATTATCATTTTGGTGCCTAAAGACATTATTTCTTGCCACCTACAATTGAGACACCATAGTAGTTACCAGCGATCACATTTCAAGAAAGACACAGAATAACTAGAAAATATCTGGAGAAAGGCAAATCAAGGGCTCATTGGAATTAAGGAATTTCAAATGAGTTTGCTCATGAGATTTGGGAAACTTGATACAAAAATGGAAAAAAGACATAATCCAAGTCTTCAAATTATTGATGAGTGTGTATAACGTAAACAGAAATTTCTTTACCAAACTATAGGCACTGTGAGCACTTGGAAGGGAGATCATTCCATGATTAATAAAAACAAGTCATTGTTTCCACCTCCCATCCTCCCAAGTACCCCACATCTGAATTACCCAACATGGATGGGAAATGTAGTGATTTAGACTGGACTGCTTTCAAAATAATTTAAGGGTTATCTTTAAGATTTTTAAAGCATGGAAAACTGTATTAAATATTTAAATATGCAGCACATAACCCAGGGAGTGGCAAATAATAAGTGTTCAATAAATGTGGAAAGATAAAAATCCACAGCAAGTGTGAGAGTGGAGTTTGGAGAAAATGTAGAGGAAAAAAAAGGAAACAAAAAAGACTGAAAGAGAGAGAGAGAGAGAGCGAGCACATACAAGCACAAATCAGAGCCGTATGGATAAATTGATCTTGTCTTAACTTTGGCTACCTTTTAGAATTATATAGAAAAAGAATTTCAAACTCTCTGAGCAATGCCAACTTCTGGAACAAGGAGGTGAGATGTAGATCCTAGAAATAAACAAGAAGTAACAGCCTTGTGAACCAGACTGAAACTGCTACTCTCTTTGGGTATTCATCTAGCTAATGATTCTCTGTCCAGAATATTCTGAGATGAATAAAAGGAGAGGAAAGCAAAATAGTGCCAAACTCCTTAATAGGAAACAATTTGGCAGGTGACAGTGAGAGAGAGCCCAACTAACACGGAAACATGCAAAGCATCTCTAAGATGCCTGCTGATTTTTGGTTAGGCATCAGAGCCAAGAAGTTGAAAGGAAGCTTGCATTTACGGCTGGTGAAGACTACAGAGAAAGCCTTTACTAAAGTGTGAGTTGGCTTTCCCCCAAACATTACATTACCCTTGAATGGAAAATTGATCGGATGACATATGGTGATAACATCTGCCACCCATGGATAGAGCCGTAGTGCCATGTGGGTGGTAATAGAAGCTGTAATAGTGAGGGTGGAGAATTTAATGACAGTATGTAACACCGAGGAAAGTAACAGCAATCTGAAAGAAAGGAACAATTTGTGTAAATCTTTACGATGGGTACTTCAGGACCATACATCCTGTTCAGTAGTCATCTCGGAGGGGCATGATAGAAATGAAAGATGCTTTGTCATTTTATTTCCTCCAAGTTGTTCTCAGCCATAACCCCCAGGGAGACATTTCTCCCTTAGTGTTGTGCAGAGGCACTCTTTTCTTATCATTAAATAGATATTTATTACAAATCTGGGATGATCACAGCAAGACATCGTAGCAATTCAGGGCTGTTTATGTTAAAGATAAAAATGAGGGTGGACGCATCACTTCCCGGATTTTCTAAAAAATATTTAAATGTGAATTTTCAGTAAGTAAAAGAAAACAAGTAGCAACATAATAACATTTGATAAATGAAATACTTAAGTCCATTTGTTTTGTCCTGCTCATATAGGAAGAAAAGAAATGGAATCCTCAGCTGCACATCACAAACAGAAGAGCTTTATTTGCAAGACAGCAAAAAGAACAAGGTCCGTCTTGCCATGACTATACAATAAGGTGAGGTTTGGCCAAAGTTTCCTGTGGAATTCAAAATTTTGGAATGGCAGCAGGCATCTGGATAGACACGGGCAATAATTTTTCAGGTGAATTTTCTTTTTCTCAAAATTTCCTTCAAAACTGAGACTCCTAATACAATTTTTAAAAGTGTTCTTGATTAGTTCAAAGGTAGGTCTCAGTTTCTGCAAATTTCAAAGAATAGCTTTTGGTTTTCCTCTCTCCCAAAGTAAAAGAAAGCAGCAGCTGATCCACTCTGACACACAGAAGACCCTAAATTGACTTCTTAAAGCAATCCAGAGAGGGTAATTGGCCAGGGCCAATTTTCTCAACCAGTTTAAATTTTTTGATCTGGTTTAAACTGATCTGGTCTAAATCACTGCATCCCCTTGCCACTCACATACACACACACAATTCTGAAGTCTTTTCATCCTCCCAGTTTTTCTTCTTATCTCCATTTGCAAGAATAAAAATGACATTGAGACTTTAAGTTCTGATCTCAAAGCAGATGCTGTGAAGTGATTATTGTTATATTATTGATAAATATCACTTTGTACTTATGAACTTCCCTTTTTATTTATTTATGTATTTTTCAAATGTATTTTTTTATGAACTTCTTTAAAGCAAGGGATTAAGAATAAACTCTTAAGCTTACAAAAGGATAAAAATGAATAGGGTATGTTTTGTGATCTTTTTCTCATCTAAGTGTTTGTAGTGAATAGTAGTTGGTTGATGAGAAGCATACAGAATAGAATGTCTCAGCAACCTATCTTTGTTTTGTGGGTTTCAGGAGAATTTCTTCTCGGACTAAGGCATATACACTTTCTTCAACAGGAGTAAGAAGATAGTATGTTTGAAAGTCTGTTATATAAAGGAACTGTACTAGAGAAATAGCAGGAAAAACAGGAATAAAGATTAACTGTTGTCTAGTTGTGAAGATAAAAATACACCTTAAAATCATGGCAGATCTACATGCCAAGTACTGTTTTATAATTCAAGGGCTTCAGAGACACAAAAGTATCTATTTTTGATAACCTATGTGATAAACATTTGGAACCTGAACTAGAAAACATATCTGTTTCTCATCTCAGATTTGCAGAATCAAAATCATGAAGTAAGTCTTGGCCCGAGAAAATCTATATTTTCACAAGGTAATATACATTATTCTTTAGCATCTTATTAAAGAAAATTTCACAACGATACAAAATTAGAAAGAATAGGTGAAATAACTTCAATGTATCCATCACCCAGCTTCACCAATAATCAACTCATGACTGGTACAGTGTCTGTCATGTTCCTATCCACTTCTGCAGAAAATACTTATGGTAGCAAGCTATAGGGGGCAGAGCTGTTGAGTGCCTGGCTGGGCTGCATTTATGGGCAAGGAGTGCAAAGAGGGGAATGCCCAGCCAGAATCCAAGCAGAAAGTTCATTGGCTTGAAGCTTGGGAGGAGTTCTCGGTAGATGTTCATTGGACAGAAAGTAAGTCTTGGTCTTTCGTGAATCAGGTGTTTGTGGGAAAACAGGCTCTCTGTTTTTAAATTTGTTTCTTCTGAGGATACGTGCATGAGATTCTCCATTACACATCCTCTGGTTCCACTTTAGATTTCAATCCTTTCATAGTACTGTAGTGTACTGGAGGAGGAAAAATAATTTTTCATCTACCTTCTGTGTTCTTGGCTGAGAACCCTGTAACAACAGACAGATTAATAAAAGAAAAGCAAGCAGAAGTTTATCAACTTGTACACCTCATATATACATGGGAGATACCCAGGTAAAACTGAGTAACACCCAGGGTGGCCTAAAGACCATCTTCTGCTAAAGATGAAAGAAAGGTGTGGGAAGGCCTGTTATAGTGAGGTCCCCAGGAAAATCATAGTAAACAAGGGTACAGTTTCTTACACACATTGAAGCTGATGCCTTTTCCAATGGTGAGAGTTTCTTGTGGTTTAGTCATCCATTCTTCCTGATACAAAAAGAGAGAGACCCTGACACATGGAAATTTCCTTTTCAAGTTTCCTTAAAGAGAGTAACCTTTACTGTTTTCAGAGTTTTTCTGTGTATTCTGGTTCTCAAAATCACAAGCCCAAGATAATCCTTGTGCCAAAGAGTCATATTCTGGGGTGGCATCTTCTGCTTCCCTTCATTGTCTACATCTGAAACTTCCTCAAGAAGTTTCACAGTCTAGAAGCTGAGTTAGTACATGTCGCACTAAACCAGTCTCTTAGATCTGAGAAGAAATCAGTTCAGTTAAATGATTGTGTCTCATATCAGGACATGGTGATACCAGATGGAATCCCAAAGTTGGGCTTATGTGGTGGGAGCAATCAGGTATTTCATAGGAGTCATTTACATGGAAGCAAAAGAAAAACAAAAGTTAATGATTGGAGTTGACTGTAAACCTAGTTGGAGTCTGGAGGGCAGCCTGTTGAGATGTCTACCTGTCAAGCTTGAAGCATCTCGTGCAGTTTGAATGTCTCTGGTGACATCATCAGGTATTCTGGTGAACTTTCTGAGTGGCCCACACAGCAACAGGCAGGAAGCTTGTCTGTCCATAAGCTGTTGTGGTGACTTCCTTATATCTATAGTCAGTCATCCAACTTCAACTGGCAGGGCTTTGGGAAAATGATGGTTTTTGTTTCTAGTTATTCTGGGTCAAAAGAGTGGGAGATAATTGGAAATGTTAATTTGGAGAGTGGTAGCCAGATATTTGAGGAAGTGAAAGAGTTCAGAATCCAGTCCAGCTTAGAGATGGGATAACAAAACCTTTTCAAAGACACTATACAGGACTAGAATCTGATATCCTCAGATATCAGATATTGTTTTCCATTGAAACATAATTTTCTATCTACAGTCACCCCTGCTTCTATCAAAGATAATCACAGTAAGACTAATTTGTTTGCAAAATAAATCCAGTCTCATTAAACTTGGCCTGTTTGCTTACACAAGTGCAGCAAGAATAGTGATGACCATAATATACCCTTCTGAAGACTGCTTTGCTACCACTCTTCAAAATAAATCTCAGATTGGACTTTTGAAAATCTCTCACAGCAAGGGAGCCAAACCAAAGACTTACCATTAAGACTTTACCCGTAATATCTGTAGATTTGGGTGAATTCCTCTCTTCTCAAGGTCCCCAAACATCTTGAAGTTCCTGAACCTGCCAGGAAGTGATCTTCCTCACTCCTGTCAAAGGTACCAGAAACCCTGATGGCAAGAGACAGCAGGTTTTTTAGAAGGGGGCTTTATTGTCTTGACCTTGGTTTCTTAAAACTGGTCATTTCTGATTCTATGCACATCATGCTCAAATGGGATTCTTGTCAAAATCTTGGTAACATAACTAACTTTTCCAGTTGTGTCTTGTTACAAAGGAAACAGAATCTTGTTGAACTTTTGCAAGCAACTGTATTGCCATGAAAACGAGACTACTCAATTAGTTTCCAGTTTTGCTGATTGTATCTACATAGTATTATTTATATTCCTCTTGTATTTGGATCTAGAGTTTTGATTACCTTCAGGCTTTCCCTTCAGGCTGTATATGTACTTCTATCAGTGTAAGTATGACTTGGGTTTGTTTTGTTTTTGATATTCGGTATTCATAATTATAAGTTAGATCCATTGTTTGATTGGAAGCTGAAAATTAGTGACAAGGTAATACTACCATTCCTTGTACACTAAATAACTTCAATTTTTATTCTGCCTTAAGAGTTCAGGGGCACTTGGGTGGCTCAGTGGGTTAAAGCCTCTGCCTTCGGCTCAGGTCATGATCTCAGGTCCTGGGATCAAGCCCCACGTTGGGCTCTCTTCTCGGCAGAGCCTGTTCCCCCCTGCCCCCCGCCTGCCTCTCTGCCTGCTTGTGATCTCTCTCTCTGTCAAATAAATAAATAAAATCTTAAAAAAAAAAAAAAGAGCTCATATACACGGGACAAAGTAAATCTATTTTTCCACTTCATTTATCATTCAAAATAAAAGGTTAAAGGTCATATATGTATGTAATTTTGCAAGTTCCTTTTTTAAAGGAGGTTCTTCCATTCTGTAGAACCATCAGAGTCATGCAAAGTGTTCGTGTTTGTTTTGTCACAGCCTCACCAACAGGGTATTTTGTGACACTTTTGAGTTTCTGTCAATTGGATTAGCAATAAATGAAATGCAGGTTTTTGAATACAGAATTTACAATGCATGATTAGGTCTCGTATATCCTGGGTATTTTCCTGAAAGAGCTAAGATGTGTACTGGATTTTAAGTAGAACGGGGTGGAGGATGCCTTTGTTTCTGCAGTAGAATTTGGGAGATTCGTTCAAAAGCAAAAATTAGAAGAAGCTAATTTTAAGAAATGACAAGAAGTAGGCTTAGCAAACTCTAGAGATTGAAATCCATTTCCTTTTAAGCAAACTGGTTTTTTTTTTCTTTCTTTCTTTTTTCCTTAAACGATATCATTCTCCTTAGAAAGAAGAAGTGGAAGGGAGTAGATCTTGGGTTTGGGGGTGGAAGAGAATTTTTTCTAGGCTAAAGAAAAATAAGGGAGCAGAAGTAAAGGAATTCAAGGGAGTTTCTGAACAACTGAAGTATGTGGCTCTCGTTTGGAGTTAGCCACATGACTGGTTTGCAACTGGCGCCTAGATATAAATAAACCAAGTTCCAGGTCAGTATCAAGCTCTTGGACCTCTATGTGATACAGATCTCAGACTAACCTCTTAACCCTCTTTGCTTTTGACATACTCACCCGACTCAAATCGCAAGCAAAAGAAACCTTTATCCTGCCTCTAACGTTTAGGCATTCCTTGAAGGTGACCTAAATGGTCATGTTGAGCACGGGCATTTTAGGAGATCCTTAGTTCTAGATCTCTTCCTTTTACCATTTCCTTCACTTCCACTAGGAGGGACTGGATACAACAAATCAGCCTAGAGTTATATAAGATATAACAGTTCTCATTTCTCTTTAATGTTTCTATCCGTGCACTCTCTTCCAACCAAAACAGGATCTTGGATTGGAAATTGAGAGTTCCTCTGGAAAACCTGATTACAAAATCTTTTTTCTTCAGCCTGCCAAGGCACACATTTCATGAGCTTTCTAGATAATTGGGCCTGAGAAATAACTTTCTGGCAAAGAGTAAATTGGTCTTGTGCCAATACTGTGTCTCTAGGAAAGATTGCTTAAAAAGGAAATTTCAAGATAGTTATGATGTGGGAGTGGTCAGTGACCAAATAGGCATGTTTCCCTTTTAAATGCCATTACTAGCATAGAAAAATATGTATTTTTCCATAGATGAAAACACCGTTATGTCATGGTTTACTCCCGTTTTAAGGCTTGAGGCTCAGATGATGGAGGGAGGAAGAAAACCCCATTCTATTTTCATGAGATGTTGCCCAGTGTACTCCATCCTGTACTTTCAATTCTGATGTGTGAAACAAACATTCATAGCCAGATAGCTCCCTAGTTACCACGCAGGTGCAGCTGCTGAACATAGCACTGTTGCAACTAGTTTTGACACCAGCCATTTGTGCTTGAAGAAATGTCTAATTTTTTGCTTCCCTCAGATGGTTTCACACACCCGTAGCAAGTGGGGGCTTTTATTATAACATTCGTTTTGGGTCAGACTACATCCATTTTTGGGAACCCACCAACACAAATGTTAATGATATGCAGATCTGGCCTTTCTTAAGATGGCATTACATCAGCCAAATTCCATTTCCTGGGGAGGTTGCTAAGACAATTCATAAATCTTGCCAAATTTCATTAATGTGCTGAGTAGACCCGATGTTATCATATGGGTGTTTATGAGGAGCCAAATCTCTGTACATACATATTGATCATCTCCTTTTTGTGTTTTTCCTGACTACTGATTTCCATAAAAAATAGGAGGTTTAAGGAGTCTCAACCATGTGCATTTCCCTTGAACAATATCTATCACAATATTTTTATGTAATTTCTCACATGAAAGTCAAAAAATTTACCATTCTCAAGAGACTGTCTCATGGTTTAACGCAGACCCTGGCTCCTCTGTTGGTCATCGGTCTTCCGTTGCTGTAAATCTACCTGAGTGAAAAGTAGATTTGTTTTCAAAAGTCGACAAACTCAACACTTCCACCTGCATGTCTCACAGACTGTATAGCTGTCCTATCTTATCATTTGCCATGGCCTTGTTTACTTCCTGGAATTCTAAGTTCATCATAATTTTGCAATTATGCAATACTCTCTCATTTCCATACATTCATACATTTTCTTTCCTCTGCTCTCCTCTGCTAAAAAAAACCAGCAAATGCCAGTTAGCCATAGAGCCTCAGAACAGACACTGCCTGGCCCGAAGCCCTTCCTATTTCTTTCAGGAAGTCTTGCAGAGGTGGCAGTGATGGTGGTGGTGTTTCTTGGCCCTCTATCCCTGCTGTCCTTTGTCCCCTTCTCCACTACAAAAATGGTGTTATTGTAAGGTAACAGTTTGTTTCGTGGCTGGTTCATGCGATGTGGGCACATATGGCTCTCCAATAGGTTTTGAACTTGGCCCACTGAAAATAAAGAGTTTTGGTAAAACATTCTACTTATGCCCCAAAGCAGGGGGAAAAAAAAAACCTGAAAATGAAAACGAGAGAGTGCCTCCTTATAAGAAAATTTTGAGGGTGTAATTTTGCGAACATTTTCTATAGAAATATGGATAAGGATCATCATATTTGTTATGGACTGAAAGTTTGTGCCCCACCCCCCAAATCCGTATGTTAAACTTCTGATTTCCAATGTGGTGGTACTAGGAAATGAGGTCTTTGGGAGGTGACTGGGGCATGAGTGTAGCGATCTCATGAATGGGATTAATTCCCTTATAATAGAGACCCCAGGGAGCTCTCCTGTGCTGTCTATCAGGTAAAGACACAGTGAGAAAATGGCCTTCTACGAATCAGGAAGCAGGCTGTCACCAGACTCTGAATCTCCTTGTGCTTTTATCTAAGATTTCTCAGCCCCCTGTGAGACAGAAATTTCTTTTGTTAAAAAAAAAATTATGTTTATAAGCCATCCAATCTATAGTATTCTGTTATAAGCTGTCCAAACGGACTAAGACAGTATTTACATTATAACATACATTAATCTTGAGGTAATATTTTAAAATAAACCAGAAACACCTGGGTGGCTCAGTCAGTTTAGCATTTGCCTTCAGATCATGATCCCAGGGTCCTGGGATCAAGTCCTGCATCAGGCTCCCTGCTCAGCATGGAGCCTTCTCCCTCTACCTGCTACTCCCCCTGCTTGTGCCCTGGCTCTTCCCCCACCCACAATTAAAGAAATAAAATCTTTAAAAAATTATAAACCAAAATATTATTGATTCAAACACATTCCAGGTGGAGGGGGTTAGCCAAAAATTCTATAACCAACTATGTAGGTAAAGAAGATAACCTAAAAGTAATAAAAAATTTAGAGTTATAAAAAACTTCAAATGAAGACCTCAGAAAACTCAACACATACTTTAAACAAAATGTTCTTGTCAAAAATTGAAGAAATTTCAAATAGGTCTTTGTGTTTATGTTTGTGCAGTAAGTTTGCAAAATTCCCAAGGGTTTTGAGGTAGCTAGAACTTCTGGAAGCTTAAAATCACTCGCAAAGCTCTTAGGAAAGGCATTCCTAACATTGCCTGGATCGTTCCAGCACAGTCTGGCCTTAAAGGCTTCACCATGTTCATGCCACTATCTCCTTATCTCCTTGAGAGCTGTCTCAGCCACTTTGGATTTCCCTTAATTCTACCATACTCCTCTGCTTCATGGCCTTGCCCTCTGTCTGTGGAGGCTTTATCTCACCTCTGTCCTCTCTCCTGCTATGTTCACCAGCTTAATGCTTGCTTACACTTCAGAAAGCAGCTCAAATCTAATTCTTTCAGGGATGTTTTCTCTTGCCCTGTCAGATTCTATCATGTTCCCTGTTATGGTTGTGTTCTAACATCCTGTATTTGCATTTCCAAGTACATGTTACTATTTGTGTTTATATATTTGGGTGATGGTTTAGTTAGTATCTGTTTCCTTAACTAGACTGTAAGCTACGAGGGGTGAGGTGTTTGATTTGCTCACCATTCAATCCCCAACATCTAGTACGATGGAATTGAAAGCATGGGCCCAGATCTAGAGCCTTCATTCCACTCCAGGCTCTAGCATATAAATCTCTCTAAGGCTTGCTTTCTTCTGTGTAATTTGATTAGTAGTGATAACTTCTTTGTAGGGTTGTTTTTATGTGTAAAGAGACAATATTAATATTTATATCATATGTATATATATATATATATTTAGTACAACACATGTAAGAAGAAATATTTGCTGAAAGAATAAATAATAAAGTAGTAATATAGGGTTTTCAGTAGATATTAGTAGTGCACTGATTTTAGTAACTAATAAATAGTAAATTTTAGGAACCTTTAGTAACTCAGTGTTGAGTTTGTAATTTAACCCTTAGGTGTGTATAAAAGGGAAAGCCAATGGAAGTTTCTATCACCCTTCCATCAGATGGAGTGAAACAGTTCACCCCATCACTTACCTCGAAGCCTATGTAAGGGCCACAGCTTTATTCATCATTGAATCTCCACCATCTCGCACTCTGCCAGTTGTGTAAAAAGGTGTTACAAATATAACTGAATAAATAACACTACTCCTTATCAATTTACAGGTGGGTTCAAGACCAAATACCTAGTTTGTTTGTTTGTTTGTTTTAAGATGTATTTATTTATTTGAGGGGGGAGGGGCAGAGGGAGAGAGAATCTCTAAGCAGACTCCACGCTGACCACAGAGCTTGACATGGGGCTTGATCTCATGACCCTGAGATCACGACCTGAGCTGAAGCCAGGGGTCAGACGCTTAATTGCCTGTGGCCCCCAGGAGCCCCCAAAATATCTAGTTTTATTCCTAGTGGTTGATCTGAATTTATAGAGGCCAGGAAATTTGTTTCATGGGGGGTAAGTAGGTGACCCACTTATTCAGTTGACTACTTCAATAAACTTAGGATAAATCCTTCCTAAACTTTGAAATGACAGAACGAATTCTAAATGTTTCCATTCTTTTCTGTCAAAATTCAGAAAAAAGTAGAAACTAGTAAACCTCATAAATCAGATGCAATCCGCCTCAAGTAGAATTTTAGGCATATTTTGAATATAATACTATAGTCCGAATGAAAACTCTCTCTTTCTGGAAATGACAGTAAACACAATAGGAAGAATTTAATAAAAGAACTGAACACTTAACAACACAGGTAGTAACTGGTGCATATTGAGCATTCCATGAATACCCACCAAGAGAAGGAATAGGCTGTGTTTGACTTCTCTTTTAAATGTTTAGGTCTCAATGTTACAGCAGTGGTGAACAGTAAAACAGCTGGAGCAAGGACAACCCTGACTAGTAAAACAGCTGGGGGCCCATAATCTGCACACGATCCAAGGTCACAGCAGACACGTTTAGCACAGAAAGCATAGATAAAAGTCGCCATCTACCAACTTCTTCTGGAAACATTCGGACAAGCCCACCTTGGGAAGGAGGGAAGGAAGGGAGGGAGGGAAGGATGGAGGGAGGGAGAGCGGAGAGGAAAGAAGGGAAGGAGGGAAGGAAAAAAGAGAAAATGGTTTTAGAAGAACAAGGCTTGCAAATAGGGATTAACAAATTCCCACCTCGCTGGAGGTTTTTTCTCATTATTTTCATAGAGTGGAGAAATTTTGAGGAAGAAAGAGCTTGATTTTCTGTATGTAAAATCATGTACATGGACATACCTACACCAAGCACACACATTTGTTTCTATGCCAAGCCAAGGCGTTTAGGAATATGCCTGAGAAAGAAACCGTTTTCTGATAAAGGTAGTACAAAGAGTCCATAGAGTATTCCTTGAACACAATATCCTTTTTGGGGGAAACTGTTTTTAAAAAATGTGGGTAGTAGGGAGAAAGGATAGAATCTTCTTGCTTTATTTCTTCAGCTTCTTGGTAGGTGCAAACAAAGGTATGAAGCTTAATCAGGCTAGACAATAAAAAGCTTTGTCAAATAAAAGCAACCTCTTTCCTATTGTTATTCAAGTTATTGTAGAAAAGATATGGAGGGTAGGCTGTCGAGAATATCACCTCATCATTTTTTCTCAAAACCGAGTGTATTTCATAAGCACGTGGCACATATCAACAGAAACTGAAATGATATATTCATAACCCAATAGGATTTATTTCATAATAGTCTTAATGACTTCATTTGTTTGCCAGGTAAGAAAGGATTCAAAAGAGAGTGGGGGAATAAGAAACAAACATCAGAGGAAGACCAAAACTGTAAGGGTGCTTAGAGTAGACAGATCAAAAGCATAAAAGCCACATGTATGTATCAACAGCAAACTTGGTTTACTCATAATTGCACAGTTTGGTAAAATATGGTGAAGTAGTGTACAGAGTTAAACACGTGTTACTCATATATTCAACTGATGTGAGAAAGCATAGGTTATATTTCTGAAAAATGGAAAAAACCATTTAAATAAATAAAAAGACCAAACTCCTGGTGCTTTTATGAACCAAGAACTTTAAAAGCAAGATCTTCTTTAATTCCAGTGACACTTCATGGTAGGTAGCATGCCGTCTAATTTACAGGTGGGAAAATGAGATCAGAGAAATTAAACAAATTATCTGAATCAAATGAGTAAGGAATTAGAACATGGGAACATCTGACTCCAGAATATATCACTGACATCTTTCAAAAACCTTGAAATCTATAGTGTCTTGTCAGTAAAGGACACCTACATGGTATTTTGGACACAGACTCTGTCCACTGAATTCCTCAGCCCTGCCCATTGTCAGACGAGAAACTGGGCCATAGCAGGCTTCCTCAGAATGAACATGCACATAAAGCAAGCCATCATCTACTTTCTCGGAATTGAAAACTTGGGGGGGTTAACCTTAAAAAGACAAAAACAAAAACAAAAAAACAGTCATTTTACCAGCGAAAATGGATTTGTTTGGGAATAGCCGAGAATTGCAATACTGGACAGCCAACCTACAATAAAAACCATAGACAAGTCTGCTGAACAAAGGAAAGGAGGACTCTTTTACAGAGGGAAGGGGGAAGTTGGGAGGATTGTTCTAAGCAAAAACTCCATTGGAATAAACTGGGAGTTCAAAGTATAGTGGCTTTTCATTGGCTGAGTTGTGACTGTCTTTCACTGGCTGGGCTGTTGCAGGGGTGGGGGTGTTGGAGATGGAGGGGAGGGGGTGGGGTAAGGGAGTGTGGTAAGGGGGTGGGGGGATGGTAGTAAAGTAGTATCCAAGCGCAAGGTAAGGCCCTTCTCTTCCTGTCGGATTTGCCATTCATGAGGAGTTGTAGGGCCTGAGAGCTTCCCTGCTGAACCTCCTGACTTGTTCTAGTGAGGTTTCCCTTTATTATTTTTAACAGTGGTAACAACAGATTTTTATATTGAGCACTTGGATAAAGGTGGCTTACTCTCTGATTTTTCAAAGTCTAAACAATTTCTTTGGGGACAGATCTTAAAATGGTTTAAGTAAGATTTGGTGATGTCATAAATATTAATATAAAACATATTAGAAAAGTACATTGAGGCTCACATCCTTTTTTCAACATATTAGGTTGTCAAGCATATAGTATCAATATTTAATTATATAGAATTGACCAATAAATAATAAAATGCTATTATGCCATTTAAGTAACATTGTATATTCACAGTAAAAAATGCATTTATCGACATGGAAAAAAATTCATAATGTGTACTTTATGAAGCAACTATTTAGTGTGTGTGTGTGTGTGTGTGTGTGTCTGTGTGTATAGAAAGAATTCTAGAAGAATGTATCAAAATGTTTACAATTTTTTTTCTGGAGATAAGGTCATGTCATGTAGGCTTTTTTCTTTTGCTTATTTGCATTTTCAAATTACTATGTAATAAATATGCACCATATAAAATTACACAATAGGTTAGCATAGTAAATTCCTGTTCAAATGTCAAGACTTCATGGACATCAAAAACTCTTTGGTTAAAGCCAAAAATCACTTTTGTGACTTCAAATAATTTTCAACACAAAGATATTACACCAAATTAGGTTAGGGAGAAACAAAGAGTTCTTTTCCAGGAAATTGAAGGCCCCTTTCCTGCTTCGTGGGTTCTGTTAGAAAAACATTAATCCTGACTCAAGCGTGGGGTGACATCTAGTGAACCGTTTCTGTAGATGATTGCTGGGTTATCTCCTCTATGGCTCCCTCTCCTGCCTCTTTGCTTTAGTACATAGTCCTTCAGATCTGTCCTTTTCCAAAGCATGTGTATGTCCCCAATATAGAGCAGGCAGTATCTGAGTCATGTGTAGGCATAAATGAGATTTCTCATTTTGTGCACCTTGGCAAGAGAGAGCTGTTCAGTTTGCCATGTAAATAACACATGCTCTTTTCTCTGAAAAACAAAGACTTTGGATTTTAGACCTTAGATTATGATTCACCTAGCTTTTCATCTGTTCATAGTTAATAAGATGACTCCATATTTGCTAAAGTGTAGGACAAGCAGAAAGTATCTATAGTCAGTCAACAAGTCACAGACCAACTCTTTCTTCACCAATAAGCTTGCATTTTGGGGAACAGACTCCTATCCCTAGGGGGTGCCAAGAGAGGCCAGCATAATCCTTGGGTTCAAGACAGGTAAGTTCGTTATCAGTACTGAAGTTCATGACCAAGGCTGTCCCAGCAGGACCTGTAACTTAATGCTAAACTATATATTACTGAGATGGAAAATACTTTCTAAAGGCAGGATTGGTCCTGAAAAATAGACTGGACAGTAGCCAAGTGGCCTTGGCAATAGGGAAAAATACTGTATGCAGAGTCTGACACATGAAGTGGACAATCCTCTGTAATAATTTCATATAACAGAGTTTAGTCACTCTCCATATTATTTTAAAAGTGATCAGGATCCCATTTAAAGGTTGCGCATGAGTATAAATCATTGATAAGTTTGAGATCATGGCTCTTCTGAGTTTTAAGAGGAATTTTGACATTACAAACACTTTTGGCCAACCATAAGCAGAGATTTAAGCAAGCACTGGATATTTTATAGTATCATTCCTGTAGTAAAAAAATTTTGAGATCCATTAAGTTCAAGTTCAGAGGGTAGGATGGGGAAAGGGGAGTGGTAGGAGAAGAAAGGATTGGAGTCACATGACAAAGCTTGCTAGTCATCCTATGGAAGTACTTATTATATATTATCCATATTTTCCCTAAAACATGAGGCTGACTGGAGATCCTATATCCTGAAAATCAGATTTTAGTCAATAAATGTCAAAGGAGTAGAATAAACAGCTTGCACACTTACACAAAAATAAAGATAGTAAAGTGGCATACTCAAAAATCCACAGCATTATGGATATTAAATAAAATTGGGTTAAGGCAAATTTAAGTTACCAGTATGTACCCATTAAACTAGCAAAAGCACTAAAATTCCATTGGTGACAGGTTAAGGTAAAAAGGTATGCTTATATATTTTAAGTGACATTGTAAATTGGTTCAAATTTTCTGTGGAGCTATTTGTGACAAAAACTATATAATGGTTTCTTTCCTTTGACCTAGTAATTTCACTTTGGGGAATATACTCCTAGAAAATAATCTAAAAGCAAACAAGTAATTTGTTCCAAGCTTTTCATACAATGCTGTTAGGAAAGGGGAAATTTAAAAATAACCCAAATGTCCAGCAATAAATGATTATAGAAGGAAACTAGTGTTTAATACCCTGAAATACAAGCTGGCCTGTTAAGTTGTGTGGACTAGTTAATACAGGTCCGTATTTATAGTAAATAACTGAGTGAAGTAAAAAAATAAGATCCATCTGTGAAATCTGATTAGTCATCTATAGGCCTATGGATGAGCTGGCCATCAGGAAAGACGGAAGTGAAGAAAGGGAGTGAGTTCAGGTTATTGATATCCAAATGTTTGTAAGAATTGAAGGATAAATTTTGGTGCAACAGGCCAAAGTATTTTGCATGTTGCTGTAAGTTGCCTGGGTGCCACACATACTTTGGCCTGTTGCACCAAAATTTATCCTTCAATTCTTACAAACATTTGGCTTCTACCCATGTGAGAAGACCATGATAACCATCAGACAGTAAGAGATGCTCAATGATATTTAATAAAATCACTTAGGGTTCAATGCAACTTAAGAATCTATTCATTAGTGGCTCATGAGGAAATTAACAATGTACTTCCAAAAGTATAAATTCACAAACATGTATTAAGCATTTCATGTGAAAGTTACTGTTCTTGATATTAAACTACTACAGTAAACAAAAGCAAGTCTCTGATTTTATGGAGTTTCCATTCTAATGGAGGCAAATTATATCTTACTTATACGTATATGATCTATACTATGGAAGTGGAGTGCTGAATTAAGGAAAGAGATCCAAAGAGATCCAAAGTAAACAGCAGATGGGCTTCCAACCCTCGAGAGGCATCCAAGCAGAATGCATAACAAAAAGGATTTTGGACTACAGCAATAACTGGAATAACTATAAGAATAGAGGCGACAATGTATTTTTGTAAGAAAAAAAAAAGTGTGCCTTATGATCCCTTGGTTAAAGAGGTTTAAGTGTAAAAAAAAAAAAAAAAAAAAGAGGTTTAAGTGTATAAATTTTAATGTGGGCAAGAGTAATTTTTAAAAATTCCTTCCAATACTACCATAAAATATGACACTTCAGAAAGATGAGTATTGTAGAAAACTGTATCAAAAGTAAAGAGTTCTCTTAGTGATGAGATGCTCTGGATAAAAATAAAATTGATAACACAGTTTCTGCAGGGATTCATACTAGAAACAGCTGCAAATAGGGTTGTTAATCTTGTAACAACTAAGCAGTATTGATAAAATATTCTTGAGGAACAGCAAAATAGCCAAGTGCTCTGATTCTACTTATATTTCCTGGAGAGTGCCATAAGAAATACATGAGAATAAGCTATAGAGAAATTTACAGGTCAGCATGAATGAACAATAAAATAGTAGGAGATTTTAATTAGGGATAGATATAAAGTTATAACTTAAGGACAAGTAATTTAAACTTCAAATGTGATAATGTTTGAACATCATTTGTAACTCAGGAAAAGATTATCATTTTGGTGCCTAAAGACATTATTTCTTGCCACCTACAATTGAGACACCATAGTAGTTACCAGCGATCACATTTCAAGAAAGACACAGAATAACTAGAAAATATCTGGAGAAAGGCAAATCAAGGGCTCATTGGAATTAAGGAATTTCAAATGAGTTTGCTCATGAGATTTGGGAAACTTGATACAAAAATGGAAAAAAGACATAATCCAAGTCTTCAAATTATTGATGAGTGTGTATAACGTAAACAGAAATTTCTTTACCAAACTATAGGCACTGTGAGCACTTGGAAGGGAGATCATTCCATGATTAATAAAAACAAGTCATTGTTTCCACCTCCCATCCTCCCAAGTACCCCACATCTGAATTACCCAACATGGATGGGAAATGTAGTGATTTAGACTGGACTGCTTTCAAAATAATTTAAGGGTTATCTTTAAGATTTTTAAAGCATGGAAAACTGTATTAAATATTTAAATATGCAGCACATAACCCAGGGAGTGGCAAATAATAAGTGTTCAATAAATGTGGAAAGATAAAAATCCACAGCAAGTGTGAGAGTGGAGTTTGGAGAAAATGTAGAGGAAAAAAAAGGAAACAAAAAAGACTGAAAGAGAGAGAGAGAGAGAGCGAGCACATACAAGCACAAATCAGAGCCGTATGGATAAATTGATCTTGTCTTAACTTTGGCTACCTTTTAGAATTATATAGAAAAAGAATTTCAAACTCTCTGAGCAATGCCAACTTCTGGAACAAGGAGGTGAGATGTAGATCCTAGAAATAAACAAGAAGTAACAGCCTTGTGAACCAGACTGAAACTGCTACTCTCTTTGGGTATTCATCTAGCTAATGATTCTCTGTCCAGAATATTCTGAGATGAATAAAAGGAGAGGAAAGCAAAATAGTGCCAAACTCCTTAATAGGAAACAATTTGGCAGGTGACAGTGAGAGAGAGCCCAACTAACACGGAAACATGCAAAGCATCTCTAAGATGCCTGCTGATTTTTGGTTAGGCATCAGAGCCAAGAAGTTGAAAGGAAGCTTGCATTTACGGCTGGTGAAGACTACAGAGAAAGCCTTTACTAAAGTGTGAGTTGGCTTTCCCCCAAACATTACATTACCCTTGAATGGAAAATTGATCGGATGACATATGGTGATAACATCTGCCACCCATGGATAGAGCCGTAGTGCCATGTGGGTGGTAATAGAAGCTGTAATAGTGAGGGTGGAGAATTTAATGACAGTATGTAACACCGAGGAAAGTAACAGCAATCTGAAAGAAAGGAACAATTTGTGTAAATCTTTACGATGGGTACTTCAGGACCATACATCCTGTTCAGTAGTCATCTCGGAGGGGCATGATAGAAATGAAAGATGCTTTGTCATTTTATTTCCTCCAAGTTGTTCTCAGCCATAACCCCCAGGGAGACATTTCTCCCTTAGTGTTGTGCAGAGGCACTCTTTTCTTATCATTAAATAGATATTTATTACAAATCTGGGATGATCACAGCAAGACATCGTAGCAATTCAGGGCTGTTTATGTTAAAGATAAAAATGAGGGTGGACGCATCACTTCCCGGATTTTCTAAAAAATATTTAAATGTGAATTTTCAGTAAGTAAAAGAAAACAAGTAGCAACATAATAACATTTGATAAATGAAATACTTAAGTCCATTTGTTTTGTCCTGCTCATATAGGAAGAAAAGAAATGGAATCCTCAGCTGCACATCACAAACAGAAGAGCTTTATTTGCAAGACAGCAAAAAGAACAAGGTCCGTCTTGCCATGACTATACAATAAGGTGAGGTTTGGCCAAAGTTTCCTGTGGAATTCAAAATTTTGGAATGGCAGCAGGCATCTGGATAGACACGGGCAATAATTTTTCAGGTGAATTTTCTTTTTCTCAAAATTTCCTTCAAAACTGAGACTCCTAATACAATTTTTAAAAGTGTTCTTGATTAGTTCAAAGGTAGGTCTCAGTTTCTGCAAATTTCAAAGAATAGCTTTTGGTTTTCCTCTCTCCCAAAGTAAAAGAAAGCAGCAGCTGATCCACTCTGACACACAGAAGACCCTAAATTGACTTCTTAAAGCAATCCAGAGAGGGTAATTGGCCAGGGCCAATTTTCTCAACCAGTTTAAATTTTTTGATCTGGTTTAAACTGATCTGGTCTAAATCACTGCATCCCCTTGCCACTCACATACACACACACAATTCTGAAGTCTTTTCATCCTCCCAGTTTTTCTTCTTATCTCCATTTGCAAGAATAAAAATGACATTGAGACTTTAAGTTCTGATCTCAAAGCAGATGCTGTGAAGTGATTATTGTTATATTATTGATAAATATCACTTTGTACTTATGAACTTCCCTTTTTATTTATTTATGTATTTTTCAAATGTATTTTTTTATGAACTTCTTTAAAGCAAGGGATTAAGAATAAACTCTTAAGCTTACAAAAGGATAAAAATGAATAGGGTATGTTTTGTGATCTTTTTCTCATCTAAGTGTTTGTAGTGAATAGTAGTTGGTTGATGAGAAGCATACAGAATAGAATGTCTCAGCAACCTATCTTTGTTTTGTGGGTTTCAGGAGAATTTCTTCTCGGACTAAGGCATATACACTTTCTTCAACAGGAGTAAGAAGATAGTATGTTTGAAAGTCTGTTATATAAAGGAACTGTACTAGAGAAATAGCAGGAAAAACAGGAATAAAGATTAACTGTTGTCTAGTTGTGAAGATAAAAATACACCTTAAAATCATGGCAGATCTACATGCCAAGTACTGTTTTATAATTCAAGGGCTTCAGAGACACAAAAGTATCTATTTTTGATAACCTATGTGATAAACATTTGGAACCTGAACTAGAAAACATATCTGTTTCTCATCTCAGATTTGCAGAATCAAAATCATGAAGTAAGTCTTGGCCCGAGAAAATCTATATTTTCACAAGGTAATATACATTATTCTTTAGCATCTTATTAAAGAAAATTTCACAACGATACAAAATTAGAAAGAATAGGTGAAATAACTTCAATGTATCCATCACCCAGCTTCACCAATAATCAACTCATGACTGGTACAGTGTCTGTCATGTTCCTATCCACTTCTGCAGAAAATACTTATGGTAGCAAGCTATAGGGGGCAGAGCTGTTGAGTGCCTGGCTGGGCTGCATTTATGGGCAAGGAGTGCAAAGAGGGGAATGCCCAGCCAGAATCCAAGCAGAAAGTTCATTGGCTTGAAGCTTGGGAGGAGTTCTCGGTAGATGTTCATTGGACAGAAAGTAAGTCTTGGTCTTTCGTGAATCAGGTGTTTGTGGGAAAACAGGCTCTCTGTTTTTAAATTTGTTTCTTCTGAGGATACGTGCATGAGATTCTCCATTACACATCCTCTGGTTCCACTTTAGATTTCAATCCTTTCATAGTACTGTAGTGTACTGGAGGAGGAAAAATAATTTTTCATCTACCTTCTGTGTTCTTGGCTGAGAACCCTGTAACAACAGACAGATTAATAAAAGAAAAGCAAGCAGAAGTTTATCAACTTGTACACCTCATATATACATGGGAGATACCCAGGTAAAACTGAGTAACACCCAGGGTGGCCTAAAGACCATCTTCTGCTAAAGATGAAAGAAAGGTGTGGGAAGGCCTGTTATAGTGAGGTCCCCAGGAAAATCATAGTAAACAAGGGTACAGTTTCTTACACACATTGAAGCTGATGCCTTTTCCAATGGTGAGAGTTTCTTGTGGTTTAGTCATCCATTCTTCCTGATACAAAAAGAGAGAGACCCTGACACATGGAAATTTCCTTTTCAAGTTTCCTTAAAGAGAGTAACCTTTACTGTTTTCAGAGTTTTTCTGTGTATTCTGGTTCTCAAAATCACAAGCCCAAGATAATCCTTGTGCCAAAGAGTCATATTCTGGGGTGGCATCTTCTGCTTCCCTTCATTGTCTACATCTGAAACTTCTTCAAGAAGTTTCACAGTCTAGAAGCTGAGTTAGTACATGTCGCACTAAACCAGTCTCTTAGATCTGAGAAGAAATCAGTTCAGTTAAATGATTGTGTCTCATATCAGGACATGGTGATACCAGATGGAATCCCAAAGTTGGGCTTATGTGGTGGGAGCAATCAGGTATTTCATAGGAGTCATTTACATGGAAGCAAAAGAAAAACAAAAGTTAATGATTGGAGTTGACTGTAAACCTAGTTGGAGTCTGGAGGGCAGCCTGTTGAGATGTCTACCTGTCAAGCTTGAAGCATCTCGTGCAGTTTGAATGTCTCTGGTGACATCATCAGGTATTCTGGTGAACTTTCTGAGTGGCCCACACAGCAACAGGCAGGAAGCTTGTCTGTCCATAAGCTGTTGTGGTGACTTCCTTATATCTATAGTCAGTCATCCAACTTCAACTGGCAGGGCTTTGGGAAAATGATGGTTTTTGTTTCTAGTTATTCTGGGTCAAAAGAGTGGGAGATAATTGGAAATGTTAATTTGGAGAGTGGTAGCCAGATATTTGAGGAAGTGAAAGAGTTCAGAATCCAGTCCAGCTTAGAGATGGGATAACAAAACCTTTTCAAAGACACTATACAGGACTAGAATCTGATATCCTCAGATATCAGATATTGTTTTCCATTGAAACATAATTTTCTATCTACAGTCACCCCTGCTTCTATCAAAGATAATCACAGTAAGACTAATTTGTTTGCAAAATAAATCCAGTCTCATTAAACTTGGCCTGTTTGCTTACACAAGTGCAGCAAGAATAGTGATGACCATAATATACCCTTCTGAAGACTGCTTTGCTACCACTCTTCAAAATAAATCTCAGATTGGACTTTTGAAAATCTCTCACAGCAAGGGAGCCAAACCAAAGACTTACCATTAAGACTTTACCCGTAATATCTGTAGATTTGGGTGAATTCCTCTCTTCTCAAGGTCCCCAAACATCTTGAAGTTCCTGAACCTGCCAGGAAGTGATCTTCCTCACTCCTGTCAAAGGTACCAGAAACCCTGATGGCAAGAGACAGCAGGTTTTTTAGAAGGGGGCTTTATTGTCTTGACCTTGGTTTCTTAAAACTGGTCATTTCTGATTCTATGCACATCATGCTCAAATGGGATTCTTGTCAAAATCTTGGTAACATAACTAACTTTTCCAGTTGTGTCTTGTTACAAAGGAAACAGAATCTTGTTGAACTTTTGCAAGCAACTGTATTGCCATGAAAACGAGACTACTCAATTAGTTTCCAGTTTTGCTGATTGTATCTACATAGTATTATTTATATTCCTCTTGTATTTGGATCTAGAGTTTTGATTACCTTCAGGCTTTCCCTTCAGGCTGTATATGTACTTCTATCAGTGTAAGTATGACTTGGGTTTGTTTTGTTTTTGATATTCGGTATTCATAATTATAAGTTAGATCCATTGTTTGATTGGAAGCTGAAAATTAGTGACAAGGTAATACTACCATTCCTTGTACACTAAATAACTTCAATTTTTATTCTGCCTTAAGAGTTCAGGGGCACTTGGGTGGCTCAGTGGGTTAAAGCCTCTGCCTTCGGCTCAGGTCATGATCTCAGGTCCTGGGATCAAGCCCCACGTTGGGCTCTCTTCTCGGCAGAGCCTGTTCCCCCCTGCCCCCCGCCTGCCTCTCTGCCTGCTTGTGATCTCTCTCTCTGTCAAATAAATAAATAAAATCTTAAAAAAAAAAAAAAGAGCTCATATACACGGGACAAAGTAAATCTATTTTTCCACTTCATTTATCATTCAAAATAAAAGGTTAAAGGTCATATATGTATGTAATTTTGCAAGTTCCTTTTTTAAAGGAGGTTCTTCCATTCTGTAGAACCATCAGAGTCATGCAAAGTGTTCGTGTTTGTTTTGTCACAGCCTCACCAACAGGGTATTTTGTGACACTTTTGAGTTTCTGTCAATTGGATTAGCAATAAATGAAATGCAGGTTTTTGAATACAGAATTTACAATGCATGATTAGGTCTCGTATATCCTGGGTATTTTCCTGAAAGAGCTAAGATGTGTACTGGATTTTAAGTAGAACGGGGTGGAGGATGCCTTTGTTTCTGCAGTAGAATTTGGGAGATTCGTTCAAAAGCAAAAATTAGAAGAAGCTAATTTTAAGAAATGACAAGAAGTAGGCTTAGCAAACTCTAGAGATTGAAATCCATTTCCTTTTAAGCAAACTGGTTTTTTTTTTCTTTCTTTCTTTTTTCCTTAAACGATATCATTCTCCTTAGAAAGAAGAAGTGGAAGGGAGTAGATCTTGGGTTTGGGGGTGGAAGAGAATTTTTTCTAGGCTAAAGAAAAATAAGGGAGCAGAAGTAAAGGAATTCAAGGGAGTTTCTGAACAACTGAAGTATGTGGCTCTCGTTTGGAGTTAGCCACATGACTGGTTTGCAACTGGCGCCTAGATATAAATAAACCAAGTTCCAGGTCAGTATCAAGCTCTTGGACCTCTATGTGATACAGATCTCAGACTAACCTCTTAACCCTCTTTGCTTTTGACATACTCACCCGACTCAAATCGCAAGCAAAAGAAACCTTTATCCTGCCTCTAACGTTTAGGCATTCCTTGAAGGTGACCTAAATGGTCATGTTGAGCACGGGCATTTTAGGAGATCCTTAGTTCTAGATCTCTTCCTTTTACCATTTCCTTCACTTCCACTAGGAGGGACTGGATACAACAAATCAGCCTAGAGTTATATAAGATATAACAGTTCTCATTTCTCTTTAATGTTTCTATCCGTGCACTCTCTTCCAACCAAAACAGGATCTTGGATTGGAAATTGAGAGTTCCTCTGGAAAACCTGATTACAAAATCTTTTTTCTTCAGCCTGCCAAGGCACACATTTCATGAGCTTTCTAGATAATTGGGCCTGAGAAATAACTTTCTGGCAAAGAGTAAATTGGTCTTGTGCCAATACTGTGTCTCTAGGAAAGATTGCTTAAAAAGGAAATTTCAAGATAGTTATGATGTGGGAGTGGTCAGTGACCAAATAGGCATGTTTCCCTTTTAAATGCCATTACTAGCATAGAAAAATATGTATTTTTCCATAGATGAAAACACCGTTATGTCATGGTTTACTCCCGTTTTAAGGCTTGAGGCTCAGATGATGGAGGGAGGAAGAAAACCCCATTCTATTTTCATGAGATGTTGCCCAGTGTACTCCATCCTGTACTTTCAATTCTGATGTGTGAAACAAACATTCATAGCCAGATAGCTCCCTAGTTACCACGCAGGTGCAGCTGCTGAACATAGCACTGTTGCAACTAGTTTTGACACCAGCCATTTGTGCTTGAAGAAATGTCTAATTTTTTGCTTCCCTCAGATGGTTTCACACACCCGTAGCAAGTGGGGGCTTTTATTATAACATTCGTTTTGGGTCAGACTACATCCATTTTTGGGAACCCACCAACACAAATGTTAATGATATGCAGATCTGGCCTTTCTTAAGATGGCATTACATCAGCCAAATTCCATTTCCTGGGGAGGTTGCTAAGACAATTCATAAATCTTGCCAAATTTCATTAATGTGCTGAGTAGACCCGATGTTATCATATGGGTGTTTATGAGGAGCCAAATCTCTGTACATACATATTGATCATCTCCTTTTTGTGTTTTTCCTGACTACTGATTTCCATAAAAAATAGGAGGTTTAAGGAGTCTCAACCATGTGCATTTCCCTTGAACAATATCTATCACAATATTTTTATGTAATTTCTCACATGAAAGTCAAAAAATTTACCATTCTCAAGAGACTGTCTCATGGTTTAACGCAGACCCTGGCTCCTCTGTTGGTCATCGGTCTTCCGTTGCTGTAAATCTACCTGAGTGAAAAGTAGATTTGTTTTCAAAAGTCGACAAACTCAACACTTCCACCTGCATGTCTCACAGACTGTATAGCTGTCCTATCTTATCATTTGCCATGGCCTTGTTTACTTCCTGGAATTCTAAGTTCATCATAATTTTGCAATTATGCAATACTCTCTCATTTCCATACATTCATACATTTTCTTTCCTCTGCTCTCCTCTGCTAAAAAAAACCAGCAAATGCCAGTTAGCCATAGAGCCTCAGAACAGACACTGCCTGGCCCGAAGCCCTTCCTATTTCTTTCAGGAAGTCTTGCAGAGGTGGCAGTGATGGTGGTGGTGTTTCTTGGCCCTCTATCCCTGCTGTCCTTTGTCCCCTTCTCCACTACAAAAATGGTGTTATTGTAAGGTAACAGTTTGTTTCGTGGCTGGTTCATGCGATGTGGGCACATATGGCTCTCCAATAGGTTTTGAACTTGGCCCACTGAAAATAAAGAGTTTTGGTAAAACATTCTACTTATGCCCCAAAGCAGGGGGAAAAAAAAAACCTGAAAATGAAAACGAGAGAGTGCCTCCTTATAAGAAAATTTTGAGGGTGTAATTTTGCGAACATTTTCTATAGAAATATGGATAAGGATCATCATATTTGTTATGGACTGAAAGTTTGTGCCCCACCCCCCAAATCCGTATGTTAAACTTCTGATTTCCAATGTGGTGGTACTAGGAAATGAGGTCTTTGGGAGGTGACTGGGGCATGAGTGTAGCGATCTCATGAATGGGATTAATTCCCTTATAATAGAGACCCCAGGGAGCTCTCCTGTGCTGTCTATCAGGTAAAGACACAGTGAGAAAATGGCCTTCTACGAATCAGGAAGCAGGCTGTCACCAGACTCTGAATCTCCTTGTGCTTTTATCTAAGATTTCTCAGCCCCCTGTGAGACAGAAATTTCTTTTGTTAAAAAAAAAATTATGTTTATAAGCCATCCAATCTATAGTATTCTGTTATAAGCTGTCCAAACGGACTAAGACAGTATTTACATTATAACATACATTAATCTTGAGGTAATATTTTAAAATAAACCAGAAACACCTGGGTGGCTCAGTCAGTTTAGCATTTGCCTTCAGATCATGATCCCAGGGTCCTGGGATCAAGTCCTGCATCAGGCTCCCTGCTCAGCATGGAGCCTTCTCCCTCTACCTGCTACTCCCCCTGCTTGTGCCCTGGCTCTTCCCCCACCCACAATTAAAGAAATAAAATCTTTAAAAAATTATAAACCAAAATATTATTGATTCAAACACATTCCAGGTGGAGGGGGTTAGCCAAAAATTCTATAACCAACTATGTAGGTAAAGAAGATAACCTAAAAGTAATAAAAAATTTAGAGTTATAAAAAACTTCAAATGAAGACCTCAGAAAACTCAACACATACTTTAAACAAAATGTTCTTGTCAAAAATTGAAGAAATTTCAAATAGGTCTTTGTGTTTATGTTTGTGCAGTAAGTTTGCAAAATTCCCAAGGGTTTTGAGGTAGCTAGAACTTCTGGAAGCTTAAAATCACTCGCAAAGCTCTTAGGAAAGGCATTCCTAACATTGCCTGGATCGTTCCAGCACAGTCTGGCCTTAAAGGCTTCACCATGTTCATGCCACTATCTCCTTATCTCCTTGAGAGCTGTCTCAGCCACTTTGGATTTCCCTTAATTCTACCATACTCCTCTGCTTCATGGCCTTGCCCTCTGTCTGTGGAGGCTTTATCTCACCTCTGTCCTCTCTCCTGCTATGTTCACCAGCTTAATGCTTGCTTACACTTCAGAAAGCAGCTCAAATCTAATTCTTTCAGGGATGTTTTCTCTTGCCCTGTCAGATTCTATCATGTTCCCTGTTATGGTTGTGTTCTAACATCCTGTATTTGCATTTCCAAGTACATGTTACTATTTGTGTTTATATATTTGGGTGATGGTTTAGTTAGTATCTGTTTCCTTAACTAGACTGTAAGCTACGAGGGGTGAGGTGTTTGATTTGCTCACCATTCAATCCCCAACATCTAGTACGATGGAATTGAAAGCATGGGCCCAGATCTAGAGCCTTCATTCCACTCCAGGCTCTAGCATATAAATCTCTCTAAGGCTTGCTTTCTTCTGTGTAATTTGATTAGTAGTGATAACTTCTTTGTAGGGTTGTTTTTATGTGTAAAGAGACAATATTAATATTTATATCATATGTATATATATATATATATTTAGTACAACACATGTAAGAAGAAATATTTGCTGAAAGAATAAATAATAAAGTAGTAATATAGGGTTTTCAGTAGATATTAGTAGTGCACTGATTTTAGTAACTAATAAATAGTAAATTTTAGGAACCTTTAGTAACTCAGTGTTGAGTTTGTAATTTAACCCTTAGGTGTGTATAAAAGGGAAAGCCAATGGAAGTTTCTATCACCCTTCCATCAGATGGAGTGAAACAGTTCACCCCATCACTTACCTCGAAGCCTATGTAAGGGCCACAGCTTTATTCATCATTGAATCTCCACCATCTCGCACTCTGCCAGTTGTGTAAAAAGGTGTTACAAATATAACTGAATAAATAACACTACTCCTTATCAATTTACAGGTGGGTTCAAGACCAAATACCTAGTTTGTTTGTTTGTTTGTTTTAAGATGTATTTATTTATTTGAGGGGGGAGGGGCAGAGGGAGAGAGAATCTCTAAGCAGACTCCACGCTGACCACAGAGCTTGACATGGGGCTTGATCTCATGACCCTGAGATCACGACCTGAGCTGAAGCCAGGGGTCAGATGCTTAATTGCCTGTGGCCCCCAGGAGCCCCCAAAATATCTAGTTTTATTCCTAGTGGTTGATCTGAATTTATAGAGGCCAGGAAATTTGTTTCATGGGGGGTAAGTAGGTGACCCACTTATTCAGTTGACTACTTCAATAAACTTAGGATAAATCCTTCCTAAACTTTGAAATGACAGAACGAATTCTAAATGTTTCCATTCTTTTCTGTCAAAATTCAGAAAAAAGTAGAAACTAGTAAACCTCATAAATCAGATGCAATCCGCCTCAAGTAGAATTTTAGGCATATTTTGAATATAATACTATAGTCCGAATGAAAACTCTCTCTTTCTGGAAATGACAGTAAACACAATAGGAAGAATTTAATAAAAGAACTGAACACTTAACAACACAGGTAGTAACTGGTGCATATTGAGCATTCCATGAATACCCACCAAGAGAAGGAATAGGCTGTGTTTGACTTCTCTTTTAAATGTTTAGGTCTCAATGTTACAGCAGTGGTGAACAGTAAAACAGCTGGAGCAAGGACAACCCTGACTAGTAAAACAGCTGGGGGCCCATAATCTGCACACGATCCAAGGTCACAGCAGACACGTTTAGCACAGAAAGCATAGATAAAAGTCGCCATCTACCAACTTCTTCTGGAAACATTCGGACAAGCCCACCTTGGGAAGGAGGGAAGGAAGGGAGGGAGGGAAGGATGGAGGGAGGGAGAGCGGAGAGGAAAGAAGGGAAGGAGGGAAGGAAAAAAGAGAAAATGGTTTTAGAAGAACAAGTCTTGCAAATAGGGATTAACAAATTCCCACCTCGCTGGAGGTTTTTTCTCATTATTTTCATAGAGTGGAGAAATTTTGAGGAAGAAAGAGCTTGATTTTCTGTATGTAAAATCATGTACATGGACATACCTACACCAAGCACACACATTTGTTTCTATGCCAAGCCAAGGCGTTTAGGAATATGCCTGAGAAAGAAACCGTTTTCTGATAAAGGTAGTACAAAGAGTCCATAGAGTATTCCTTGAACACAATATCCTTTTTGGGGGAAACTGTTTTTAAAAAATGTGGGTAGTAGGGAGAAAGGATAGAATCTTCTTGCTTTATTTCTTCAGCTTCTTGGTAGGTGCAAACAAAGGTATGAAGCTTAATCAGGCTAGACAATAAAAAGCTTTGTCAAATAAAAGCAACCTCTTTCCTATTGTTATTCAAGTTATTGTAGAAAAGATATGGAGGGTAGGCTGTCGAGAATATCACCTCATCATTTTTTCTCAAAACCGAGTGTATTTCATAAGCACGTGGCACATATCAACAGAAACTGAAATGATATATTCATAACCCAATAGGATTTATTTCATAATAGTCTTAATGACTTCATTTGTTTGCCAGGTAAGAAAGGATTCAAAAGAGAGTGGGGGAATAAGAAACAAACATCAGAGGAAGACCAAAACTGTAAGGGTGCTTAGAGTAGACAGATCAAAAGCATAAAAGCCACATGTATGTATCAACAGCAAACTTGGTTTACTCATAATTGCACAGTTTGGTAAAATATGGTGAAGTAGTGTACAGAGTTAAACACGTGTTACTCATATATTCAACTGATGTGAGAAAGCATAGGTTATATTTCTGAAAAATGGAAAAAACCATTTAAATAAATAAAAAGACCAAACTCCTGGTGCTTTTATGAACCAAGAACTTTAAAAGCAAGATCTTCTTTAATTCCAGTGACACTTCATGGTAGGTAGCATGCCGTCTAATTTACAGGTGGGAAAATGAGATCAGAGAAATTAAACAAATTATCTGAATCAAATGAGTAAGGAATTAGAACATGGGAACATCTGACTCCAGAATATATCACTGACATCTTTCAAAAACCTTGAAATCTATAGTGTCTTGTCAGTAAAGGACACCTACATGGTATTTTGGACACAGACTCTGTCCACTGAATTCCTCAGCCCTGCCCATTGTCAGACGAGAAACTGGGCCATAGCAGGCTTCCTCAGAATGAACATGCACATAAAGCAAGCCATCATCTACTTTCTCGGAATTGAAAACTTGGGGGGGTTAACCTTAAAAAGACAAAAACAAAAACAAAAAAACAGTCATTTTACCAGCGAAAATGGATTTGTTTGGGAATAGCCGAGAATTGCAATACTGGACAGCCAACCTACAATAAAAACCATAGACAAGTCTGCTGAACAAAGGAAAGGAGGACTCTTTTACAGAGGGAAGGGGGAAGTTGGGAGGATTGTTCTAAGCAAAAACTCCATTGGAATAAACTGGGAGTTCAAAGTATAGTGGCTTTTCATTGGCTGAGTTGTGACTGTCTTTCACTGGCTGGGCTGTTGCAGGGGTGGGGGTGTTGGAGATGGAGGGGAGGGGGTGGGGTAAGGGAGTGTGGTAAGGGGGTGGGGGGATGGTAGTAAAGTAGTATCCAAGCGCAAGGTAAGGCCCTTCTCTTCCTGTCGGATTTGCCATTCATGAGGAGTTGTAGGGCCTGAGAGCTTCCCTGCTGAACCTCCTGACTTGTTCTAGTGAGGTTTCCCTTTATTATTTTTAACAGTGGTAACAACAGATTTTTATATTGAGCACTTGGATAAAGGTGGCTTACTCTCTGATTTTTCAAAGTCTAAACAATTTCTTTGGGGACAGATCTTAAAATGGTTTAAGTAAGATTTGGTGATGTCATAAATATTAATATAAAACATATTAGAAAAGTACATTGAGGCTCACATCCTTTTTTCAACATATTAGGTTGTCAAGCATATAGTATCAATATTTAATTATATAGAATTGACCAATAAATAATAAAATGCTATTATGCCATTTAAGTAACATTGTATATTCACAGTAAAAAATGCATTTATCGACATGGAAAAAAATTCATAATGTGTACTTTATGAAGCAACTATTTAGTGTGTGTGTGTGTGTGTGTGTGTGTCTGTGTGTATAGAAAGAATTCTAGAAGAATGTATCAAAATGTTTACAATTTTTTTTCTGGAGATAAGGTCATGTCATGTAGGCTTTTTTCTTTTGCTTATTTGCATTTTCAAATTACTATGTAATAAATATGCACCATATAAAATTACACAATAGGTTAGCATAGTAAATTCCTGTTCAAATGTCAAGACTTCATGGACATCAAAAACTCTTTGGTTAAAGCCAAAAATCACTTTTGTGACTTCAAATAATTTTCAACACAAAGATATTACACCAAATTAGGTTAGGGAGAAACAAAGAGTTCTTTTCCAGGAAATTGAAGGCCCCTTTCCTGCTTCGTGGGTTCTGTTAGAAAAACATTAATCCTGACTCAAGCGTGGGGTGACATCTAGTGAACCGTTTCTGTAGATGATTGCTGGGTTATCTCCTCTATGGCTCCCTCTCCTGCCTCTTTGCTTTAGTACATAGTCCTTCAGATCTGTCCTTTTCCAAAGCATGTGTATGTCCCCAATATAGAGCAGGCAGTATCTGAGTCATGTGTAGGCATAAATGAGATTTCTCATTTTGTGCACCTTGGCAAGAGAGAGCTGTTCAGTTTGCCATGTAAATAACACATGCTCTTTTCTCTGAAAAACAAAGACTTTGGATTTTAGACCTTAGATTATGATTCACCTAGCTTTTCATCTGTTCATAGTTAATAAGATGACTCCATATTTGCTAAAGTGTAGGACAAGCAGAAAGTATCTATAGTCAGTCAACAAGTCACAGACCAACTCTTTCTTCACCAATAAGCTTGCATTTTGGGGAACAGACTCCTATCCCTAGGGGGTGCCAAGAGAGGCCAGCATAATCCTTGGGTTCAAGACAGGTAAGTTCGTTATCAGTACTGAAGTTCATGACCAAGGCTGTCCCAGCAGGACCTGTAACTTAATGCTAAACTATATATTACTGAGATGGAAAATACTTTCTAAAGGCAGGATTGGTCCTGAAAAATAGACTGGACAGTAGCCAAGTGGCCTTGGCAATAGGGAAAAATACTGTATGCAGAGTCTGACACATGAAGTGGACAATCCTCTGTAATAATTTCATATAACAGAGTTTAGTCACTCTCCATATTATTTTAAAAGTGATCAGGATCCCATTTAAAGGTTGCGCATGAGTATAAATCATTGATAAGTTTGAGATCATGGCTCTTCTGAGTTTTAAGAGGAATTTTGACATTACAAACACTTTTGGCCAACCATAAGCAGAGATTTAAGCAAGCACTGGATATTTTATAGTATCATTCCTGTAGTAAAAAAATTTTGAGATCCATTAAGTTCAAGTTCAGAGGGTAGGATGGGGAAAGGGGAGTGGTAGGAGAAGAAAGGATTGGAGTCACATGACAAAGCTTGCTAGTCATCCTATGGAAGTACTTATTATATATTATCCATATTTTCCCTAAAACATGAGGCTGACTGGAGATCCTATATCCTGAAAATCAGATTTTAGTCAATAAATGTCAAAGGAGTAGAATAAACAGCTTGCACACTTACACAAAAATAAAGATAGTAAAGTGGCATACTCAAAAATCCACAGCATTATGGATATTAAATAAAATTGGGTTAAGGCAAATTTAAGTTACCAGTATGTACCCATTAAACTAGCAAAAGCACTAAAATTCCATTGGTGACAGGTTAAGGTAAAAAGGTATGCTTATATATTTTAAGTGACATTGTAAATTGGTTCAAATTTTCTGTGGAGCTATTTGTGACAAAAACTATATAATGGTTTCTTTCCTTTGACCTAGTAATTTCACTTTGGGGAATATACTCCTAGAAAATAATCTAAAAGCAAACAAGTAATTTGTTCCAAGCTTTTCATACAATGCTGTTAGGAAAGGGGAAATTTAAAAATAACCCAAATGTCCAGCAATAAATGATTATAGAAGGAAACTATTGTTTAATACCCTGAAATACAAGCTGGCCTGTTAAGTTGTGTGGACTAGTTAATACAGGTCCGTATTTATAGTAAATAACTGAGTGAAGTAAAAAAATAAGATCCATCTGTGAAATCTGATTAGTCATCTATAGGCCTATGGATGAGCTGGCCATCAGGAAAGACGGAAGTGAAGAAAGGGAGTGAGTTCAGGTTATTGATATATTGAGGACTTCGGTGTCCTGATATCTTTACATAACTTAACTCTTTTAATCTCAGAGCAGTATTGTGAGACAGATACTATTTATCCAATTTCTAGTCAAGAAACCGACTACTTGCCCATGGTCACGTGACTGGGTAAGGAACAGAGCTAGAATTTGAACCCTGTCTGGAATTCCAAAATCCCTAACTTTTTCTAATTCATCATATTAGATGTTTTCTGAAGTTCTTTTTAAAAACCACTAGTCTCATTCATTACAAATGCCTCCAAAACAGATTGATTGGTTAAATAATTTTGAAAATGTATTAAACTACATCTTTCTAATGTTAACTGGCAAAAACTTTGGAAATCTTAAAATAAATAAACCCATTTACATTTGTTTAAGCCAACACTTCCCAATCCAGTAAATCCTATTGGATGTTGTATGTTTACAACTGTATGTAAGTATATATGGCAACTGTTAATAAGCCATAAAACTCAAGATCTCCAGAACATAGTTTGGGAAATACCAGTTTAAAGTTTTGTGCTCACTAGGCATATTCTTCTGAGGTTAAGTATTAAAACCTCAAGTTTTTAAAATTAAAACTAAAAGGATTGACCTTAAAGTGTTGAAATTTATAGAAGTTATCTCTACTGCATAGGCCTCTATCGGAAGGCATTCGGAGAATTAAATGTAAATTAGGGAATTGCTCAGAGCTTTAATGTAAATATATATGTATGGCCAAAATAAATATATATAAAATATATACATATATAAAATACATATATGAAATATGAATAAATATTTTTCCATATTTTCTCTCTTCCTTAAAATAAGTGGCAACTCTTTAAATGTTGGCACAAAAAATCACCATGGGATGCCTGAGGTTCATCTCCCCTGGAGGAACAATTATATGGCAATTTGTCCTAGTTATTCTATAGATAAGAATAATAAGAATTTTGATTTTCTTGGATCAAAAATTTAGCTGCTGGAGTGCCACTGAAGAGGAGGTAGAAGATGAGGATTCTGAGTCCATGAAGGAACACATCCTGGTAATGACACGGACCCCAGCCCTCTGAGAGACAACTGATTGTCTTGGTGAACTTAAAATAAATGAACACTAGGAGTTGTAACCCTGTGGGGTCTAGGCTAGTCAGGAATGAAGGTGTGGTTCAGAGGACTAATGTTTTCCCAAAAGCATTTTCATTTCAAGAATGTGGCACTGGCCATACTAGAGAATTTGGCCTCCCTTCTCTGACCTAACCTTTGGGTTCAAGAATTGGTTTGACAATCAGCCAGTTCTTAGACCATCGCAAGCATTATAATTAGGTGGCTGAGGTATGTAGCTTAGCTCATAACCTTCACCAACTTCTCATAACTCTGTAACTCCTTGAATTTCAAGTATAATAGGAGACCAAGACAGATTTGTCACTCCTCTTTAGATACTGATGCTGGATTTCCTGGGATACATGACAGGGATTAGTGTAAGAATTTAGAGGAGAATTTATTGGACTCCTGGACCCATTACTGTTTCTACAATGTGCTAGTCCCAATACATGGAGATGGACTGGCATAGATATGTGTGCCCAGTTTCCAGGTCAATTAGGTCAGAATCCATGGTTGGGCACTGGTATTTTTTTAAGTTTCCCGGGTGATCTGAAGAATCTGGTCTGAGAACCACTGATGTAGAAAGCCATCTTTATTACAGATTTGAGGTGTACCTTATAATGTATTTTGTGATTTAAACTGTCCTTAATCTTTGCAGTCATATTCTCAGCTTCAGATTTCAGCCATTTCTGGGCTAGTTGATCTTGTATAGCTTGTGGAACAAAGAGCAATGCATACTGGACCCCATTCTTGCAACTTTAGGAAATAGTTTTCTCTTTTTCTAAATTACAAGTAATCCCTAAATAGAAATAATAATCTAGTAGAAGTAATATAGAATATACCAAGTTCCTTCCATTAGCAAACATCTAACTGAAATTCAGAGATTATTAGGTTTTATTGAACAAAAAAGAGTTTGGAGTTACTAAAAAAAATGCAATGAATACAAAGTAAACAATATTACCCTTTCTTCCTCAAATGTTGGACCATATCACCTATTCAAACAAAGCCTTGTTTCTACTTTCTGATCCACAAGACAAATGCCTTCTTGTTTTCATGATCAAAGATATAAAATGGTTTCCAGACACTCAATTCCCATGGAGAATATGCTCACAAACTTCCTTCCTGACTTAAGGAAATATCTATTCAAATCATCAACATGTATAGTTGAGGAGCACTGGAGTTTTTTGTCTAAGATCCAGGATGGTCTTAGACAACTTTTTACATCAGTCTGAGCTTTAAGTTTCCTCATCTATGAAACACGTTTAAACTGGCAGCTCACGGCCTCATTTTGGCCTGAGGATATGTTCTATTTGACAAACAGAACTCTTTTTTTTTTTTTTTTGCATGCATCAGCTGCCAACATTTAAAAATTGGGATGTTTACATACAAATCCATTATTTATTTATTTTTTTTTTAAATTGATAGAGTTGGCCTATATTCTCACTTAGCAATAATTAGCTGTAGCTGTGTCTTCACTCCCCTCTTTAAATGGGACTTGTTCTCTGAGACATCACAGTCCCAAGCAGACCTGTTCCACACACAGTGGTACTGTCTGGCTCCCAGAGCATTAGAGATTGCAGTCTGTGACCTAAGAATCTCTTAGGTCCCTTCCAGGTCTGAAATCCTAGGATCCTCCTTTTCCTTAAATACAAAACACATAGAGTGGGACAGGATGAGAGGAGGATGGAAAGGGTTAGAACAGGATGGGGAGAGAGGAGAATTCTCAGCTTCTTTTGAGGGTAGATGTGTAATTTCTCTTAGATAGACAGAACTACTCCCTTCAAAAATTCAATTCACAATTTCAGAGGGGGTAAAGGATGAGAGATACATACAAACACCACAGTCATATTTACCACGTGATATGGAACGGAGAGAATGTCAAGATAGAAAAGTAGCTACTGAATTTCCTTTCTGTTATTTCAAAACATAGTTTAGTTTTTTGTTTATTTGTTTATTTGTTTAGAGCAGGAGGGGGGAGGAGCAGAGGCAGTAGGAGAGGAGGAGAGAGAATCCCAACCAGGCTTCATGCTCAGCACAGAGCCCAACATAGGGCTTGATCCCACAACCCTGAGATCATGACCCTGGCCTAATCAAGAGCTAGATGCCCAACTGACTGAGCCACCCAGGTACCCTGAAAGTTTGATTAGTTTTTTTTTTCAGATTATAAAATCAATTGCATCCATCTCAGAACATTTGGAAAATTAAAAATGTATAAAGCAGTTCCAGATTAACATCCACTGAAGTCAAGTTTACAGAGAGATAAAATATTTTTATACCAATTGATTATAACAAGGTGCTACTGAGTACCTCTATGTGTGTTAGGTACTGTAAGGGATGCAAAAACAAAGACAAACCAAAGAAATAATTTTGAACTTCAGGAAGCATATAATCTATGAGGAGGAAATAATAAAAGTAGCATATCCTTGATATAAGGAAAAAAGACCAACAATACAATCCTTTCAAGGTCTGTAATTCAGAGAAACTTGCCAGTAAAAGAATATAAAGAATTTTATATAATCCAAAACAAAGAATACATCTTCAAATTTTGATTTACACCAAATAACACAATTCAAAAAATAAAGAATTGACTAAAACAAAACACTTGCTTATCAATGTTATGCATATACATGATCATACTTATTGAAAATTAATCTAAAACAAAAAATATTAAACTATTGCAAAAAAAATCAAAGTAGAATATGAAGCCCATCCCCAATCACTGTGGTAGTATAAGAAATAGAGTTCAATTTCACAGTTACTGGGTGAACATTACACTTTGACCCAGACTTCATGGGACCTAGCACTGAAAGCAATTACCATAACTTAAAAAACTCTGTTTGAAAGATTTTCATTCTCATATAGGTCATAAACCAAGCAGAACATGATTTCAGTATGTTATGAATAATACTTGAGAGAGAAATTACCATGTCCAGACATATACTGGTAGAGAAGAAAAAAAAAAAACCTTTCTCTTGATTCAATTTGAAAATGATAATTGGTTCATTTTTCAAAGGGCCTTAATTCTGAAAATGTTTTGCCATAGCCTTTTTGTGTATGTAAAACGTAATGATACCCTAGATAACAAGCTCCCAGATGAAATTACAAACAATTAGATGCTACATATGTCATTTTCAAGTCTACAATGTTATTAAATTACCATTGTTTTGCAAATTAATACTTGCTTTCATTTTTATAGTAAGTGACCAAGGGCAAAATAGGCTCAAAAATGAATGTAAAACAGAAAATAGGAATCACTAAAATTTGTGGCTATTTCGTTATACAATCATTTCCTCCTACATGTAAAATATGGTTATAATAATAACAAAACATTTCCCCTAGCTTTTCATGGTCTCAGAAACTGGTATGCTTACCACAGGATCTTTATTAGTCTAGGAAATTTAGTGGAAACAGCATGCTATCCACTGGATAAGCCATGTACAATAAATGTGATCCTTCAAATTTACTGCTGATTTATCAAATGTACAGTTGTCAACTAATCCATTTCTTTGATGGATCAACATTTCCATTACTAAGAGAAAACGTACACCTCTGAGCTGTATACTATTCTCTGCAGACCAAAAAATGTGGTTGTCATGGCAACTGCAAACCGTGGCAAGTCTGTCATGACCCAGTAGATGTATAATGGAAAACATCTGCTGGGAAATCACAGCCTGGCACAAGGTCTTCGGGAGGAAGTATTTGTGAGAATTTAACCTTAAAAGATTTCCTCAACCCTGATCTCAGCCTCGCCCAATGCAAATATATAAAGTGGTGCTATTCTTGCCAGCGTCCGCAGCGCACAACATAAAGAGAAACACAGAGAGAAAACACAATGTTTCATTCGTTGCCAGTAGTACAACTTTTAAGGAATTAAGTTCTTTCTTCACTATCAAATTGTTTCTTATAAAGCTCCCCCTGACATATACACACACACACAGAAAGAAAAGGATAAATAATTTTCATTACTTGGCCTCAAGCACCAATCTCGAACTTAAATGTGTATTGGAATTGCACACATGGCTTGTTAGATGGCTGAGCACCCATGCCCTAAGCTTCTGATTCAGTAGGATGGGGTAGAGTCCGAGAATTTGTATTTCTAAAGTTCCCAGGTGATGCTGTTACTTCTGACCCTGGATCTGCATTTTGAGAACCACAGAACCTCGGAGAACTCTAAAAGCTTGCCAGTAAGAGAATTTTGAGTGGAAAAAGAAAAAGTCCGTTCTTACAGCAAATATAAACTGCAACTTCAACAATATAAACTGCAGTGGTTTCTACACCTGGCTCTGCATGAGAAATGATTTAAAAAATATAAAATTCCGGGTCTTACCCCTTGAGATTTGCTTTTAGTTTGTCTTGGACAGAAGCCAGCGTCTAGATATATTTAACAAGAATCCCAAATTGATTCTGGTGTAGGCTTGTTTCTCTATTCTGCTTGGTTTACTAATTGGAGGCAAGTTGTCACTTTGTGGTACATCCCAATCACCTGAAAGCTTGTTTTGAAACTTTAATCATTGTCCCAGCTCCTCAGGCTCAGTAGTTCTGGATGGAACTCAGTAACTGAAATTCTGTCAACCACCACTAGGACTTGGTGAAGTGACCACAGAAATCAGTCTTCAAAATGGCTTATTCAAGACATCTATTGAAAATTGGGGGGAAAATACTAGAACCCTTTTTTTTTTTTTTTTAAAGATATTTTTATCTGGGGCACCTGGGTGGCTCAGATGGTTAAGTGTCTGCCTTTGGCTCAGGTCATGATCTCAGGGTCCTGCAATGGAGCCCCTCGTCGTCCTCACTGCTCAGCTGGGAATCTGCTTCTCTCTCCCCATTCCTGCTCTTTCTTTCTCTCTCATTCTTTCTCAAATAAATAAATATAAATAAAATCTTTAAAAAAAAAAGATTTTTATCTGAAAGTTAAGAAAGATGTTAAGCTTTACTCAGAAGTCTGGCTCTCACAGTGGGTCCCGGACAGTCATGAGCCACCTACTGTAGGAGGCAAGATGGACCTTTATCATGGAGTTGGGAGAGGAGGGAGCACAGGGCGTTGATAGCAATACTCTGGTTCCTGTATTATTACAACAGAGAGCAGTTCTTTGGGACTTATTTAGGTAGACTTATGGATTTATTTTCGCTAGTTTTCACTGACCTAAGCCTTCAGAAAATGGGCTAGTGGCTTAAAAAGAATTGCAATTGATTGGAGACATTACAACTAATGCAACCACAAGTAAGCCACCTGAAATGGCACAACTCACACCATTTCCTGCTCTTAGTGCAAGCTGTTTCCCAACCTAATTAAGAAGAATAATCTAAGATCCAAGAAGTTGATCAATGAAAAGAAAGTAACTCTTTCCTGCAAGAAATGCAGGCTGTGGACAGAGCATATTTAAAATAAATGTTTCCATTATTACATAAACTCGTTGTTAAAATTTGCACACTTAAAAACATGGAATTCAAATGTTCTACTTTGATTAAAAATCTTCAAAAAGGAAGAGCTACTGGCTGGCTCAGTTAGTAGAACATGCAACTGTAGATCTTGGGGTTATAAATTCAAGCCCCACATAAGGTGTTGAGATTACTTAAAAAAATATTAAAAAAAAAAAGAGCTTACTTTAAAAAATATCTTCAAAAGGATTTCAGTAGGATTTGAACCACTGTTTAAAGATACAATAAACAAAAAAATTAACATACGATTTATACTTGATTAGTTTAAAAAACTGATAGAATGTGGGGAAGATTAAAATTTGTTTGAATTTCAATAAAAAATCTTTAGTGGACAACATGGAGAAATGAATAGAATGATTTGGTAAGCAAAAATAAAAAAATAGACATGATTCTTCCGTATGGATCTGCATCTTTTTTTTTTTTTTGTCAGCTAAGACAGACTTCTAAACCCAAATATCCAACTAAGCTGAGGTTAAACCCAGACGTACAAATTTGTATTATAAAGTGTGAGGCCAGGATGTTTTTGTAAATAATGAGACAGAAAAAGTATTTTGTTCCTTTTTAAATTAAAATAGTTGTTAAAATGCTTGTTATCCTCAGTTTGTTTAAAAAATTCTATTGTATTCTTTTACGAAAGATTTATTTATTTAATTTAGAGAGAGAGAGAGAGAGAGAGAAAGAGAGAGGGTAAGTGGGGGAGGGTAACAAAGGGAGAGAGACAAGCAGATTCCCCACTGAGCGGGAAGCCAGATGCAGGGCTCCAAGCCACGACTGTGAGATCACGACCGGAGCCAAAATCAAGAGCTGGACACTTAACCAACTGAGTCACCCAGGAGCTCCTAAAAAATTCTACTGTATTCTTTGTAACGTAAAGACTACGGGAATGCATTTCTTTATAACATATAAATAAATAAATATACATGTATTGGGGATATGTACTGAAAATATCTTACTGATTTGTGCATACAAATTAAAAAGTTCGGAGATCCAGCTTTTGAAAAACTGGATTAGAGAAAATAGTTTCCCTTAGAGACCTAGTCAATAAGTTAGAAATCCTTTTCTCTTCTATGAATTAGAGATATGCACCAACTGAGGATAATGATGTAGATATTAATTATGTGTGTATTAAGAGCATTGTGTTAATGCTACCTGCTATAGATGTTAAAACTTATGTAATTACTAAATAATTATTGAGCTAAAAGTAACTGAGACTTATCATTCCTTTTGTGAGTAAATAGTGTCAGAAAAGGTTATGGCATTATAGTTGACTACATGTTAACCAGCATCTTGAAATTGAAAGTCACGAAATAAATATTTTAGTTTAATTATATTAACCATCTTCGGGAAATCAGCGAAAGATTCCCCCATTTAAAAAATATAATTTGCTTTGCTATCACACCCTGTATAGACTTTGAGCAACATACAGTATAAGTACTTTTTTTTTAAAGATTTTATTTATTTATTTGAGAGAAAGCATGAGAGAGAGAGAGAGAGTATGAGATAGAGATAGCATGCATGAGCTGGGGGGGGGGAGTAGAGGCAGAGGCAGACGCAGGATCCCCGCTGAGCAGGGAGGCTGATGCGGGGTGCAGGGCTCCATCCCAGGACCAGGAAATCATGACCTGAGCTGAAGGCAGATGCTTAACCCACTGAGCCACCCAGTGCCCCAGTACTTTTTAAATGGTCACAAGGAATAGAAAACACATGCTCCCCTCACATGGAATGAACAATCCAGTTGGAGAGGTAACACCTATATATCTATTTACATGATGGGGAGGAATGCCACACCACTCGGTTACTCAGTCTTTGACCATTTCCCCTCCAGATGATGGTGCTTACTGTGTGTAGTGAGGGAATTTCTCACCACTACAAACATACTGCTAGCACTGGTGGTAAAGAAACATTTTGTTGAGAGTTGATGTCATAATTAGCACAATGGAACTTCAGCACCTCCATCGTATGGGCTTATTGGTTTTTCATTGCTATGTAACAAATTACCACAGATTAGAAGCTTAAATCAATAACTGTTTATTATCTCAGTTTTTGTAGGTCTCAAGCTCATGACTGTACTCTCTGGTCGAGGTCTGCAAAGCTGCATTCAAGGTGTCAGCCATGGCTGGAGTCTTATCTCAGCCTCATGAATCCAGTCTCCTCTTCCAAGCTTCTGTGGGTTTTGGTGGAATGTATTTCCTTGCCCTTGTAGAACTCAGGGTGGCTCATTCTTTATGTCCAGCAGGAAAACGGCTTTCTTAGACTCTACCTCCTTTTTCTTTTTTTCTTTTAAAGATTTATTTATTGGAGAGGAAGAGAAAGAACACGAGCAGGAGGGGCAGAGGGAGAAGAAGAGAGAATCTCAAGCAAACTCCACACTGAGCACAGAGCCCAATGCGGGGATCGATCTCAGGATTCTGAGATCATGACCTGAGCCAAGACCAAGAGTCTCGAGTTTAACAGACTGCACCACCCACGCTTCCCAGACTGCATCTCCTTTGAAAGGCTTCTCCTTGCTTAGATCAGATCCAGACATGATCACCTTATTTTTATTAACTCAGTGTCAGCTGATGAGGGCCCTGATGGTTGGAGTGATAAGCCATCAGATTCATTGGTCCTGTGCTTAAACACTTCAGTGTATTATCAGTTTTGCATTAAACAGTTGAGTATCTTTTAAAGAACTTAAAAATGAGAAAGTACATTTTTATATTTTCCCAGGTTTTTAGCATTTCTGGTGCTCCTCGTTTTTTTGTGAGAATTTATATTTCTCTCAGATGTAATTTTCCTCCTGCTTCGTGAACTTTTCCTCAACATTCCTTGTAGTGAAGGTTGACTGGGGATGAATTCTCTAAGCATTTTTGTGACTAAGAAAGTTTTTATTTCACTTTTATTTTTGAAAAGACAGTTTTCTGGATAAACATTCTAGAACAAAAGGGTTTTCTTCCTTTCTTAAAAGAATTTAAAGATACTGCTCTATTGTGCCTCTGACCAGTCTGACATTCTTCTTTCTCTCCTTTTCTTTCTTTTTTTTTTTTTCCTCTGGCTATTTCCATGATTGTCTTTTTATGATTTGATTTTCAACAATTTGATTGTGATATGCCTTGACATAGATGTCTTTAACTCTGCTTGGGGTTATTAAGCTTTCTTAAGCTATTATTTTATAAATTTTATTAAACTTGGACATTTTCAGCCATTATCTCCTCAAATACTTTCTCTGTTCTTCCCACCTTCCTTCCAGGACACCAATTACACATAAATGTGGCCAGTTAATGTTGTCCTACAGACCACTGATTCTCTGTTTGTCTCCCCCTGCCCCAGTCTCTACACTCTTTACCTGTGATCAGAGCTCCAGTCAGCCAGTTGTTGGCACCGTGTAAACAATGGCAGCTTCGACTGGGCTGCTTTTCCCAACCATGTTGACAGAGGAGCAGGTAAAACTTCTCTGCAGAAAAAATAATAATAAAATCTGTCCACAGAGAGAAATAGGATTGAGAGAGAAAGCAATGTGCTCTGAACTCTTGTTTTTTTTTTTTTTTTTCCCCACATCCTGGATTCAGTTCTGTCTGAAGCTTTACAAATTCTTGTCTTTGGAGTAACAGGCACAATTCTTGCCCACATTTTTGTTCTTGGTTTCTGAGAAATGCCCAGTTTCTTTATAATCATCTTTATTTTCTTTCAGCTAGCTAAAGTTCGTTTTCAACATCAATTCTAAGACATTTTTCCCCATTTGTTTCTGTGTGGAAAACTTTGTTCAAAGTGAATATCAATGGAACCCCAACATGTAAAGAAACAAACGTGGAAGTGCTCCAGGTCTGCAGGTGTTGAAGGGGTCTGTGGGGGTCCAAGTACTTGCATCCCTTCGCATCTACCACGGCACCTACTTCATTCTGCACAACTCTAGGGCTTCCTGGAACACAGTTTGACAACCACTGTCCTACAGGATTAGTCTAGCTACTCACATTTTCTGTGCATAATTGTTGTCTTCTCATATCTGTGTTTTAGTCCATCCTGTTCCTTGGCTCTGGAATGTTCTTTTCCTTAACCTTTTCTTTACCTATGTTTTGCCTATTCCTTGGGGTCTATGTCATTTAAATGGCCAATTATTCTGAAAGCTTTCCTTAATTGTTCTTCTAAGGAGAGAAGTGAGGACAAGCCAAGATTTGGTTCCACTTAAATATATTGTCCCATCTTTCATTTCTTTTTTTTTTCTTCTTTCATTCCTAAAAAAAAAAAATGTTTGAAAAACACTTACCTAGTTCCTCAGACCAAAGAATCAAAATTAGCCAACCAAAGTTGAACCAAAAAAGAACCAAAATTAGCCAACATAGATGAAACCTAATCTTTGTCATGCTTTGTGAACAAAAAGGAAACAATCACATGTTTATTTAAATATTTGGAGGAAAAACTTAACAAAGAGCAATGTTATTTTGTATATTTACAAACAACCTATTGTTCTAAGATACTGTCTGATGTTAATGCTCTGAAAATTTTGCCTGAAGTCCTTATGCCATCACATCGATAAGGGAAGAAGGATGGAACCATTATTGATAAACACTGTATACCAGCCAATTCATTAGGTTTAATTTTCCAAACTCTTTATGATGGTCAACTTTTCAAATATTTTCAGTTGGGACATTGGGAAGTCAGGATTCAATTGATAGTACTTATTAAATGAGACAAATGATGAGTAAGAATAATCTAGCATTTTAGAATGTTTATGTTAATTTTTTCTTAGAATTCAAGGCTTTTTTTATATGTACCAAATCTGTTATTTTTTTTTTTTTTTTAAGAACAAAGGTGCCTCGTGCTAGTGTTTATAGTAAGAAGGAATGAAACAAAGTCTTGATTCATGGTAAGAACTTCTTTCTAAAGGATGTTTAATAAATCACACACATCTAGTATAAATCATTTCATATCAACACAGCTCTTTAGGTAAGAGTATCTTGTATGTGAGGACAACTTTGTGGCTGTTAGGTCATATGCACGTAACTTTCTATTGCAGCCACTTGCTTACTTTTGTCAATCAGCTCTCAGACATACTAACATTTATAGCCCAGTATCCTTCACGACAATGGTTAGAGAGGTGGTCTTCTGCAGTCATGTACAAATGTACATGATAAGATAAAATATAACATCTGTAGACTTAGCATAATATAGCATAACTATATAACTATGTATTCAAATAGTCATAATACATTAATATAACTGTCCCATCTTTTATAAAAAATATATTTAATAATAACCTTCATATTGTGCTACCACCAACAGCAAACACTAAAACATTCCAAATCCTATCACACACCAACTTTCCAACATAGATGCAACTTTCAGATGCACTTGTCAAATATTAAAGATTAAGAATACAGTAGTAGTAAGAGTACCAGGTACATAATTATGCTTTGCACCGGGAGAGAACTATAATAGATACAATCCTTTCTCCAAATTTGTGACATAAAGCATTTGATTTGAGAAGACAAAAAAGTGAGAGAAGTGCAGAGAATCCAAGATAATTACACCATCACTCTAACACAGACCTAAGGTACTATTTTATTCAAAAGTTCAGTTTTTAAAAGTGAGTTGTTTAGTTTTTACCATATTAAGTACTTAGGAAAAAGAAATCTAAAAATGGGCTTTAGGAAACCTAAAATAACTTGTGATTGCTTGCAAAATATTTTGGGGGAGGGAGAAGTGTGTACATTTTGCTGGAGAGAAAGCATATGGTTTTCATCAGACTCTTCACTAGTCTAAAATCCCCAAGAGTTTTAGAGCTATTAGTCTAAAAGTTCAATTGGATTATTATTTTATTGTTAATGGGAATTATTGCTGTTTTTATATAATGTTGACACGACAAAAGTTTGCTGAAATCAAATTGGATTTAGATGTAGGTCTCTGTTTAGGACAATATTATTCAGAATTTAGCAGGTATCTCACAGTTAGCTTCACCAATCTGATTAAAATCAGGAGACACTTGCCCAATGGTCTGATTTAGGAGGCCAGAAAGGTGTAAAAATATGTCGAATGACATAAACATGTAGGACACTACAGAGTAGTAGGAATGATGTAAAACCAGAGTATTAGGCTCTCCTAAAGGTATTCAAATTCAGTGTGTTTATTTTAATATGGGGTGGAAGAAAATAGCAGTTGTGACCCTGTATAGTTGAGGAATCACTACTGATGATAAATGGAATCGCACCATGGGTGCCCGTGACACCACTACCAGCTTCACATGGTTTTACTGAGTAGGCAGAGTGAATTCGTCTCACATTTGCCAAACTTTTATTGGGTAAATAAGCATAAAATGGTTAAATCATTCTAATTCTGATCTGGGTGTGTCCTCCATTTTTTCCTTTTTTTTAAAGATTTTATTTATTTATTTGACAGAGAGAGATCACAAGTAGCAGAGAGGCAGGCAGAGAGAGAAGGAGGGAAGCAGGCTCCCAGCTGAGCAGAGAGCCCAATGCGGGACTCCATCCCAGGACCCTGAGATCATGACCTGAGCCTGAGGCAGCAGCTTAACCCACTGAGCCACCCAGGCGCCCTGTCCTCCATTTTTTTTTTTTTTTAAAGATTTTATTTATTCATTTGTCAGAGAGAGAGAGAGAGGGAGAGAGAGCAAGCACAGGCAGACAGAATGGCAGGCAGAGGCAGAGGGAGAAGCAGGCTCCCCGATGAGCAAGGAGCCCGATGTGGGACTCGATCCCAGGACGCCGGGATCATGACCTGAGCCGAAGGCAGCTGCTTAACCAACTGAGCCACCCAGGCGTCCCCCTGTCCTCCATTTTAATATTAATTTAGATTGCTTCAAATTTGATAGAAGTAAATTGTCAGCAAGCCGAAACACTTTATCCTGTTATGTTTAGTGGTTGAAAGCTTCTTATTACACTGACAAATGACAGATTAGCAAGAAAAAATACAGATTAAATTATATATGTACTTGGGAGTACACAAAGAAAGGTGAGTCAGGGAGGTGGTTGAATTTGGGGCTTATATCCCATCTTCATTGGGAATGGGGAAGGGCAGAATGACATTTTTGGTGGAGCAAATGACTTGTTAGAGGGGAATGAAGGAGCACTTATGGAAAAACAAATGACTTTTGGAATGGGGCTTTAGGAAAATAGATGAAAAATATGATAGTTTTGTGGCAATGTCTGCTTGGGTGATAGATTTCTGGTCTCCAAGAAGAGTTGATTAGAGTTACCCCTGGATGGGGATGGAGAGGGGAATTAGGACAGTTGGGTTCTCTTGGGAGGCTTTGCTTTTAGGCAGATAAGGGATTTCAAGAATTCAAATGTCTTTGGCTCAAAATAATTTTTATGTACACTGGGTTTATTCTGGACTCCTTCAATATGAAACAACATGTTATAAGTATATAAAAAAAAAAAGAAAAAAAAAGACTACTTCCATTGTGAAAAGTCAACATCTGAGGTATCTTAAATCATTTGTACTAGACTCATTGAAGTTCATATTTTTGCTAAGTGTAGTGAGTTAAATCCACAAAGTCACCAGCCTAAGAAGTTTTTGGGAAAAACAAAACAAAACAAAAAAACCCTTAAAAAAAAACCAAACAGGCCTGACTTGCTAAGTCACAGACCACAAACAAGTGAACTGAAACAAAACAATTTTGGTAAAATCAATGATTTATCCTTTTACTCTTTAAAGATCAGAGACTTTATTTATTTTTTTATTATTTTTTTAAGATTTTATTTATTTATTTGACAGACAGAGATCACAAGTAGGCAGAGAGGAAGGCAGAGAGAGAGGAGGAAACAGGCTCCCTGCGGAGCAGAAAGCCCGATGTGTGGTTCAATCCCAGAACCCTGGGATCAGGGCCTGAGCCGAAGGCAGAGGCTTTAACCCACTGAGCCACCCAGGCACCCCAGGATCAGACACTTTAAAATGTTTTTCTGAACTCACATGACTTTCTTACCACCAGCAACTTAGTAGTTTCATTTTAATTAATACTACCACTAAAAAGCTGAATCCGAGCAAAGTAATCTGGATGCCTAATAGGTTAGGTAATTTTCTTTAAGAGTATACACTTAAAAAAACGAAATTTGTTCTACTTCACACTGACAATACAACAAAGTTCCCGAAGTTCTAGAGCAACCTCTCACACCTTCTAGATGCATCTTCCCGCTGGGACTTTCATTCTTCCACATCCTTCCCAGGACCCCATCCTCTTAACTGCCTTTCCTTTGTTTTCTTTCCCAGGGATTGTTTTCCTTTTCAGGAATATCTCTGTGACCCAGTGGCAGAAACTCAGAGTTACAAAGCACTCCCAGATCAGAGATACAGGGGCAGCAGCTCTGAAGATTCCCAAAATGAGAGAAATGAATTGATGTGATTTTTAAGGGGTGAGAGCACGGCTTCTCAATCTTAATGAATGGGTTTACAAACCTCCTGGAGACTTTGTAAAAATGTCTATTTTGGGGATGAGACCTGAGACTTTTGAATTTCTGACAAGCTCTCAGGGATGCTAATGTTGCTGGCCCATGGGCCACTCTGCTTGGTGACACGGAGTCAGACTGTTCTCTGTGAAAGCACTCCTTCCTCAAATGTTCTGAAAAACACTCTAGAATTAAACTGCTTTTCATTATTTTGTTGTTGTTGCTACTTTATTATTCTTTGCATTTACTCAAGGTTGCCAGCATTGATTGATTGATTGACTGATTGATTGATTTTTAAGTAGGCTTCTTGCCAAGTGTGGAGCCTAGCATGGGGCTTGAACTCATGACCCCAAGATCAAGACCTGAGCTGAGATCAAGAGTCATATGCTTAACTGACTGAGCCACCCAGGCACCCCAAGGTTGCCAGGATTTACACAGCATTTGTGAAATCTACTGTGTCTCTTAGGTGACAATGTTGGATTAGGGCATATATCATGATGTATCTGTATGATAATCAGAAGATAAAACAGCTTTGCCTGATTCTTGAAACAGTATAACAACATTGCATTTTTAAAAACAACAACAACAATCCCAAAGACTATTTGTTAAATATCTACTCTGTTCCAGGCATTCTATCAGGTCCTGGGGATTCAAAGTTGAAAATTACATCATCCCTACTGGTAAAGATCTAAAATTAATCGTGCTAAGTGCTATAGTTGGGTATACATTAATGACAGGGAAACAGATGGGAAAATAACCTGCATATGGGGAAGAGGGAAAGGCCACTGAAAGGAGGTAAAACTTGAGTTAAGGACTGAATGATAGGTAAGGCTTACCTGTCAGGAAAGGGGGAGAGAACGTTCTCTGCAGAGAAAATGGCAGGCTCAAAGGTGTAGAGGCACTTGTCCTCCCAGGAGACTTATGAAGGTGGGTGTTAAGCTCTTTATCTGACAAGTTCATTACCCAAAATATAAAATTAGCATTGTAGTGAGAAATAGTATTATGTTAGTTACAGTGACAAATAATTGAAATGAGAAGCAGGTATTTGTTTTTAAAAAAGTACTTGCATAAGAAGTAGATATTGAATTTTCTGTAATTACTCTCTGCACTGCCTTTTAAATGAAGCTTTGTAAAAGAAAAGAATGTGTTTTGCATCTGTGCACAGCTCACTGATGAGGAAGCTACTAGAGCATGGGTCAGAAACAGCTTCTATTGCTTTCAGGCACAAGACTAGTTTCCCTATGGAATTAAAGACGGTCATTTTGACTAGGATTTTAGGATATCTCTACATGCGGGGTAAGCCTTTTAAGAAACTAGCTTTAGAAGGACTAGCTAGTCCTTCTTTTTCCTTTGGTTTTTTCCTATCAGCCAAAGTAACTGATAGACATTTATAAGGGGAACACTGTAAGCAAAACAGTGTAGTGCAAGGTTCAATTATAGCTAACATTAAATTCATTTGTTTTTTTATGCCCATATTTATTTTGCAGTATTTATGCTGAGCACTTCTCTAGGTTTTGGAAGTAAAATGACAAAGCAGGCAGGGGTCCCTAATCCCAAGAAGCCTACATCCTACTGGAAACACCACCAAGCAATGGGGAACTCTATTTAATGTTTTCTTTTCTTTTCTTTTCTTAATTTATTTATTTGACAGAGAGAGAAATCACAAATAGGCAGAAGTAGGCAGAGAGGCAGGCAGAGAGAGAGGGAGAGGCAGGCTCCCTGCTGAGCAGAGAGCCCAATGTGGGGCTTGATCCCAAGACCCCGGGATCATGACCTGAGCTGAAGGCAGAGGCTCAACCCACTGAGCCACCCAGGCGTCCCGGGAACTCTGTTTAATAAGCGGTTCTCAAAGTGCGGTCCATGGAAATTTGGGGTTCCTCAAGACTCTTGCAGCAGGCTTATGGAGTCAAAAAACTTTTCATAGTAACACTAAACCATTTGTTACCCCTTCTCCCCCACTTTGTTGACATTTGCATAGGTGGTACAGAAGCAATGAAGGGTGAAACTGTGGGCGCCTTGGCACAAATATCACAGTGGTACCAATCGTCCTGCATTTCTAGTCATTGTATTCTCAGAGCCATATATATGCAGGAGAAAAACGGAAAAAAGCCAGTTGCATTTACGAATATACTTAATGAAGTAGTAAAAATTAATATTATTAAATCTTGACCCTCGAGTAAACATCTTCTGACTATTGGATTGTACAATTTCAGCAAGATGGCAAAGCTTTCTTTTACCTTCCCATTAAAAAAAGAAAAGAAAAAGGAAAAAGAAAATACAGTTAGCTATCCATGAATGAAAATGGCCCTAGCAGGATTCAAGATTTAAATCCACCTTACAGAAACACAGAGGGGGAAAAAAAGAAAAAGAAAAAAAAAAAAAAAAAATGGAGAGTAACCACGCCCAAAAGATTGCTGGGTGATGATGGCAGAGCCAAGACATCTGAGAAGGCTAGAAAGAAGGCTATCAGTACCGGCGTCATTATCCCAATCAGCCCCATGGCTGGTTTTGTCCAGGTCCCCAGGGGCATCATCATCACTGAGGACCCCTGGGAGGGAGACGCTGCTGTGCGCCTCCCAGGGAAGGACTACTGTTGTGTGTTAGCCCTGGAATCGGGGCTAACACGTCCCCTACCCCAATCCCACGGAGGCCTTGGACCCCAGACCTCCAGCCACGGAGCACGTACCTGCCCTCCAGACCATGGCTGTAAGGACGTTCCACACGCACCCACCGGCCAGATCCTAACCCCTCAGCTGCTCGGCGTGCACACGCAAGCGGCCCAAGTAGCCGAGCCACGGCCACGGAGGCCTAGCCAGCCCCTGACCGCCAGAGCTGCGCTTTCCTGTGCACCAGCGCTCCACGCCGGCTCTCTGGCTACTCCCTGGTTCCCAGCACATCAGACACCAGTGCTAAGGTGACTGCAGGGGACCTGCTAACCACACCTGGGGCTAAGGAGGGATCTTGTTAGCCACAATACCCTCCGTGGGAGAAAGGACTGGGGAGGTCTCCAGCAGCCTTTGCCACCAGAGAATCTGAGAGCTTTCACCACTACTGCAGACACAGAAATCCTGGGCCCTTGAGAACCGCTGAAATCTTCCCAGCACTGGCTGGGGGAGTCACAGGGAAACCGCATGGCTGAGCCTTTCCTGCAGTGGGAACTACCAGACTCCCTACAGCTGGGACTCTCTACTCACCCACGGGCCAGTCTCTTTCCCACACAAAACGAGTGGGTAAAGTCTGGAACAGGTGAGTGCTGCATGAAATGTGCAGATTATTAGTGAGAAATTACAAGAAATACGACAAGAAACAAACCAATAACAAGTAGAATTGTTAGACATTGTATCAGTAATCAAAAATCTTTCAACAAAGAAAAGCCCAGGACCAGAAGACTTCACTGATGAATTCCACTAAATAAAGACTCAGTAGCAATCCTTCTCAAACTCTTCCAAAAAACTGAAGAGAGGAGATACTCCCCAACCCATTTTAGGAGGCCAGGGTTTTGCTGACACTCGATATGGACACTACAAGAAGACAAAACTACAGATCAATATCCCTGGTGAAAAAAGATGCAAAAATCCTCCACAAAATGTGAGCAAGCCAAATTCAATAGCTTATTAAGACAATTACATACCAGGGGCGCCTGGGTGGCTCAGTGGGCTAAGCCTCTATCTTCAGCTCAGGTCATGATCTCAGGGTTCTTGGATCAAGCCCAGCATTGGGCTCTCTGCTCATCGGGGAGCCTGCTCCCTGCACACCCCTCCCCCCGCCTCTCTGCCTACTTATGATCTCTGTCTGTCAAATAAATAAATAAAATCTTAAAAAAAAAAAAAAAAGAGGATTACATACCAGTATCAAGTGGGGGCCAGCCCTGGGATTGAAGGATGTCTCAACATGCACAAAGCAATAAAGATGATAAACCACATTAATATGCAAATGGTAAGTATCATACGATCATCTCCATAGATGCAGAAAAAACATTTGACTCAATTTCAACATTCGTGGTAGAAGCTCTCAACAAATGAAGAAATGAACCTGAAATGAAATGCAATGAATGGGGTAACTGGGTGAGGGACATTAAGGAGGGCTACCTGTAGTAGGCAGGCACAGTCAAGGGCACAGTCGTCCACCTGGCTGCCCTCACTTCAGATCCCAGCTGTAAGGTAGAAGGTCTCCAGGCCATCTGCATTTCTGACCAGCTGGCTACAATTCTGGGAAGTTCTCACTACCTTTTCAAGTTTAACTATTCATTAGAACAACTTAGAACCCAGGAAAGTGCTATATTTATGCTCATAGTTTTCTCATAGCAAAAGGATGCAGATAGAACTAGCCAAAGAGACACATAAGTAAGGTCTGGGAGGGTCCCAAATTCAAAGTTTCCACCCACTTCACACCCCTGGGAATCAGGCTGTCACTTTCTCAGCATATTGATGTGTGACAGTACCCAGAGTATGACTAACCAGGCAGCTTTCTTAAGCTTCAGTGCCTGGAACTTTCATTGGGGTTTCATTACATAGGCACGATTGAGTAAATCACTGGCCACACGGTTGAACTAAGCCTCCAGTTCCCTTCTCCCTGGATACTGGGCTGTCTCACATGGCTTAAACCCCAACCCTCTTATCATATGGTTGGTCCTGAGTCATCTCAGCAGAAAGATCTAGAGCCCCCCATGAGTCGCCTCGTTAGTATAAACATCCATCAGAGACCACTGTGAATGACAAAAACACTGCCAACACTTGGGACATTCCAAGGATTTAGAGGCTAGTTCCCAGAGACCGAGGACAAAGCCCAGCTAAATTTTTTAGTTTACGACAGAGACCATAGGCACTGAAATATGGAGACCTGAATACACATGTCTTCCATGACTAAAGACTAACACTAGATTGGTTTCGCTTTAAGATATTTTGAAATATAAAATGAATGACAAACCAGAGAAAAGCAGTTTAGTGACATTTTATGAGGAATCTTTGACAGTAGCCCAAGGATCTTATCTTTTGAATAATAGAAAATCTCTTCCTATTTCTGTATGTGTTTGTTTCCATCTATGATCCTGACCTGAGTGACTTCTGTTTGGTGAGATGATGGAATTTCAAAAGATTTTGACAAAGAGAATTGGCCTCAGGCACCTGGGTAGCTCAGTCATTAAGCATGTGCCTTCTGCTTAGGTCATGACTCCAGGATCCTGGGATCAAGCCCTGAATAAGGCTCCCTGATCAGTGGGAGCCCGCTTCTCCATCTCACACTCCCCCTGCTTGGGTTCCCTCTCTCGCTCTCACTTTCTCTGTCAAATAAATAAATACATCTTTAAAAAAGAGAGAGAGGGGGGCGCCTGGGTGGCTCAGTGGGTTAAAGCCTCTGCCTTCGGCTCAGGTCACGATCTCAGGGTCCTGGGATCGAGCCCCACATCGGGCTCTCTGCTTAGCAGGGAGCCTTCCTCCTCCTCTCTCTCTCTGCCTGCCTCTCTGCCTACTTGTGATCTCTGTCTGTCAAATAAATACATAAAATCTTTAAAAAAAGAGAGAGAGAGAGAGAATGAGCCTCGATCATGTTTCTAAAAAATCTACTTCATACTTACAAATTGTTTCCAGTGAGGCCAAGAAAAATGTACTGAGACACCAGCAGTTTAGCAAAAATAAGAGCTGTCCTGATGCTTTCCTACAAGTCACTATTTGGCTTCCCAGGTCCGATTGCTTATTTAGCTTCCTCCCTTGACACTAGATCTGCTTTTGGTCTCCAGTAGTTCCCATTTTGTTTCCTGATTCAGTATGTTTTTCCTCTAGGATTCCAGATGTCTGGCTCCTCCCTGAAATATTTTTTTGTGTCCTAACTTATCAATGCCCGTGTTAACCCTTAGTTTGCCTACATGTTACCTCCCACAATGCCATCATAGCCAGATGCCTAAGTCTGCATCACTGTTATCCATGTGACCATATCCCGGCCAGAAACTGCCAACTCTTTAGCTTGTGTCTTTCCTGTGATGCTTGCACTCTTCTTGTATGAGTGCCCTTTCCATTCCATTCCAGTTCTCGGCTCTCAGTCCCACGGTGGGATTTCTGTCCTAGCACACTCCTCTGCCATGGCACAGAGCACTGTACAACATGGGCACCTGATTCTCCACAGTAACTCTACTACTTCTGCTGAAATAATTGACTATTATAAATGATTTATCCCCTTCCAAAAACCACGGATCTTTGAGATGGTGGCACACAATAAAAAAAAATTGTATCTGGTCTGACTTACAAAAGATTCTCAACATGATTAAATGTTCTGTGCTAAGCGAGAGATGTGAACAAATGAAAGGACCTCTAATCTCATAAAGCTAATAATCAAGTGGGTAGATTTTAACTTTTTGGAATATAAACACTATTAGTTAATTTTGAAACATGTCCTTCATTATACATATATATATTTATACATAATATCCTAATATAATAAATAAGTAAATATATTTATATATATATATCTTTAATAATTACAGATTTATTAATGTAATAATATATTGTACATGTTATAAAATATAGATAAACCAGAAAATCAGAAGGATATATTACATAATATTTTTGCAGACTTCTTGATAATGTTTAATGTCTTTGGCCAGCTTCTTATTAGATACAATTTTCTTATCAGCTACATTTTTCATTGCTTTTGCCTGATTACATGGCTGAAGGAGAGGTCTAACTACTAATAGTGGAAATGCCATTTTCTGGTTGTTATGTCCATTTCACAGTTCCTGACCGGTATCTTTTTAAGCTACTTAGGCATAGAATCCAGAATATTTCTCTCATTTTAATTTAAAATGCCTTTAAGTTATTTAAACTTAAGGCCCCAACCTATGGTTAGTAACTCCTATATTCCTCATTCCTTTATGTACACAGGTGGGTACCTATCTCCAGACAACCAGCTGAAGTGGGCTGGAATGATTCCTTCCAAGCACAGGTATGCAGCCAGGCCATCCAGATTCCCTCTCTGGAATCTGAGGTAGGAAACAGAGAGAATCTGCAGGAGCTGAATATGTGGAAAGAGAAGCTGAGAAGCTAGCCAGATGCCATATTGTGGCAAAGGCCATGAAAGCCATGAGTGAGGTGAAGGGAAGCTACAAATGAGATAAAGGAGCTGGTTGGCAGCTGGCAGGAGCAGAGATAAGCATCTGTATTGCCCTCGAATACTGTTCTCAGTAAATGAACCCTAATACGGTGTAGATAACGCTACCTGTGTTCCATTCCACGAAGCCTCAACCGTTCAGCTGTTCGCGAGTTCCTGTGGGGTTCTTGCTTCCCTTATTGCCGCAAGCATCCTTCTACTAAACTCCTGCAATGTGAGGTAGTCTAAGTGAGTTTTGGTTCCTGACCAACAGACACCACCATCGCTACTCCTACAGGCATTGTGTCTCCTCCGTATTACCCTTGCAGGACCCATCATCTCTGTCACTGCTCCCCTGGGTATGCTCCACAATGCGGCACCAGAGATGTCCTCCTCGAACCAAAGTCAGGCGAGAGTGAAGTGATGGAATGTCTGGGAAGGCATCTGTACAGTGCAGACGTGGTGGTATATTAGAGGAGTCCTAAAGCGCTATTTCTTGTACCTGTATTTCACAGAAGTTAGAGAATTTCCATTTAAATTTACAATCTGCTCTTCCCTAGAACACAAATGGATTCAGGGGCTTCCACCCAGTGTACACTTGAGGAGAGCCACTATGATGCAAACAAAATCACTACCTCCTTTGAGGCTTTATTGTTGGGTCTGAGGCTTTATTTCTGGGTCCAGTTAATCCTACCAGCCCTCTTATTCCATTGCTGCCTTTAAGGAGCCGTGTCACACTCCTTGCATGGGACTAGATTACATGGGACTAGGTCAGTTCATGTGCAGTCTCGGTCGGGAACACCCAGCCTCCTGCAGAGAAATGGCTTCAATTTCATCACTTACACAAATAGACTTCTCTTGGATGGCTGGCATCATGACATGTTGACGCCATTTTGTACCCTTTCCACTGGCTGCCCATACGCATAAGATATTCTTTTCCTCTTGGTGTTATGTACTATTTAAATATTCTCAATCCCATAGCTTGTAAAGCATTTCTTGTGTTTAGGTTCTTATGTGGCTTGTATGTCTTGGACTTAACACAAAAATCATTTTTAAGAAAGAGTCTTCAGGAAGCATGCTGGATTTAGGGCAGACAGGCCCAAATAAAGGGGCAGCTGGTTCACTAGTGATCCTCAGTCCCTGGGATTCAAGACAAAGTGCTCATTCAGACATTTGTTAAATGACTCAATTAATTCAAAAGCAAGACTCTGTTGTTTCATTATTTCAACCCTTCTTATTCCCAACTACATAAAAGTTCAAACAGTTAAAAAGACACTTGATACATCCCGAAGGAGGATATTGGTTATTCATATTGCTGGACGTGGGAGAGCTTTACAAGTACTTTGACCTGTCTGGTTGAATGGAGCCACTGAGAGAGTTAAGCTGTTTGGAAATAGAGGAGGGTTGAGTCAAGTTCATATATGCAGCATATCTCAGTGAGTAAGAGCTTAGGTCACACTGCATAGGTTCAAATGCTGGCTTTACGACCCAGCTCTGTAATATTAGGCAAGTTACCCAATCTCACTGGGTCTCAGGTTCTCCATTGGTAATGGGGAGAACATTATACACACACACACTTGATGGGAGAAGTCAATGAGAAAATTCATATAAATTACTTGGAAGAATGCTACATAGTGAGTCTCAATTCAGATGAATAATCATAGTAAATATAACAAAAGTATTACTATTATTATTGTAGATAATAATTATATTATTATCACTGTAATTCTTGGTAGGTAAGGAGCAAATATGATTATGAAAGAAAAATCTCAAGGAATATGGTAGAGAAAATTTTCATGGGAAAATTTTCTGGGGGAGTTAACTGTAGTGACTCGAAATTATCTTCAGGAAGATAAAAGATGACAAACCAATATTCAAGCTTCTTCCCCTTTGATGATAAAGTCACTTTATATTTCTCTCTTTCTTCTAATATTTTCTCTTTCACCAGCTTTGAGTTACTGCCCATCACAAGCCTCAGTCTCTTTCTCTTTTACTTGTTTTTAAGCTACAGACATGTGGGGTCTACTGAATCTCCCCTGCTCCTCTCAGTGGAAGGCATATGCGTAGGGAGATCATGTGGGCTCAAAATCCTGGACATCAGGAGGGTTGACTCATGGAGAAGCATAACGCTAGATGGTCAAGAAGTGGACGCCTGATTGGTGTTTTAGGAAATCAGACACCAGGAAGAACTCCAGAGGACATGACATAAGACCTGGAGTGTCTGGGGAGCAGTTTATTTGCCATCATGCTTTGCATTACCTAATCCAAAGAGCTGCCCTCACCTATTCACAGCAGGAAGTCTAGCTTCCCCATGGAACTCCGCCTATTCAGCCTTCAGCTGCCCAGTGAGCATGGCTGGTATATCCTGATGGTTACCCAGTGGTGATAAGATCTGACTCTGAAGTTTGGGCTCTTGCTCAATGATATGTGTAAATGTACATCCTGCCACCCTTTCACTACTGAGTGTGGTCTGAGAGACGATGACAATAGGAGGTTTGAATCAATCCTCCGTGGTGAGCTAAAGTGTGGTCAGAGAAAGAGTTGTAGAGTGAGACTGGGCAAGAACCACAGGGAGTGCTGGTACCAGTGAGAGTGGAGCAGGAGCTGAGGCGGACAGATCCATGTAGCCCAGGGCAATGTGGCAGGCTGGGGAGACATGCACTTCTGTGATGTTAGTAACTGTTACTCCAGGGATTACCAACTACAGTAATAACTTCAAAATACATGCATACATACATATATATATATATATATATATATATATATATATATAATTTTTAGTTTTTAATCATTCTCTGTAACCTATTTGAACTTAGATTTCTTAGCAAGGAAGAGTAAGAACCAGCAATATATTATTAATCAAGTTGTATACACTCTAAAGCAGATGAGTTTCATCAGAGGGTGTATTTTAAATATATGAATCTTATAAAATATTTTAAGCATATTGAAAAGTGTAATAAAAATAACCAAGAGAAAAGAAGTAAAGCAGCCTCAGATTTTAAAGAAAATTTAACAGTTTATTTAAAAATAATACTATTCATTAAGAAGTTTTATACATAATATTTTGTTATTTGGTCTTCATGGTTCTCAGGAAAATCCACATAAGACTTACTTATGAACTTACTTATATATTATTAAATCTATGTATATATTCATGTAATACTATATGTATTTTACAACAAACTAGAGTCAAGCAATTTATAAACTCCGGCTTATAAATAGAAAACCTTACCAGATGCTCAACAAACATGTTCAATGCTACTGAATCTCTTCATTTTCTTTACAATGCATCTGTCACTTTCTTTATGTTAAACTATTTCTACTGAGAATTATAAATTTATATTCCTCTCTCTCTCCCTCCTCCCTGTTAAGCTGGGGAGCTGTTGTTGTTGATACAAAAACATTTTCCAGAAAAGGAATTTAACGGAGTTTAAAGTTGCTACATCCCTAAGAGTTTGTAATGTGAGAATGGAGAGAAAAGCTATTACATACTCCCAAAAGTTTTAAGTTTAATAAGTTTCATGCTTGAAGTGAGAAAAAATGAGGAAATAAAGTAATTCACCCACAGATGCCTTATGTTCTTTCTTTGGCCTCCGGCACATTTCAAAACCCATAGATAATCTTACTTAAAACATCTTAGGTTGAAAGTAATATAATCTTCAAAATAAACAAAAATAAATGAATAAAAAGGGGATTTATTGAAAAGACATTTCACAGCATCCAAAGAAATGGTTAAAAAAAAAAAATCCTTAGAAAGACAGAATCTTCCTAGCTGCACCAAATAGTTCAACTTCCAAATACCAATCTCTATGTCTTCAGTTCGGATTTATAAAAGAGAATCTGATTGATCCAGCTGGATCTTTGTCCTTCACCCCTGTGACCAGAAAGGTAAGGCGGCAGAGCTGGAAAAATGCTTGACAAATGCCTGGTGTGTGGGGACACGGGGTATGATTTGGGGACAGTTCTCATGGGAAAGACTGCCACAAGATCCAAGTTGTCCTGAACCCTTCAGAAAGGCTACATAATAGATTGTCATTCATTCAATTTTCACAGCAATATTTAATAAACACCTGCTATTTTCCTGTCTACATGGGGGTGGCACTATCCCCAATTTTGACACAAATGACTGATTAATCTTGAGCAACTGACATCAAAGCCTTTCAAAAGCACCCAGATGCGTTGATGTCTTTATGGCTGGTAACCATCCTGAAAGTAGCCACCTGGATTCTTAGACATTTGCTCACTTGTAGAAAGGCAAAAACACAAGTATTCATCTGCAACAGGCCATTCTGTGACAAGTCATTATGTCATGGGGATAGCTAAATGATAGCCAGCTTTGTTTGGTGACAAGACTTCCTCAATATCCTGATTCATATCAAACTCAAGTCTGGCACAAAGCCTAGTCCTGCACTGGGCATGTGACAGGGCTTAAGTGCACACTTACTTATTGATTGACTTGCTTGTCTTAATATTTCTAGTGATTAATTTAATCAGGACTTGCAAATGGTCCTCGAGTAAGAATTAGATTTTCAGTTTCAGATAATTATTCCAAATGTTATAGATCTCACTCCCAGCACTAACAAATTATTCATGATCATACAGACAGGACTGCGAGGACTGTTACCTCTACAAATTTTCTCTGATGTCTATTTCTCCAAGGTCTTTACTGCCTTCACAGAAGACTCTTCAAGCGTAGCATTTTTTACTTAGTGTTCTTTTACTTGTTGTTTTTCCCTGTTTCTTTGTAGCTGCGATTTAAGAGACCTCTTTTGTTTTTTCTCCCTGAGATTCTGATTTTTCAGGCAAGAAGTTGGGTAGACTAACCACTTCTTTTGATTAGTGCAGTAAGCGGTATCTGGATGCCAGATCATTTCAGTACCATCTGGAAATAGTTAAGTAAAGTTAGGTGATGTGAGAATAAATCATTGTGCTTTAAAAAAAAATAGGACAAAAGTCACTAAATGCCCCAGGGATTCTTTACGTTCGAAGTTAAAAATTATGCTGGGTAAATTCTAGCAGCTAAAGTCTACTCGATTTTCCTTCTGAGGTATTGGTAGAGATTTAATTACAATTTAAAAAATTCAGGCCTCATGCTTCTGAAGGAAATTCCTTTGGACAAGGGAAAACAATTGCCAGTGCTTAAGTCACTGTCTGATAGAGAAAGATAGTTTATTTTTGGAGTGCAAATAAATTAATATACTGGTGTGAAGGATGAAGAGTGATGTCTGGTTGTAACTGTTGCTTGTGTGATATATGTAGCCACCCAGAGAGAAATCAGCCTCGTTATTCTCCAGTGATAAGAGGCTTACAGAAGAGGGTGCTTTCTTACTGGCTTGTCTTCTCTGAGCCATATAATTTTGGTTAGGATAGTCAGGTTTCATTTAGTTCAGCTATCTTTATATGCGGCAGACACACCTAGGGTGACTCCCTTCCCCTTAGCTATTCCACTTGATGTAATTCCGTTTACCTGAATTCCAGCAGAACCTGTCTCTTGTTTTTACCATTGACACATGGCCAATGTGAAGGAATTTTGCATATGTAATAAAGATACCTAACTGATTTAATTGTATTTAAAAACTTTGTTCGTTTGTTTTTAGAGCAGTTCTAAGTTCACAGCAAAATTGAGAGGAAGGTACAGGGTTTTTCCATATGCCCCTTGCCCCTGCGCATGCGTCACCTCTCCCATCATCAACATCCCCTACCAGAGTGGTACCTGGTACATTTGCTACAACTGATGAACCTATACTGACACATCATAATCACATTACAGTTCACTCTTGGTGTTTGGCATTCTATGGGTTTGGACCGATAGATAATGATGTGTATCTGCCATTACAGTGAATCTGGAGACTCGAAGCAACAAAGCCTCCTGCCGGCCTCGAAGAAGCAAGCAACCGTGGGTTCTGTAGCTGTAAGGAATTGAAATCTACAAACAACCACAGGAGTGGTGAAGGGGCCCGCAAGCATCAGATGAGACCCCAGGACTGGCCAATAGCTTGACTACAGTCTCGGGAGACCCTGAGCAGAGGATCCAGGTAAACCGTGCCCAGATTCCTTTCCCACGGAAACTGTGAGATAACAAACATACGTTGTTTGAGTTACCACGTTTGTGGTTATCTGTTACTCGGCAACTGGAAACCAGTGCACTAGAACAATATCTAAAAGTTATTCCATGGAAAGGACAAAAAGATATTTCATTTTTTGGCCTTTAGAATGACTGAATTGAAGCACCTTAGGAAAATCTATGTATGCCTTATATGTTGACTATAGAGTAGGTTCTGACATATTTCCATTTCTTTCTAAGTAAATGTCTGTGAATTTTTAGATTCTCTTGCCAAGCCCCACGCTGAGTTTTTTCCCAAACCGTCTGTCCTGGAATGCCTGTTTCTCGTTTCACAGAGGACTTAGTAGAAAGACCATTCTGATTTTGCTCAGAGTGTGGTCTTTATAGTTTTTATCAGGTGATTCTGAGGAAGGCTTTGCTTCCTGTTTGAATGCCTTGGAAAATGCTGACTGCTGACTTTATAAATTAACCCAAGAATGGTGGTACAATGCTATAATTATATGGTACTAATTAGAATGCTTTGAATCAGATTTGCTTTGGGGACTATGTTTTCTTGGGCTAATTTTTCTCTGCTGCAATTGGGATCTGTTGTTTACAATAGCAGGAGGACATTCTTTTTGTAGGAAGAGTAACTTATTGTGTGGGTTGAAGCTAAAAATAAATATTCCACACATGTGAAAGCATGACCCTTCCTGTGTGACTTTGTTAGAACTCCTGGCCATAATAGCTCAGGGAGATTATTGTCTAATTATTTTATTCCTAATACTACTTCAACAAATATAGCTTTATTAATGAATACATGATGAGTTATCTTATGAATTAGGGAAGGAATTTAATACATGAGCTGAGTTGAGTAGCCAGATTTTATTGTGCTCATGAAAATATGGATAAACACTTCAAGAACATCTCAAGTACTTACGGTGATAATGAAAAGTTATTTGAAACTATGTACTTGGACATTTTGTTCATCCGGTTTTATGTGACTTTCTGAAATGTTTTCCATTCACCATTTCTTTGGCTTCATAATTTATTTGTGTTGGTTTGGATTTTCAGCTCTGAGGTCTTCAGCGTTCAAGGAAAGAAATATTTTCTTAATAAAGATGCTTCACAAACTGTTTTTTCCAAAAGAGATACATTCAAATGTAAAACAGTGTTTTCCAATGTTTCCAAATGGTACAGTTGCTTCTATTTTTTCACATCTAAAATAGATGCAAAATAAGCACAAAATGTATTTGCAAAGGTAACTCTCCTACACCACCAAAAAAAAAGCTTGTCATGTTTCGTAATGGGAGTAGCGCCCCCTAGTGGGGAAGAGTTGCAATAATATTAACGATTTTTTTTCATATACATTTTATTGAATGTAATTATATTAAAATGTACAATGCAGTGGCACTTAGTGTACCCAATGTGTTGTGCAACCATAATCTATCTTTAGTTTCAAAACTTTTAAATCGCCTCAGAAAACATCCCATGACTAGTAAGCAATCACTCCCTATTCTGCCCTCAACATCCTCTAGTAAGTTCTAACCTGCTTTCTGTCTGTATGGATTTGCTTATTCTGAATATGTCACATAAAAGAAATCATGCAGTACCTTTTATTCTGGACTCTTTCATTTAGCATGATGCTATTGAGGTCAATTCAAGTTGTAGTATGTATCAGTACCTCATTCCTTTTTATTGTTGAATAATATTTCATGTATGTATACTCTACAGTTTATCTCTTCATCCAATGATGGGCATTTGGGGTGTCTAAACCTTTTTGCTGAGTAATGTTAAAAACATTTGTGTACAAATTTCTGTGTGTGTATGTTTTGTCATTTCTCTTGGGTGTATACCTATGAGTGGAATTGCTGGTTGTATGGTAATTCTGTCTTTAGCTTTTTGAGGAACCATCAAAAAAGGCCAACCAAGACACATAAGAATATGGTTTCCTAAAATATTGGTTGGTATTACAAGAGAATGCTTTTTAGTTTTGGAAAATAATGGCAATAGTTATAAGCCCACTCATAGTTCCTTTTAATAATGCAATCTTTTATAGGAAGCCTTTCTAGAATTGAGTATGGGGTGATAATTCCTTTTACTTCCTAAAGACTGGCTTCAATAACATACAATAAGATTTGTCAATTAAAAATATGTGATGTATTTATGTAGAGAAAACAGACCAAAAAATCAATAAAGATGAATTTTGAATGACATAAGCAATAAACTTGATCTATTAAACATATATAAAATATTGCAATAACAACTGAATAATACACTTTATTTTCAACTACATGTGAAACTTACATTTGCTAGCTGCAGAACTACAAAGTAGCCCCCTTCCAAAGTTAAATTATTAAAATTATGCAGAGAATATTATCTGAACAAAGGGAAAATAAATTAGAAGTCAAAACAAACCTATCTAGAAAATTCCACGAATATTTGGAAATTAAGCAGCACTCTTATGAATTTCTTATAAAATAAGAAGAAATCACAATAGAAATTCAAAAACATTTTTAACTGAATGGTAACAAAATAAAATGTAACAGAATTTGTGGAATGTTACTAATGTCACACTTAGAGAGAAATTTAGAGCCTAGCCTAAGGCATTTACTAAGAAAGGAATAAAAGCTGAAATTTTTTGTTAGTAATTTAAAAATAATAGCAAATTAGAAGCAATGAAATAGAAGTAGGAAAAGATAAATATAAAAGCAACCAAAATTAATAATGAAATAGAAAAGGACATTCTGTAGAGATTAAAAAGCCAAAAGTTGGTTCTTAATATATAACAATATAATACAATGTAATATAATATTAATATAATCAATATTGGGGAAAGGGTTTTTACTACAGATCCTACAGAGTTTTAAAAGATAATATTAAGTTATAAGTAACTTTATAAAGTGAATAAAATTGAAATCTTACTTGAAAAGTTAAATCATTAGAAAAAAATAGTTTTGTGGCAACTGAAACCAGAAGAAGCAGGAAAGTTAAATGGTCCTCTATCTATTAAAGAAAATAAATACATGATTAAAAAGTTGAACGCAAAAAGCAAATCAGGCTTGAAAGACTTCACAGACATCCCAATATTAAGACAAATTAACACCTATTTAAGATTTTTTATTTATTTAGTTGACAGAGAGAGAGATCACAAGTAGGCAGAGAGGCCAGAGAGGCCAGAGAGGCCAGCAGAGGGAGGGAGAAGTAGGCTCCCTGCTGAGCAGAGAGCCCCATGCGGGGCTCCATCCCATGACCCTGAGACCATGACCCTGAGACCATGACCTGAGACGAAGGCAGAAACTTAACTCACTGAGCCACCCAGGCACTCCAATTAACACCTATCTTATTTAATCTGTAGCAGAGGACAAAAAAGGAGAAAACCTTTCCCAACTTGTTTTAAGAGCATACCATTACCTTATGACCTAAATTTAACAGGCACATTAAAAGAAGGAAATATTGGGAGCCAAGCTGTTTCACAGATGTAGATGCGAGAATCTGAAACAAAATATTAAAGAACTAAATACTGTAATATATGAAATTGATAATGTTAATGACAAAATTGGAATCAATTCCAGGAGAATAATTAGGATTAACATTCTAAAAGCAATCAATACCATTTACCATAACACCAAAGTAAAGAATAATAACAGTAATATGATTATCTAAATAAGGTACAATAAAAATTTAATAAAGTTCAGTGTGCACTAATGATTTTGAAAACTCTTAAGATTAGGTATCACAGTGATTCTCTTCAAGTTGATAATGTTTATCTATTTTAAAAACTTATACCAAACAAGATACTTAATCTTAATAGGATTGAAAAGAGCAGAAATCAATGAATAGAAAACTGAAAAAATGTAGAGAAAATCAATAAACCAAAAGTTGGTATTTTGAATACATTAATAAAATTGAAGAACCCTTAGATAAGCTAATCAAGAAAAAGATAAATTACAAATTTTCAGTACCAGGAAGGAAAAAAGGGACGTAACTAGTGGTGCCACAGATATTGAAAGCATAATAATGGAATGACATGAACTATTTATGCAGTAAATTGGAAGAACAAATTCTTTAGAAAAATGCAATTTGCCAAAACAACAAAAAAAAGAGAAAAATCATAAAAGCCCTATATCTATTAAAGAAAAAAATATCTTTAATTAAAAAGTTCCCCACAAAGAAGAGTCAAGTCCCATGTGGCTTTACAAATGAATTTTATCAATACATAGAGAGAAATAATTCCACTCTTACAGAAATTCTTTCAGGAATGGACAATTTCTAACTTGTTTTATGAATCCAGCATTATCCTGATACCAAAAGCTGACAAATTACCCAGAAAAAAAACACTAAAAATAAAAAAGGGACAGTAAAAAACATGGGAGAAAGATTTAGAAATTTCAATATATAACCCTCAGGAGTTTCAGTTGGAAAAAAAATAGAAGAAAATAGGATGAGGAAATATTTGTTTCCTGAAAGCTAAGAATTTTTGTGAAATTTTCTGAATTATAAATATGAATAATGTGTCAATCCTCAAAATATATTAGCAGAAATTCTGTAGCATAGTAATAAAGACAATTTCATAATTAGACTAAAAAATTTAAAAACACCAGAATAATTACAATCTAAACTATTCCATTAAAAATACGACTGGGCTCTTTGGTGGCTGAGATGGTTAAGGGTCTGACTCACGATTTTGGCTCAGGTCATGATCTCATGGGTTGTGAGTTTGAGCCCCACATCGGGCTCTGCACTCAGTGGGGAGTCTCCTTGGGAGTCCCCCCTCATCCCCTCCCCAACTCATGCTTTCTCTGTCTCTCTTTCTCTATAATAAATAAACTTAAAAAAAAAAAAAAGCTGAAATAAAGCCATTTTCAGAAAAAAGAAAAAGAGTCAGTTTACTACCCACAGATATTACTAAAAGAATTCCTTATGTATTTCAAGAAGGAAATGGGGGGGCGGCGCCTGGGTGGCACAGTCAGTCAAGCTACCAACTCTTGATTTCAGGTCGGGTCATGATCTCAGGGTCATGAGATTAAGTCCCACATCGGGCTCCAAGCTCAGGTGCTCAGGGTGTGGAGTCTCTTGGACTTTCCCTCTCCTGGTGCCACACCCCTTAAACAAATAAATCTTAAAAATGAAAAAAAAAAAAAAAAAAGGAGGAAATAGAACACAAAATGTAGTAGACCGAAGAAACATATTTTAGGAAAGACTAACAAGTAAGTCTAACTGAGCACTGACTACACAAATTCACCATAATACTGTTCAATTTGTTGTGTGTCAGACGGAGTAGAATTAAAATAGAGACAAAAATCACATCAAAAGTGGGCAATAATATGCACTGAGTCTAGGGAACTTCCTTGTTCCAGATAAGGGTACAAATGCTGGTTTTATTTCACTAGTTAGGTATGCATGTTAAAATTTAAGGGCACGGGTGCCTGGTGGCTGTTAAGCATCTGCCTTTGGCTCAGGCCATGGTCCCAGGTACTGGGCTCGAGCCCTGTATCAGGCTCTCTGCTCAGCGGGAAGCCTGCTTCTCTCTCTCCCACTGCCCCTGCTTGTATTCTCTGTCAAATAAATAAGTAAATCTTTAGAAAAAAATTTAAGAGCACTTATTTAAAACAACAACAACAACAACAACAACAACAACAACAAAACAAGAGAAAAGGGAGGAAGGGAAGAAGGGAGAGAGAGAGGAAGATGTGTAGCTTCTGGGCCAGTATGGATGTGGGAGAGAGAATAAACATAACAAAATTAATCTAAAAGAGGACAAAAAGGGAAAGAAGACAAAAAAGAAAACACTTGACAAATAAAAAGCACAGAATAAGGTAATAAAAAATAAAACCAAATATACCTGTGTATAAAATAAATACAAGTAGACTAAGATAGGCTATTAACAGAAAATGTTAGGCTTCTTTAAATCTATGTATATTCTTTTAAAAATATATACCTAAAGATAAGAACATAGAGATCTTTAAAAAACAAAGAGATGGGAAAATGAGATCTCTGTGAAATATTAGCAAAAAGAATGGTCAGTGTAGTCCTCTTACTATCAAATTAAATAGGGACAGGTACACCTAATTTCACTGCCAATGTACTGCTCAGGAGTAATCAATCATTCCTCATTGCCAACAGAGTAAATCTCAGGGTCTTTAGCTTGACATTCAAGGTTCTTCACCTCTGGCTATACCTTTCTTTTGGACAGTTAATTTCATCTTTGATCTCGCAGCTCCTATCACAAAATTAATATGTAGTAGACACTCAAATATTTATTTAGTTCCGATGACAGGAAAAAAAAATTACCAATGCAATCATTCTAACATTTACTTGCATAATGTCCTCTTCAGCTTTTTCAGGAGTATTTTTTCTTTAAAAAAAGAAGAGAGGAGAAACATGTTTGCATTGCGCATCTAACATATTGACAACTAAGCAAAATTTCTTTTCCTATGCCTTTTCCTTCCCCCTTCCTTCACTATTGTTGTAGATATTAACAGCAAGACCTTTTCCCAGAGGATAATTTATAAAGCATCCCTTCCCATTTTTGTACACTCCTCCTTCCCTCTACGTCCCCCGGTTGTTCTTCCCTCTTTCCTTCTCCTCTGCCTTTCCATCCCTCCTCTTATTTTCTCCCCTCTTCTCATTGTAAACCAATCTGTATTACACAGAACTCGGGAGAACATGTGTTTGTGAGAGATGCCCCAGAATAGAGAAGTAGAGACTGGAAGTCTTTCCTGTTTAGATTTGTGACTTGATAATGGCAAATTGAATGTATGTTTTATGTGGACTATCTCCCCTTGGTCCAGATTAATGGTTTTTACCTGACAGGGCATGTAGGATTCACCTGAAAGAGTATTTTATGAATTCATAGTTTCCTAAACCACCTGTGTATTCATCTCCCCAATATGCACTAGGAATAATTGGGGAGCAGGTTGTGGGGTATATAATTTGAAAAAGCTCTCAAAAACATTACTGATAGAATTCCCTTTCACCAACTACAGTGTTAGAATAGAATCCCTGATACATAAATAGGTCAGTGTCAGTTCCTTGCAGTATAAGGTAAACACCTCAAAAGCCACTATATTGGAAGCCTCACTTTATATGCAATGAATTATACAATGAAACTCTGAAATGGGAAGGGAGCATTTTCTGTAGAATATTTTTTTCCTATTGGGCATACAGGCCCTCATTCACTGGCTTTCAGCCCTTAGTAGGAACGAGCATCAATAGCAATCCTTCAAAAAAAAAAACAAAAACAGATGTTTAAGTCTCAACCCCAAAAATATGAGTTCTGTTCATCTGGTCTTGGTCCATACACTGGTATTTTTATTTATTTTTATTTTTTTAAATTTAAATTTTATTATTATTATTTTTTAAACATATAATATATTTTTATCCCCAGGGGTACAGGTCTGTGAATTGCCAGGTTTACACATTTCACTATACACTGGTATTTTTAAAAAAAACTTCTCAAGTATTTCTAATATGCAATCAAAATTGAGAAACATTTCCCAAACTGCTCATAATTAAGTAGAAAAATTTAATCTGTGGTTTTAATTACGATGTATGAAGCCTTGAGATCTAAGCTCACCTAGAATTTTTGCCAAGGAAATTATAGAAATGAATATAATGATACACTATGGATTTTTTTTTTTATAGTGACAACAAGTTACCAGGGGTTTAAATTGTCTATAGCATGTAATTAATAAGAAATTGAGTGAACAGAAAAGAAACAAGAAAAGTATCCTGAATGAAAAACAAGAGCCAGAGGAAGGAATGTAAAATACAGGGGAAAGTAGATCAAGAATACATAGGGAAGGGCTCCTGGGTGGCTTAGTTGGTTAAGCGTCTGTCTTTGGCTCAGGTCGTGATCTCGGAGTTCTGGGATCAAGCCCCACATTGAGCTCCCTGCTCAGCAGGAATCCTGCTTCCCCTCTCCCTGCCGCTCTCCTGCTCTCTCTCTGGCAAATAAATAAATAAAATCTTAAATTAAAAAAAAAAAAAGGAATACACAGGGAAGAAACTGAAGTGAAAAGGAGAACAAAACAAAACAGTAGGTAGATGGGAAGGAGAAAGGACACACAGCTTAAAATATTAGTCAATTTTTTTATTAAGTTTTGTAACTTTCCAGTACTCTACCCAATACCATATCTAGATTTTTGGCCAATATTAAAACTAGATATCCAATACACTCTTCTTAATTGATTTCCATTCCATGAAAAAATTTAAAGATGAATTATTATATTTAATGTGTATTCTTTACATTTATATTTTTTCTGATAGATCATTTTTACATGATAGAAATTTACCTTTAAATGGCATTTCAAAGATAGAAACAAAGACAGAACAATTAAATACAAAACAAAAGCAAAACCTTTATTCTTTTGGCTTGATTGTAATGTGGCTTACCGTTCTGTATGGTAATAGCATTTTCCTGCATGCATTTCACCAACACACTACAAGTCAATAGCTTTAGTATAAAGAATCTACATTTAATGTTGCTTGTGAGAGAAAAACAAAATGTTTTGCTGTAACTGGTAATATGATTTCACTACCTGGCTTTGTGAGGGAAAAAAAATAACCAAAACTTGGGTCCCATTATCATAACTGATACAGTTCTAGTGCCATACGGGTCAATAAGAGTAAGATCTATCTGGGTAAACGAACACTGGAAAAGACCAACGATTTACTGAATAAAAAGACTAGATGGAAACATCTGATCCAAGCAATGCCAAGAATATCAACTGATCTTTCCTTAAGCCTCTTTCGATGATAAGGCGTTACTATTTGAAAGCAAATGAACGCTGGACTCAGTCTGAGATTTGTTTCACATTGAAATGTGTGCAAAGTCTACAGTACTAATAAAAAAGCGGAAACCTACACTGCGTCTTAGTCTTTGTTTCTTATTTTGTGAAGTGCTGCAATTTAAAAGTGCTAGGAACAGAAACTAACAATAGTGACTGTGACATCAACCTGAAGATACTTTTAATTTCTCATTTTATGTACAAAAGGCTGAAAAATAAAATAAAATGAACTTTGTACAGTATTTATATTTTCTTAGAAAACTCTAACCATATAGTTTCAACAGATTTAAGCAGCTTGCAACATGTTCGTACAGTCGGGCTTTTTACCATAGAGTGTTCAATTAAGATTGGAAGAATAAAAAGCAAGAAGCTCTTCATTGTTTGCTGCAACCTATTGCTTAATGACATGAAGAATGAGGTCTTGGTCGAACAATTTGCTTCACTTTACCACTGACATATGGCTTCCCATAGTAGACTTCGGGACAGTGGAAGGAATAAGATACAGCAGCAAAGGCAAGATAAACATGCAGCAGTGACAGCTTCAAACTATAATGGAACCAATTACATCATATTACCTGTTGAAAACTTGCAAACTATACTTACTGTGGTACATATTTGATGCAATAAATACTGTGCTTAAGTCGTCATTTTTGTTTGCTCAAACATGCACCACTGGGTAAAATGACTATTTACAAAGCGGACTTTTCTTGTTTAAATTGACAAATACTCTGTCAACCTCACCAAGAGCAGAAGATGGCTAAACAATACTGCAGGAAAAAAGCAGAGTCAACTTTATAAAGTGGTGGGGGCTGCTTTTTGGTCAATTCAGGTTCTTAAAAGGATCGAGAGGATATTTTTAGTTTATGCCAAAGGACACTTATCAAAAATGGTATAGTCATGCTGCCGGGACTCGGAACGACTACGTAATGGTGTATGTGTTTCTCTGTGTGTATACATATATATGTATATACACGCACATATACATATATACATATATACATGTACATATAATGGATCATGTAAAAATAAAACGATTCTTCAATGCTCGTGAATTCTATGGAACATTTACAGGCACGTTAAAATTTTTCTGGATGAGAAACCTTAAAAACATGAATAGCTATTTAAGCACCTCAAAAATCTAAAAACATCCTGAAACAAGAAGTAAACTCTTTCCTTTTGTGATGTGTTTTTTTTTATGTGTGAATGAGAAGTGCAGCATGCCTTCATTTAAAATATATCCAGTTATACAACAGAGAAATGCAGAATTCCCTACCTTTAATCCCTCTCCCCAAACATAAACCCATTTACAAAAATAGTCACATATAATAGTAAACAACCTGGGAATTAAAAGAAAAAAGGTGATAAATTCACAGCATACATCTTGTAAAAATATGGCAGGTGTGGCAGTTAAATCATAAACAGTGGTGACGATTACTATCATCAAGTGTCACGTGTTGAATTTACATAAAAATTTAACTTCCCTCCCCCCTTTAAAGTGGTTCCTATAGTCTGAGTAGCCATTACATCTCTGCTCTTCAGCAGTGTCAGCTGGTTGTGAAAACAGAAACCTCCCGTCAATGCTGTTTTTCTGGTTTATTGAGTCCCAGTTTGCTGACCAGAGGTCTCTGTCTTGTTATAGGCACTGACCTTAAGTATACATTTGTAAAAACAGTCAGTTTGGCATAGACTTCCTGTGGGAGTCTTGTTGACACCAATACATCATCATCACAGGCTGTAAACAATTGATCACAAAATGGAATTATTCTTTGTTCCTTTTTACTTTTTACTTTCCCTGATATCTTTCCCTTTGTCTTCCTTTTCTGATTTGTCTTTTTCAAATTTTTCTTTTTCTGGCTTGGTCACACTATCATAGGAAGGTGGAGAAGTGGTAGAAGGCGTCACATCGGTTTTCTCTGGAGTTGAATTCTCATTTAGTTTGTCAATAAGGATATCTTCTTTGATAGGTGTTCCCTCACCTTCTTTGCCTTTGTCTTTCTTGTAGATACACGAAACCTTTTTAACTTTTTGCTTCAAGAGGTAGCGTCTATAAGCCCTCTGGATAACGATAGCGGACACCTCCTCTTGTTTGCGTTTCAGAGTGGTTGTGATGGGCTCATAGGAGACTTTGGAGGGGTTCGATGCCATGAATCGCTCCTCCATCTGTATTCGAAGGGCATCCATCTCTCCACTTTCACCCAAAACACGCTTTGTAAAGGCAAATAAAATATCGAGGCAATGGATCCGGTCCCCACTGACCATGGGCAGGTCCATGGCGATGAGCTGGACTTTGTTTGGTTTGGCTATGAGAAGAGGAGGATCCAGGGCAGCTGCAAAATCAGAGAGCTTGGCGAACTCTATAAACTGGGTGGCATCAGGATCAAACTTCTCCCAGACCTCATAGAACATCTCGAAGTCATCCTCACTCAGGGGCTCTGCACTTTCTTCCGTGGCAACACTGAAGTTCTCCAGGATGACAGCGATGTACATGTTCACCACAACCAGAAAGGATATGATGATGTAACTCACAAAAAAGAAAATCCCCACAGAGGGGTTTCCACAGTCTCCCTTAACTGAGCTTCCAGGGTGATCTTTTTCAGGGTCACAGTCTGGAGGTCCGCTATTAAGAATAGGTGCCAGCAATCCATCCCAGCCAGCGGAGGTGGTAATTTGGAACAGGCAGATCATGCTGTTGCCAAAGGTCTCAAAGTTGAACATGTCATCAATTCCAACTTCCCTCTTAACATAGGCAAAGTTGGACATTCCAAAGATGGCGTAGATGAACATGACCAGGAAGAGCAGGAGGCCGATGTTAAACAAGGCAGGAAGGGACATCATCAGAGCAAAGAGCAGCGTGCGGATCCCCTTGGCCCCTTTGATCAGACGCAAGATTCGACCAATCCTGGCGAGCCGGATCACTCGGAACAGGGTAGGGGACACAAAGTATTTTTCTATCAGTTCAGCCAGAAACATGCCTGTGGAAAATCAAGAAATACAAACAAACCAGTGTTATATTTAGTATATGTGCTGCCGAAGTGAGCACTAACCAGTGTTATATTTAATATAAGATTTACTATGTTATAGTAAATTAGTATTTAATATATTAAGTTAATATTCTATTAATATTTAGCAGTGAATGAAAATTTACATGGATCAGACAATCATTAATTTTACAAAATGTGGACATAAAGATTAGGTAAACACACACACGTACACACACAATCTGTGGTATTTGTTTGGCAAAAGGAAACTGGTGTGTTTAGTGTTAAAACATTAACCCCTATATGTTAACTGAGGTTTCAATGGTCATTTTTCCTAGTTCAAGAAAAGCATCTGTTGAAAGATTCAACCACTTGAAGGCCTAAAGACATCATAAAGTACGGGGAAGCCAAGCAAAGGAGTGGATTTGCAGTTCTAAAATCCGGTTCTAGTACTGGCATAAGAACTAATGGACAAGGCTTGTGATTTTTCAATCGGAATAGGGGAGTTCTTACCCTGACACCATTGTGATCCATTTTATTTGGAAGGTGGCAAGAATGATGGATAGGAGAGAATCCAGGCTTTGGAGACAGACATACTTGTGACTGAATTCTATCCCTTTTTTTGGCATCACTAAATGGTGATAGCATCTACTTTTGTTGTTTTTGTTAAACTTAGCACTTAACTGAGCCTTTTCTCTGTTCTAGGCATGCTACTAAGTGCATCTACTTACATAATGTCATTTAATTCTCACAATAACACTTTACAGAAATATTCCCTGGAAAGCCAGGGTTTAGAGGTAACTTGCCATAGGTTACAGAGCTGGTAAGCAGTGGAAATAGGAAAGCTCCCAGGCCAGATCTGTATGATTCCCGAGTCTTATCTCTTAATCACTAATACGACCACCTCATAGCACTCTTGTGAAGATCAAACAGAATGGCATATTGTTTCAAGTGTTTTAGTCCGCCAGAGAAAGCAATTTAAATAGTGGAATACTATTTTTTCCCCTCTGTGTATGTTTTCTTTTCTCAAATAGGCAGAACCTTGTCTTAAATCTCTTATATTTACTGCCAGCACCTCATTTAATGCTCTATACCTAATCAGTTAATATGTATTAATAATAATGAGTCTGTTTTAGTTTTTTGAACAAAATGTCTACTTCTGGAGAAAGAATATTACAAGCCCTAGAAACTATTTGAATCCAAAGATAAGATGAAGTTTATGTGTGTGGATATATGTGAGCATGCATGCAAACTCTTCAAACTATCAATAGCTTATTTGTGGACAATTTGATTCCTTCTATTCATTTTTGGGTGCATGTGTGTGTGAATTATTTATTCAAAGCAGTACTTGTCTATACCACAGGAGTGTGAGTGACTATAGCAGTGTTATGACAAATTGCAGTTATTGTCTTCTGAAATGAGGCAAGATGATAAATGAAAGCTGACAAATATAAAATCTTTTTTTTTTTTTACACATCATTTCACGCACAGCATGCAACAAGAGAAAGGACAAAGTGAAGAAAGAACTATTAGACTTTTATCTGAAATTTTGGGATGAATGAGAAAGATTAGGAAGAAACACTTTCAAAGTTTTAAACAAATTTTCATTATTAACGTCCCTGAGTAAAATCACCTCTTCTTACCTACAATAGAGAGAATGACCACGACAAAATCAAAAATGTTCCATCCGATGGTGAAATAGTAATAACGAAGAGAGATTAGTTTCAGCACACACTCTCCAGTGAACAGAACAATAAACACCAGATTAATCCAGTACAGAATGTTTGTCATCTCCTGACTCTGATCATCAGTTTCCACCATCATGGTGACCATGTTGAGGCAGATGAGGATCATGATGCTGATATCAAAGACTTGTTTGGTTACAAAATCAAAGACCATTCCTTGGAATTTGTTCTGGAACATGGAATATGCAAAATTCAGTTAGAAACATATTGACTTACCTGCTTTTACCATAGCAATATGAAAATGTAGCTTTTATAAGAACACACCATGTTTATCTAATACTTGGAAGAATAGTTTGTATACGGGCATATGCACCTTGTTTCAAATGTATTTTATGTATACTGTTCATATCAGATTTTATAAACTGACCTTAAGAACCACGTATCGTGTTCTCAGTGCCCATAACATCATCAGGGGTATGGCAGACAGTCAGCCAATATTTGCCAATATAACAAATCTCTGTTATCCCATGTATTGGAGGTGGGTATCAAAGCAAACTTCAATGAACTAATAAATAATTTTCCAGCTTTTTCCTTCATGTTTATTTTTTTCTAGTTTCTGTTTTTATCGTCTTTCCCCAAAGCCAGAGCACCTTAGATTTCACCTGTGAAGATGTTCTAAAAAATTGTAGCTCAACAAAAAGGAACACCGGGTGAAATCCAATTAAATTCTGTATTCTGTTTAAATGGTATTGCACCACGGTTGATTTCTTAGCTTTGATTACTGATCTATGGCTATGCCAGACTTTACAATAACGAAAAGCTTGGTGAAATCATATGGGGATAACTCTTCTGTAAGAATATATAATAATCTTTTAAAAAGTTATAGTCCACAATCAGATGTTCAAGTTTTTCCTTACGCAGTTTGGACCTTATTTCCAAGGACTAATTGGCTTTTTGTCTTGTTTATGAAATTAAGTCCTCACCTTATCAGTTCTGCTCATTTGAACCCTGTTTTGTACCATTTTGCCTACACCTGCTTGGAATTTCAGCCTTGACTTAACTTGCATAGGCTGTCCTCTACTTTCTTAACTAGAAACACTGATGATCTGTTACCTACGCACTTCATAGGCTGCTTTCCTAGATCTTGACATGTTTATCCATCTGGATTCCCTGTACGAGTGTTCTGACCTCTCCCTGTTGAGAGGCATCCGTTACTCCCTATGGAAGTTCTTGGACATCAAACACCACCTGTTTGTTGTATTTTTCTCTTTTTTTCTTAGTAGATATCTGGTTTGCTGGACCGGACTTCTATTGCTTCAGCTGAGCCTGTCCTTCAAGAGCCTTCTTCAACTTGATAAATGTGACTAATTCCAGTTCCAAGCCCTTCCTTCTTAGTTCTTATTTACTGTAGCTTACCTTTCCAAGTCTCCTATGTTTCTTTTATTTCTACCCTTCTGATATTTCTTATCTCTCTTAATAAAGTTTGCAGATTATACTGTGTCATGTTGTCTTGTCTCCTTGTACTGAAAACAGACTTCCCTCACTCCTTCTCTGGTGACTGTAAATTCAATTTGAAGTTTTAAGCACTCTGTGTCCTCAGAAAACTTCATGTTTACACTTGTCATAAAATCAGTGCCACTGTATTGCAAATGGTTTGCTCTTGTTTATTTGATTTTAGTTTTCTCTTCTAGTTGTTTGAAGGCTTTGCAAAGACAGAGCAGTGTCATTTTTCTCATAGATACAGTACCTAGAGTGTAGTGTGTTCAAAACTCCTTAAAATCAGAAGCTTCTTTTTATCAATGAAAAGCTCCTTAGATTTTCTGCTCACGTAATTTTCCAATGGGTCACTTTGATGTATAACTCCAATCCCCAATCACTAATCACTATCTCCAATTTAAACCCCAAGATGTAGTATATGCTGAAGGAAGCTACATAACCCTGGCAGCCTTGTTTACCAAAGATTTATGTTCTCTCACTTCATCTTGGCCCTTGACAATGATGAGGAATCCTTTATCCCTCACTTGTTCCAGGATAGTTCCAAATTTCTAAAAAATACTCTATTCTTTCGCCTTCTTTTCTTTTTTGAGAGCATCAAAATCAGTGTAAAGCAATCTTCTACTTCTTTTTGCATTCATATTATCTTGACTTTTCACACATATCTTTCATATATTACTCCATATTCATTAGAGGACTCAGTCCCTCTCACCTTTAAATCTAACCTAGACCATTCTATTCTTGACCCACATATTATGTGTGATTTTATTCTATATTCCCTCTCTTTACATTCTTCTTCTCCAGAACTCTTGCTTTGCTTCAAACCTAAACCTCTCTCCAAACAAATCCTAAGAAACTTTATTTTAGGGGCGCCTGGGTGGCTCAGTGGGTTAAAGCCTCTGCCTTCAGCTCCGGTCATGATTCCAGAGTCCTGGGATCGAGCCCCGCATCAGGCTCTCTGCTCAGCGGGGAGCATGCTTTCCTTCCTCTCTGCCTGCCTCTCTGCCTACTTGTGATCTCTGTCAAATAAATAAAAAACCTTAAAAAAAAAAAGAAACTTTATTTTACTACTTCTAGTAGTAAATATTCATTCTTCCCCCATCTCCTTTCGATTGCCAGATTCTGCAAGCTAGCTAGCATCTCTAATTTTTTTTCTCCGTGCTGTCCCTTCTCCATATCCTGCATGACACTGGTCATCCAGTGTGTATGGCAGAAACTTTTAAGTTCTCTTTGTTGGGTCCTTCTTTGTCTCCCATATCCAATTAATAGAAAACCTTTAAATTTCACTCCAGTGACAGCTCACAAATCCACCCACTCTAATTCATCTCCACACCACTCTGGTTCAGGCTACCTCTCAAACAGCTACCTCTGAAACAGCTCCAAATAAGGCTACAAAGCATACACATTGTCCCTATCAATACTGGTTGAGTGATCTTTACAAAACAGAGAATGACCAGGTCCCCTTCAACAGTTCCCCAATGTTCTAAGGATAGAGACAATTTTTAACGTGGCTTACAAATTTCAAAAAAAATCTGGCCCATCCTAACCTCTTCATTCTCAGCACATCCCAGTGAGCCCTCCCTCTGTACTCCAGCCTCACTGGCCTTCCTACCTCAGGGCTTTCACACAAGCACTGCCCTTCTCCTAAAGGGCTCTTCTCCTGACAACCATTTCCTGTGGCAACCAAGCAACTATTGGCAAATATATAATTAGAATAGCCATAAAAATTCATGAAGAGAATGATGTTATCAGATTTAGAAGCAAGATGCTAGGGGAAAATATGAAATATTTTTAAAACCAGAAAAAAACAAAACCTGTGACTTGTTTCATAAATGATTCCATGTAATCACCAGAGTGGGATAGAAAATGGGGCATATCTGAGATGTACTGATTATTTCAATTGGTCCCCACTGCACTCTGTGAACATTCACAATTTCTACACAATGTACGTATGCATATGCTTTCTTCTCTACATTACTAGAAGCTCCTCATTGACATCAATCCTAGGTAATGCTATTGGCATATAAGTGTGAATTTTTTTTATTTACATATATTTTATATGCATATATATTATACCTATATTATATATTCTATATATAATATATTATATATATTATATATTATATATTTTGTGCATATGACATATATATCACATATACTTTGGCTAAGATAAAAATTTTGTTTTGCAAATTCATAAAAATACTAGTATCTGGCAATTTGGACTGTGTAAGTGATAAATAGCAGATCTTTCTGGGAATTAAAGCATATTATTTTATTAACATAAAATGTATTATTTGTTTCAGGGGTACAGGTCTGTGATTCATCAGTCTTACACAATTCACAGGTCACCATAGCACAAACCTTTCTCCCAATGTCCATCACCCAACCACCCTACCCCTTTCCTGACCCTACCTCCCCGCAACCCTCAGTTTGTTTCACGAAATTAAGAGTCTCTTATGGTTTGTCTCCTTCCCCGGTCCCATCTTGTTTCATTTTTTTCCCCTCCCTAGTCCCCACGACCCCCCACTCTGCCTCTCAAATTCCTTCTATCAGAGAGATCATTTGATAATTGTCTTTCTCTGATAGACTTATTTCAGAAAGCATATTATTCTTACAGCTGGTCGAGGTATGGGTTTTTGTGGTTTCTTTGAACCCAGTTTTTTCATTGCATTGTAGTATTTCTTCTGTTCTTCTGTCATAAAAATGTCTTGACCTCCAAAGTAAAGAAATAAAAACAAAACTTGTTAAAATCATGTTCTTTGCTAGCTAGAAAATCCACTTCGTCGTTGTGTGAAAATTGGCTTCCACATGCTATTCTAGTGTTGCTGATCTTTGTATTTACAGAGACAGATGCATGTATTCCATCTATAAATTATTCTATATTAATCAGTCATATTTCTATACTAAAAATATCAATACATGCTATCTGAATTAGCAATTACTCAAATATTGCAATTGATTAAATAGTTCAAAATAACTTCAGAATTTTATATTCCTTCTTTTAGGTGATTGCATTTTAGAGCTAAAAAGAACCAGTATGAGATGTTTAACATTTTAGAATAAAGATAAAGCTTTAGTATACTTATCTTCTTTTTCTGTTGGTTGAAGTTATCTATGATGACACCAATGAAAAGATTCAGGGTAAAGAATGAACCAAAAATAATAAAGATGACAAAATAAAGGTACATATACAGATTGTCTTCATATTTGGGTTGTAATTCTACCTACAAAATATTAAGGAATGATAACTATTAGGACTACTACTTGTTTTATAAAAAAGACATCAGCTAATTTTCAATTCTCAAAGCATGTCTCAATTGTTGGAAATGGAAAAAAAAGATCAAGCATTAAACAGATTTTATGAAACATCAACACTATTGTTCTTGTTGAAGAGTCCTGCAAGACCATTCACTGACTTGACAAAGTGAAACAACTCACAGAAAAGTCTAGATAATTAAAATTAATTTCACCCAATAAATTTCTAGATTATGACTGCACTTTCTCTTACAGGCAAAGACTGTTTCCAACAGGGTATGCAAAGTCAGGATTTCCCCTTCCTGCAGAAGAGATGTTTGAGTCACACTATATTATGTTAAAAACCTTCAAAATTTATTCTCTCTGATTTGGGTTTTTCATTTATAAAACGGAAAAAACAGAACCTTAACCTCAGAGGGTAGTTGGGAAGGTTAAATATATTAATATATAAAAAGAGCTTAAAGAAACAGTGCCTGGCCTATAGTAAGTGTAAAGGTTTGCTTTCTATTACATATTTCTTTTCATAGGCTAGAATTATTACTGTATGTGTGGATCGGGGTACATCTGTAGGATCATTCCCTTCCGCAAATGAGTCTAAGATTCATCCTATTTAGTAGGCTTTAGGTACAGTTTCTGTCAATGATGCCTTGTCTTATCCAGCACACTTTTGGTCAAAAAAAGAGTGACAACTGGGTGAGCTTTGGTTGTGATCTATATCTCAGGTCTCACAGAATATTGTTCTAACTAATCCAGTTAACCAGTCACAGGTGGTAATAGATACAGGTAATGACCCATTGTGTCAGCAAATCAATTTAGAGGGTAATGGCCAACATGATATGTTCTTCTAATGGAATAAACTAAAATGGAAAATATTAGAAATATTGTAAAAGTACCTATTCTTTGATGAGACTTTTGTTTCATTTATATGTGTATACAGTGAACAGTGATACAAAATGATATTTTTAAACATTTCAAAATTAAATACAATACAGAAAAGTGTACAGCACATTAAGTGTAAAATGTAGTAGTAAATTGTTATAAAGTGAGTCTCATGGTACAAGACATTGTCAGGAACTCAGAAACCCTTGCTGTATCCTTCCCAAACATAAACTCTATAATCCCTGCTAGAGGCAATCATTATCCTGAATTTTATGGTAATTCCGTCCTTGCTTTTTCTTTAGAGTTAACAGGTAAGTAAGCATTCTTAGGCAGATTAGTTTTGTCTATATTTTGTATAGTGGATACATTTGTTATAACTGTTGCATTTTTAGATTCATCTATATTGCTATGTATGCTGTACTCACTGTATAACATTCAATTATTTGTCCATTTCTACTACTTTTGAGTTGTTTCCAGTTTTTTGCTAGTTCAAAAAGTTATGTTCATTCTTGTACACGGACTCTGCTATGCATGTGAACAAGTTTCTGTAGGATATATTGCTAAAAATGAAATTGCAGGGTTAAAGAATATCTTGAATTTTATTGAATAATGTAATAATGCCCAACTTCTTAGAAGAAATATTTATCCATTTTGTCCAGTCAGTATTACATAAGAGTTCTTATTGCCCTTTGTCCTTGACAATACTTGGTATTATCATAATTTTTAATATTGACAATGAGGTAAATGTATAGTTTCACAATTTTAGTAACCACTTGGATTTCATCGTTTGTAAGTGCTTGAGTTATGTAGCAGATACTGTCTGCTAAGTTACGAAGGAAGGAACCAAAAGAAAGTTGTGTATCAGGCTGCTGCTAAGGAAGGTAGAGAGAACTGTAAATGAATTAGTCAAAAGAGGTAGGAAACTACCATACAAGAAAGTGGTTATGAGGCCATTGTTTGTGGTCAGAGTTAAAAAACATGTACTACCACTTACCACATTGAGCCTATTTGCTTCAATAGTAAATGGAGTTAATATCAACCACAGCATAAACGTTGTTATTTAAGATTAACTGGGATAGTGTAAGAAAGCCCTTGGTAGAGTGAGTTGTAATAAGTAGTAAATAATTAGTATTATTAAAAAAAAAGCTCATGACTGGGATTCCTGATAGCACTCACAAAGATACAATGCAGGGCACTTCATTCTCATGCTTGCTCTCTTTTTTAAATAAGGCAAAAAATTAAAAAAAATTTTTTTTAAAAAGCCAACAACTCGGGAATTCTTCCTTAGCTACCACCTGGCTATTGGTGCTAGGAAAATAACATTTCAAATTTAATTACTTTGTTCTGGCAATATACCAGAAGCCAATCTCTTTTTTTTCAAAATGTGATTTCCTTCCCCATTGTTGAATAGTGAAAAATTAATGAAAATTGTACAAAATTTTCAAAAGTGCTGAGGTGTGTAAGGCAGACTGTGAAGGCCCCTTCCACCTATAGCAAAATCTCACTTCCCAGAAACACTGTGAAATTTTTGTTTGTTTTCTGTTTGTTTGTTTTTTTTTCCACCAGTAGCCAGATTCTTCCTATTATAGGGAAGAGGAAAAAAATGGAAGAAATCTGTGACAGATGAAGAAAGTGCATGTTGAGGGTTTCTAATGCACAAATGGCCACAAATCAGAGCCGGAAATAAAATGTCTCATTTTGCAAAACCAACAAAATTTTAAGTACAGGGTACCATGCTAGATACTAGAAAAGTTGTGTTAGAAGATGTACAGTGAGTAGAGAAAAACATTCAAATCAAATTTTGGAAAAAATAATGTGAAGTTGAGTATTTTGTTTTTGTAATATAGACATTTTCTTACATTGATCCATTGTTTTATTTATTAATAAATTACAAAACTGTGGAAATATTCACTGGATCACATTAGACAAGTTTCTCTCTAAACAGACTTACATTTCGTGAATCAACAGCTGCATACATGATATCCATCCATCCCTTAAATGTGGCCTGTAAAAAAGTCATACCATTTAATTTTTTCCCCACAAATTATAATTTTAGAAAAGAAGTTAAGTATCAGATTGATCAATTCAATCATTCAAAAACAGGTACATAAAAGTTTGAGGTTAGTATTTGAAATCTGGGCAAAGTTTTATAATAGATGCATGGAAAATACTTCAACTTTACATTCTTCCGTAAATCTATAATTATATCATGGTAGATTATAACAATATGCTACCATAAAAGCAATTATCAACAATCTTTGACTCTGACATATCTATAAGAACATAACATGAAATTTGATAAAAATCACATCAGACAAGTTGAAAAATATGTTGCATTGTTTGATTTTAATGCTTTCCATCCTTATTCTTTTCTAAATGGTATTACCACCAATCACTAATCATGAAGATTTGTTCTTAAAAAATCTCCATATTGTTGATTATACTATTTTGAGGCAATTATCCCATAAGATGAAGTAGTTGCCTAATCTGAAAACAAACATATTCAACTGCAATTTACTCTTTTAAATATTTGTGGGTTTTGTGCAGATACGTGCACCTAAAAACAAGTTTTACACTTTTTTTTTTTCAGTTCCTTAGAACCACGGGATCTGTCCTTCCACCTAATATTCATATAGCATTGGGTGTCATGGAGGTGGATCATCTCAGGGGGTGGTCAGTTGAGAAGCTGAATGGATTTTTATGAATTTCTAACAGACATCATAGACTTGATAGAAGATTTTTACTTGCAGGATAATAAACACCGTATCTGAAGGAGTTCAAGCAAGAGGCAGGAAGGGGGGGAATCAGAGTAGAGTCTGTGTGACAGATGTAAGGTGGGGAGTTTAGTTACGGCTGTCGTCAAGATTGGGTGGATGAAGGCCTGATGAGGGTATCTGAGGAGTACAGAAATCGATCACTCCCCCACCTCCACACACACACTTCTCCAACCCCACACTAGGGCCAGTGCCTGTACTTTGCTCAGAGTAGGGGTAGGGTAAAAGCCTGGGGACCTTCATAGAAATCTCAGTAACAAAGGACTGGTGCTGGGGTAGCTAATGCCTAGTCTGAAAGACCATAAACTTTGCAGAGCAGTCCAGTTTCCTGCATGATACAGAAAAGATAGTTCAGCAATGATTAGGAAGTATGTATTTGGAAATATTGAGAAAGGAGATTTCAGACTCACTTCAATAATACATCACAGAGAACAATAAAGTGGTTACTTACTACTTGAAGCAGAGAAAGATATCCAAGTCCTACATTATCAAAGTTTACTTTCACATTTTTCCACCTGGCGGTTTGATTGCTCTCTATGAGTGCTTTACATTCGCTGTAGTTGTTGACCACACTTACATCAAACATTTCTCCAGTGGTGTAGTTAATACAATGATAAAACTTGCCAGCAAAGAGATTTACTCCCATGATACTGAATATTAGCCAAAAGATCAGACAAACCAGAAGTACATTCATTATGGATGGAATGGCTCCTAAAAGAGCATTGACAACAACCTGGCACAGAAATGAGAAGGCAAAATAAGTGAAAACTCAGCAATCATGTTGGAACACTATTAAAAGAACAGCAGCCAAATGACAGAAAAAATATCTGTTTCTAAAGTTAAATATTGAGCAGAAACTAGTATCTTGTAGCTCCAATAACAGACTCTTACAATTACAGTTCAGAATGATATAAAATATATTTTATATCATAGAATGTTTTCTCAAGAGGTACGAAGATACACAGAGCAAATTTTCATCGAAGAATGGAACTAATTATAAACACAAATAGTGACAGGGCAATAGAAACAGTGTCAGAGCAGAATATCACAATTTCTAAAAATTTGTAAACCATAAAATTTACTATCCAAAATATCAAAGTAAAAGAGAACAACACTTCAGGGTCAATTTCCAGAGCAAAAGGGAACACTAATAATAGTTATTCTGAGAAAGCAAGTATAAGCCCGTGTAGTCTAGGGTCACCCTACAGCTAAAACTTCAGAGTGAAGAGATTAGAGGATGGAAATTGAATATGTGACAAGGAGAAAAGCGTTTGGAAGTCAGGAGCTCTGTGTTCCAGTTTACATCACAAATTAGCTGTGAGCCTTTGGGTGAGTTGTTTCATTTTTCTGATCCTCCTTTGGGAAATCCCTTTCAGAAGAAAATTCTCATAAAGCATTGCAATTTGAGCCTAGGGTTTTCACTTAATGGCTTTGTTACTTGTAGCTTTCTCAGTTAACCAGGGCTTTCAGGAAACATTTTTCAGCACTTTTTAAAATTATCCCTCAAGGAAATGTTCAGCTAAGAATGTTGTTCGGTGCAAGTGCACCTAACCTACATTAGCAATAAACTTTATCAATGAGCAGGCATGTAAAATATAATAAATACATGTATTTATCCTCCTCAACTCCTTTATGGGATAAAAAGTACATACAAACACATACATACATACGTACATACACACATAAATACATATGAGTAACAACATCTTACAACAACCACACCAAATGGGTATTTGGCAAAAGGCACAACTCATCTACAAATTAGCACCTGAAGCCTATTCAGTAACAAATAATATTTTAAAGTATTTTGAATGAAAGTAACCTCTGAAGAATGTATTACAGTGTTGTTGTTGTTTTTTCTCCTGTAGTGTGTACTTTTATTAGGAAAAAATTTAAAAAGCTACATAATGCCATTTATGCCTTGTATCAGACACACTCTATTAAACATTCAGCTATGTCTTAGGACTTAAGGGGCTGAAGTTGTCCATTTATAAAAACCAGATCCTTATCCCTGACCACAATGTTCCCAGTGAAGCAATGGGTCAGATTCCATCTCCCTGGAATGTTTTAGCACTTGGAGCGACAGACTGGAAAATTATTCACATTGATTTGGCTCCAACACTGTTGGTGGGAATGCAAGTTGGTGCAGCCACTTTGGAAAACAGTGTGGAGATTCCTTAAGAAATTAAAAATTGAGCTTCGCTATGACCCTGCAATTGCACTACTGGGTATTTACCCCAAAGATACAGATGCAGTGAAAAGAAGAGCCATCTGTAACTCAATGTTCATAGCAGCAATGGCCACAGTCGCCAAACTATGGAAAGAGCCAAGATGCCCTTCAACTGACGAATGGATAAAGAAGATATAGTCCATATATACAACGGAGTATTATGCCTCCTTCAGAAAGGATGAATACCAAACTTTTGTATCAACATGGACTGGACTGGAGGAGATTATGCTGAGTGAAATAAGTCAAGCAGAGAGTCAATTATCATACAGTTTCACTTACTTGTGGAGCATAAGCAATAACACGGAGGACACTGGGAAATGGAGAGGAGATGTGAGTTAGGGGAAATCGGAGGGGGAGAAAAACCATGAGAGACTGTGGACTCTGAGGGTTTTGGAGAAGAGAGGGGTGGGGAGATGGGTGAGCCTGGTGTTGGGTATTAAGGAGGGCATGTATTGCATGGAGCACTGGGTGTGGTGCATTAACAATGAATGGTGGAACACTGAAAAAAGAATAAAATAAAATTACAAAAAAAAAAAAAAAAAAAGAACCAGGACTTGGGTTTGGTACGGTTACAGTGTTGTTTCTACAAGAACTTCAACTCTCTGATAATTCAGAGGTACTTGTAGACCTAACAGTTCATTTTTAAATTCACTACAACGAATGCTCTGCAAATACAAGGAGATTCTGGTAGCAAGAGTTAAAAAAAAACAAAACAAAACTGGAGAACAAAGAAATAATACATGTGTTTTCCAAGATAGTCAGATGTATGGAACAACTGGGAATTTAGGTCCTTATCCATGCAAATTTGGTACAGAAAATATGAAAGTTATTCTAGTACTGAAGGTTTGATTGCCCTTTTAAAATTAAAACTACTACTGCAAAAACAGTGATTTTAAAGTGGTAAAGTGAAAAGAATTTAACAGCTAACAATTTCTTTCTATGCAACCATCAGCACAACACAAACACACACATCTACACACATCATTCATTTCTGTTTAGGTTTGCAACATTCAGAGAATGTTTATAAAAAAACCCATCATTTTCTAAAAGTTTCTTTTAGAATAGCGAAATCCACAGAGACAGATGTTATCATTTCCTCTGTGCTGAGGGTGTGTGGTCTCAGGTTTTGTGCCTTGGGCGGGTGACAAATGGCAGTACAAATTCCTCCTTCTTCCTTTGTACCACCTTTCTAAATGAGTATTAGATTTCCACAGTATGACCTACTTTTTAGCTACCTCTGCCTGTGTTTGAAAGCTAAAGGGCCAGATTCAGATTTTAAAAGGCTCAAACACATCATATAAAGCAATGAAGAAACGAAGAAGAATTCTTTGGGGTTTTAAATTACAGTCAGTGGAATTTCCCGCACATTTACAAATGGAACGAACATAACTAATCTTGACTCATATCGGAAGTCTACACGACATGATAGAGATTTCCCACAGAGTGAAAAATCTACTTAGAAACAATCTAATTGTTTCTAATTAGAAGCAATCACTTAGGCATTCTATTCTGTGAGCGTCTCCAGCAGTGTCAAGTTTACAGATGTCTGACACATATTGATTGGTAGGTTATGTCAGTGTGAATGTATAAGATATAAATCTCCATGGATTTGTCATTTCTGAGGTACAAAATGTCAGTCTGTTCTCAATTATAATTCCAGCAAATTCTAAGGCATGCGGTCTTACCCTCATTCCTTCAAACCGGGATAAGGCTCTCAGTGGCCTCAGAGCTCTTAGTGTTCTGAGGGATTTGATGGCACCAAGTTCTGAGTAACCCAAGGCATTTGCAGTCAAGCTAACCAATGAGACCTATACAGAGAAAGCAACGCAGTTTTCTCATTTACAGACAAAAATGCTTACCCGGTTCAACCTTGCTCTGCAATAAACCAGTAGTTCTCAACCTTTAGTGAGTGTCAAAATCACCTGGAGGTCTTGTTGAAAACACAGATTACTGGCAGGGTCTGATTCGGCAGTTTTGGGGTGGGGCCCGAGAATCTTCAAGTTTCCAGGTAAGATTAAAGATACTGGTCTGTGAGCCATACTTTGAGAACCACTGTCATTAACTTATGAGAAAGAAGCTATACATGTTCTCTTTTCAAGATTCTTGATAAGAACAGATTTTTAAAAATTAAATGTAAAACAAGAAAAAGGATGCCATTGAAATGCAATCTTCATCTACAGATCTGTAAATTTTTATCATCTCTCATATTATTTAGCTGACCTAAAAAGAAGATGACTAACACTTAGTCTAAGTACACAGGTGAACTAAGGAAACCACTGGCTAATCTGAACACAAACACAGTCAGAAAGATGTAGGCCTCTAATAGTGGCTTTGTCTTCCTGTCAACTTTGGTCTGAGGGCATCAAACCATGAATTAGGTCAAATTAAAATAATTAACCCAAAAAAAGGAAAAATTGAGATTTTAGTATGACTAATTAGAAATTGCCAGACAATGGTTTTAGTCATTTATACAGACTGACTAATGTAGGTTGATAGAAATTCTAAAAATGTCAACTAAAAAGGAAAAGAACAACTGTCATAGGTAGCACAGAAATGTCTGATTTCCTTTGAAAATACATAGAAATCTCATTAAAATTATATAATCAAAGAAAAGGTATTTTGTCCGAAAGGACACTTGAGTTTCAAAAGCAAATAAATAAAAATAGATGTATAATAGAGCTTCTAAGAATATGGTGTTAATGGACATTTGAAAAAAATGCTTTTTAAGAAAAATAAAGCACAAAAAATTTTTACAAAACTTATTCAAATGAATTTTGCACATACAATGTGAAATAGAAAAAAACCTCTAAATTTGGCAAAAAATGAGCTACAAAAATTTATCTTATTTATATGTTTTTCTTAAAATCTAAATTTTTTTAATAAAGATTTTATTTATTTATTTGAGAGACAGTGAGAGATGGTGAGAGAGAGAGATCACAAGCAGGAGGGAAGGGTGGAGGGAGAAGCAGGCTCTCTATGGAGCAGGGAGCCCTGCGTGGGGCTCGATTCCAGGACGCTGGGATCATAACCTGAGCCAAAGGCAGATGCTTAACTGACTGAGTCACCCAGGCACCCCTAAAATCTAAACTTTTAATTTTAGGGCTTCTGAGCCCTCTCTTCACTAATAATTGAAAAATAAAGTTACTGGATTATCATTTGTTGTGAAGATTTTCTGTATATAAAATATGAGGACCTGGACTACTTCATCTTTCCTGAAGACAGAATCAATAAGAAATAAGCATAAATTAAAGGATGAAAGATAAATGTAGGACATAAGAAAAAAAAATTCTGAACAGAGGCAGTATTTATTTGCTAACTAAAAGAAGTGGTAAAATACCCAATTTTATGTGACTTGTGTAGCTAAACATGAGGAGATACAATTATGCTTTCTCCTCTTCCTGGAATGATCTCCTAATTGGTCTTTTGGTCTCTAAAAAATCCTCTTTCTATTCCGTCATTCACAACTGCACCAACATTTCTCTCCCTAAAAGGACAAGCTTTCATGTCACTTTCCAGAAATAATGCTTCAGTGGCTTCTTCTTGAACTAGATCAGAGGCCTACATCTCCTTGGATGGCATCACAGGTTCTTTAAACTCTTCTCCAACTTACCTTGCTTACCTTGTCATCCAATTCGAAAATACTTTCGCTCACCCCGTGGCACTGTTCTCACTGTCAGGGATTATTTGTTGCTTGAACAGGCGCTGATTGGCATGCATTGTCTTAATGCTTTGCTGTCCTTCCCCTTATCTGTATCTGTTGATGTCTTCAGGCCTTAAATGCCAGCTCACAAGGGCACTACCTCACAAAGCCTTGCCTCCTTCCTTAGCAAAGTGAATGGCACTTCTAATATAGATGTCACCCTCTCGTTATATAGGTATCTATCCTCTCTAGTCCACTCTAAGTTCCCACAAGTTAGAAAAATGACTTTCGTGTTTGTATCTTCCATAACAAAACAGATGATCAAGAATGTATGTGATATAAAGCAGAGAATTGGTGCATTTAACATATTGTCATAATTTTCTTAAATCTAAGAAGGTAAATATCAAGATCAAGATACGCTCAGTAATATGAACATTAGCTTCAGGGAACTGGATTTCTCTTAAGAATTTATTTATATTCAGGTCATATTGATTTAATGCCTTTAACGTTATAAGGATACATTACGTATCAGATATTTTTATTATAAACTTTCCAATGTTTCATAACCACATTGAGAAAATAAGGAAAAAGTGTCAACCATAAATCCAATTATACAAATAAAAGAAGGGTTATAGTCTTGGTATATTTTTCCTTTGTATAATATCCAATCATATGTGGTTTTAAGTATTTGTTTATTGTCTTCCTTTATCGCCAGGAATTTTTCATGTAATTCTGCATGTAGCCTTATATATTACATTTAATAGTACATTTGCTGTAGGGGCGCCTGGGTGGCTCAGTTGTTAAGCGTCTGCCTTTGGCTCAGGTCATGATTCTGGGGTCCTGGGATCGAGCCCCACGTCAGTGTCCCTGATGGCAGGGAGCCTGCTTCTCCCTCTCCCACTCCCCCTGCTTATGTTTCCTCTCTTGCTGTCTCTCTGTCAAATAATAAATAAATAAAAATCTTTAAAAAAATAGTACATTTGCTGTAGATGGATTAGGAAAAAACACAACAAAAATACTCTTCTCTTTTAAATTCAAAGAACTCTTTTTTTCCTATAATTTTTTTCTTCTGTTTGATGCTTGGAAAACTCAAATTGAATTAAAAGTTGATACTTTTTTCATTCAAAACTGTAAAAAATACCCTTCTCCATGAAAGGGTCCTTTTTTTATTTTGCTGGCATGATATGTAAATTTAATATATCAAAATATTTCAAGTTAAATGTATGTCTTTTATTTCCAAGTAATTACAATCAACAAAATATTATCTTTAAATGCACTAATTAGGGGTGCCTGGGTGGCCCAGTTGGTTAAGCGACTGGCTTTGGCTCAGGTCATGATCCTGGAGTCCCGGGATTGAGTCCGGTATTGGGCTCCCTGCTTGGTGGGGAGCCTCCTTCTCCCTCTGACCCTTCCCCTTTTCATGCACTCTCTCTCTTTCTCAAATAAATAAAAATAAATAAATAAATGCACTAGTTAGCACTTGTGCTTTTTTGCAAATTCCAGTATCCTCCTCTTCCTTTGTTAGCTGAGCACATCATCCTGTCACGTCCTGTGTGCCAGTCCTCTGTCCCCACTGGCTTGCCTAGTCTTTTCTAGACAAAGGCTTCTAAGTTTCTTTTTAACCATTTTGAATGGACTACTAATTTAAAAGGTATTTAAGAAGTAAATCTCCAAGGTGCCTGGGAGGCTCAGTCAGTTAAGTGTCTGCCTGGAGTTCGGTCATGATCCCAGGGTCCTGCTATTGCGTTCTGCATAGCCTGCTTTTCCTTCTGCTTCTTTCTCTCCCTGTCTCTCATGAATAAATAAATAAAATCTTTTTTTTTTTAAAAAGGAAGCAAATCTCCAGAACTAAATGAAAATGATTTTTAATTCTATTGTTCAATTAAGATTTTATATTTGTGAATAAAAGATGAGATCTTTAAAATTCTCCCTCAGAAATCACAAAGTAACCTTGTATTCAATTTTTTTAAAGACTTTTTTTTTAATTTTATTTTTTATAAACATATATTTTTATCCCCAGGGGTACAGGTCTGTGAATTGCCAGGTTTACACACTTCACAGCACTCACCATAGCACATACCCTCCCCAATGTCCATAATCCCACCCCCCCCAACCCCCTCCCCCCATCAACCCTCAGTTTGTTTTGTGAGATTAAGAGTCACTTATGGTTTGTCTCCCTCCCAAAGACTTTTATATTTTGGTACTCCATCTCACTTTAGGGTCAACACCAGTGCAGATTAATAAAACTTTTAAATAACTGACCCACCGCTAATCTGTTTCAACCATCATACAAATCAAGTGTGTCTCCTGCTTTTTTGACTTTCAAGTTTCTCTGTAATTAGTAACCCATCTGTGGGACAAACACTTCTCAACAGGCTCTGGTGATGACAAAAATATTAATGTCAAAGATAACCGTGAGGCATTTAAATACGATTATTGTGTTAAATGTAAGAGTGAAAAAAGCAAAGCTTCTACATTAATATATTATTCTGTATAATTTGGAATTTAAATATTAATTTGAAATGAAATCAATAAGTACAGTAAGGCAGCATTTGACTGTTTCACCTGTGAAAGTATATGAATTTAAATTAAAAAATTGGGGGTATCTACTCATTGGGAAAATTGGAATCATCATTTATATTTACATCAAGTATTTACTGAGTGCCTACTGTGTGCCAGGCACCATTGCTAGAACGATCATCACATGGCAATGGAATGAAACACAGAAGTGCAGAACACTCACGTCAACAATCAGGAAATCCAGCCAGCACCACGCATTGGTAAAATACATCTGAAAACCGTATGCAACCCACTTGAGAAGCATTTCCAGGATGAATATGTAAGTGAAAACTTTGTCGGCATATTCTAACATGGTCTTAATGGTTTTTCGCTGCTCAATATATATATCTTCAAAGGCCTGTGAGTGAGAAAATTCCATGGAATTTCATTGTCATAAACTGTCTCTAGTTGATGTCTTAATAGAGCAAACCTGCTTCAAGCCTCGTCTCAGGTGCCTGCGTCTGGAAGGCTTCGTGTTCCCCATGGTGGCACTGGCTTTGGGGTCTACCTGCAGTCAACCAATGAATTCAAATAATTTTTCAATTTGGGTATCAGAACATCCCAAAGAGCTTAAAAACCCTGAGAGACTGTCAGGTGCTTCTCTCTACAGCAGGAGGCAGAAAGTCTTGTGTGAGTAGATCTGCTTTGTTCATTACATTAGAATGTTTTCTCTCAGTAATGCAAATATAAGGCAAGGAGACAAGGACCCCTACTCCCATGGTAGCCATGATAGTTGAGGAAAGAGGAACAGAAGATTACCCCTTTCTCCTCTCTATTTCTCTCGCTCAGCATGGGCACCTATGTGGGAACGTGAGGAAGTTCCCTATGTTCTGCTCTGCTCTGCTCTGCGACATTTTGCAGAGTTCTTGGGACACCATGGGGAATTCATTTTCAGGAGCCTCTGGGTGTTCTAGAATGAAAAGATCACTTATCCAACTCAATCCCCTTATAGGAAAAGCTATCATAATACCTTGGTCTGGATTAAGGACAAAAGAGAATTTTCTTTTCTAGAGAAAAGGGGAAATTGGGCTTGTGATCAGGGCACAAAGGCCTAAAGTCCTTGCAGCTCAATTTATAGCTGAAGCTGGAAACCCCTCAGAAGACAGCCATCGTGCGCGCACTTTGGTGAGATTTGACTGAGTATAATTGAGAACCAAGAGCTAAGAGAGCAAAGGCACTAGTTACTGGTGAGACTTCAGAGTTCCCTCTCTATTGGCATTTGAATACAGGGCTGACCCTCTTTGCTTAAGTACACGGCAAGAGGCAGGATTCGTATTAGAGATGGACTTAGAGGCCTCAGATACAAGACTATAATCCTAATGAAATCAACTCGCCAAACCCTGTAGTGACTAATTGAAAAAATAAAAGAAATGCAGCCATATATATATATATATCGCCAAATGGGAAAACGGGTCACACTATTTTCATACATTAATTAATATTTTGACTAAACTGACCCTTCCATTGAATGAAATCGGACATAAATTAAGTTTTAATGCTTTCACTTTGCTACTCCTACTCAGTAATTAAGTCAGTCTACTATTTGCTATTTACTGTGACTGGCACTAGTGAATCAGCATGAACAAGACAAGTGAATTCCCTGCAAAATGGAGTTTATGTTAAGCAGTTTGATATTTAGCCAATAATCCTGTATCATGTCTGCATAATCACTCTTAATAAGAACTGCCTCTGATGACTCAGTCAGAAATATCTTTCTTTAAATATTACAAGAAACCATAATCTGAGTTTGATTCAATCTGAGACCTACTCCATAAAAATAAAAATTGCTATTTAGTGACCCTTGCACTGTGCTAAGAATATCACACAATGTCTCTTACTTCACAAGCACCATATTTAAAAAAAAATGTAACAAGAGGTTCCCTGAGAGGGAAACTGAAGATTTTCAGTAAAGGAAAAGGAGCAGATCACATGTCACCTACCAGCGCCCCACTGCTGAGTAGAATCATGAAGACGATGAAGGTTTCAAACCAGTTGTGCTCCACTATCTTATAGCAAGTTTTTCTCAAGTTCCACCAGAGTTTCCCTTTGCCTTCTTCTATGCTTATCTGACAACACTTGAACTTCCGCACACAGTCTACAATAAGTCAAAGTAAATGAAGAAAAAATAGTTACTCTTTGATTATGTACATTTGTATTGGTGGAAGACTCATCTACGTTATTACCTAATACATTGTAAATAAATATTTTTTAAGATGGCTTCCACTTACACAAATGGAAATCATCTGTACAGTTTTTAAATCATTCATTCAACAAATATTTTATGTATATATGATTATTGTAATGGATTATATTACAGATAAAAACATATAGAAAAACAGAAAGAAAAAATCAACAAAAGTTGGTATTTTCATCTTATCCTTATCATTCCATTCATATATGGACATTTGAATTCTAAGTAGTTCATTTAATGGTGTAATATACACATTTCCCTTTTATTGTAAGTAAATAGAATGTGAAATGTTTCACTTCTCTAAATAAGATTACCAGACTTAACCAGAATCTGTAGAATTTTTCCACTATTATTGAATATGTTGTTTTAATTCTGGCTATTATCAGCAACAATAGTATAAACATCTTTGTGTAATTTATGGACTACTAGATCAAAGGCTTGTCAACAAATATTTATTGAATATCTGCTACGTTCAAGGGATTGTACTGGACAAAGCAGACTAGTAGAATGTGTAAACATAGACTTTCTCTTTAAACAGTGTGCATTTTAGGGCCACCTGAGTGGCTCAGTCTGTTAAGTGTCTGCCTTCAGCTCAGATCATGATTCTAGGGTCCTGGGTTCGAGCCCTGTGTCAGCTCCTGGCTCAGGAGAGAGTCTGCTTGTCCCTCTCCTTCTGCCCCTTACCACTACCACCCCCACCCATGCTCTGGCTCTCTCAAATAAATAAATAAATAAAATCTTTTTTTTTTTAAGTGTGCATTTTAGGTAGGGGACTTTTGCTCACAAATTCTATAGTTATAGATAGCAAAAAAAAAAATCACAAATTAAATAAGGTATTGTGAGAGTTGATTGGTATAGACTAATTTCTGATATTGAGCTTTATAGAAGAAATGAATTTCAGCTTAGACTTTGAGGGATATGTAAGAACAGGTCTAGTACAGGAGCTATAAAAGAATGGAGAAACAATAACATCAATAAAACTTAATGATAGATCTAGAAATTGCATGAAAGAACTAGGAGTTGAGACTAGAAAAAATACTTGGAGCCAATCTGAAAAAAGGAACTGAGTGAGTCAGCTGGAGAATTTAGATTTTATATACTGCCCAATGAGTAAAACACTGAAGGATTTACTTGGGAATTGTGAAGATTCACCTGATAAGAATACTGACTTAGAATGATCTCTGCCTATAAAAGGCATTGGATGCATAGAAGAAAGAAGAGGAAAAAGGAGTTAAGAGTGCATGAGATTCAAACAAGGGTAACAGTGGTAACAGTGGTTAGAAATCAGAAGATACCATTGAGCTGACACACAGAATAGGGGGATGCTGGGGTGTGGGAGATGAGTCACGAGTTAAGGCTTTAACCATGAAGAGGGCCCTTGTTCAATGAATAGAAAAATGGAAACCTCATCTTGAAAAGAGCATAATATTTTACTGCATAGATATTTATCAATACTACTTTATAATGTCAGTCAGCCAGATCATATCCTTTGTTTCATGAAAATTTGATGATGTGCCATAAAATGTTATTAGCTTCTCAACTAAGAAATAAGTAGAATTATATTTGTTGTTTCTTTGAGGCAAGATACTTTTCATATTTTTGTTTCCTAAAAGATCAAGATTTATATGCCCTGAAAATATTCACTGTAGTAAATTAAATGGAACTAAATTTAGGAGTTGTTTGTTTTTTCCCTATAGAGGATATGAGATGAAAAAACAGTTTAACAGAAAAAGACCAATTTTAGCGGGAATAACGAATGCCAAATTTGAGACACTGGTTTATTTCTGAGAGGAAAGGGAGAAAGTAAGATAAGGAAGGGGAACAAAATGGGCTTAATCTGTATCTGTTTTATTTATAAATAAGAAGTCTGAAGTGAAGATGACAAAAGTATTCAAATTGTTGAAGTTGATTGGTGGGCATCTATGTATTATTCATTATTATTTTCTTTTTTTTTTAACTTTTTTTTAAGATTTTATTTATTTATTTGACAGAGAGAAATCACAAGTAGGCAGAGAAGCAGGCAGAGAGAGAGGAGGAAGCAGGCTCCCTGCTGAGCAGAAAGCCCGATGTGGGGCTCGAACCCAGGACCTGGGATCATGACCTGAGCCGAAGGCAGCGGCTTAACCCACTGAGCCACCCAGGTGCCCCCATTATTATTTTCTATAATGTTAAGTTATTCTATATTCTATGTAGAATATATTCTAAAATATTTCATACTTAAGTGTTTTCTTAAACTTTACAAAAGACAAATGTCGATAGTACCATAATTATTATTGCATGATTACTTATTATTTCATTATTGTGGTACATATGAACATATTGTGACCCTAAAAATAAGCTAGTTGTCTGACAAAGAGTAAAAACTAATACCACAGAAATTATTTTTGTGATATACCACGTGAATGTTTTGGAAAGTCATTTTTTTTAATAATCAAGTAACTGCACTGGAATGTACACAGACTTTTTGAAGTAAATAGCAAAGAGTGACTTCCCTCATAACTTATGCTGAATAAACAGTTCTTCCTCTGAAATTATTTAAAAATTGATAATTAATATTTAAGTATTTATTTTCACCAATGCATTAAAGTGATCAATAAATATATGTAACATAATCTTCTGTAACAACCTTAAATCCACTGACATCAATTGTGATTTCTACCATCTGCGTAATTAAATATTCCAAAATTTGCTTAAAGTTTAAATTAAAACAGCTTTAGTGTTCTTAATGTAAACTTGGATAACCCAAATGAAATACTTTCAGAATTAGTTGTAATAAAATTGTATTACTGTAACAATTTGAGGCAGTAACTATTTTTCTTTTCTTTTTTTTTTTTTTTTTTTAGGATTTATTTATTCATGTTAGAGAGAGGGGCAGGGGCAGACGGAGTTCGGAACAGAATCCCAAGCAGACTCCCCGCTGAGTTACAGAGCTTGATCTCACAACCCTGAGATTGTGACCTAAGCCAAAATTAAGAGTCAGATACTAAATCAACTGTGCCACTCAGACAGTAACTATTTAAAAAAAAAAAACTTTTAAGCAATTGCTATATGGTATTGATTTGAGACCAAGACATAATAAGCATTATTAAGTAGCTGTTAACTAAAAGAATGAGTTGGGGCATGTGTGTGGTTCAGTCAGTTAAGTATCTGCCTATGGCTCACTCAGGTCATGATCTCAGAGTCGTGGGGTCAAGCCCCATGTCAGGCTCTCTGCTCAGCTGGGAATCTGCTTCTCCCTCTGTGCCCTCTTTCTGTCTCTCCTTCTCAAATAAATGAATAAAATCTTAAAGAATTTTTTTTTAAATGAGTTAAATGAGAAGTGATATCCAGGGTTTTAGAGAAATGTTCCTGTACCTACAACAGGGATTTATATAAGAAATTAGAAGAATTTCATATTTTGTGATATTGCACTAAATTTTCCTGCCTCTTTGATCATTAGTGGTGCATTCCCACACAGTCCAGACTGGCTGGGTGACTTTGCTTTGGTGAAAAGGTCAGGAGAAAACCTGGCAGAAGCAGATGCTTGGCTGTTAGGCTTCCTCTCTTGCTCCTGTGCCTTCACCCCAAGAATATGCCTGACCACTATGCGGAGGATGAGATGAAAGCGGACTGCAGCTGAGTCAGTCCAACAGTCCATCCAAAACCTTAGGCTTGGAAGAGTCCTTTCCAAGATCAGCAAAACCATCGAGCTGGCCTTGGACTTGTGAGCACAAATACAAGGGTTTGTTTTTTTTTTGCTACATGCTAAGAAGTTCCGGGTTGTTGGACATATAGCATTATTGTTCAAGAGATAACTGATCCATACCTCAAATTACATAATTTTAGCTTTCTTCAGAAAATCTTCTTGGTATTATTGGCCCAATGGCATGGTGCTCCATATTATAAAACTCATAGTATATTTTGGCATTTCATTATCTATTATCTATTATGATTCAAAACTAGTAAAAAAATTAATCTTGACAGATAGATACAGGTAACCATTACTCATGGACAGTTTTAAATGTACACTTATCATTTACTCCTCATCGTAAACTGACAAAACAGTAAACAATAAATTGCCTCTTTGACCTTAATTTTTTTCTTTTTTTCTTTCTTTCTTTTTTTTTTTTAAAGCTGAAGAGATATGTTTGATTTGGCATTTTCTCTGATTTGATATTCTAGAAGGCCACCAAAACACCAATATAGTTAGAGGCATTTCTTAAACAGTACACACAAAAATAGGAATGTCTGATAACATAAATCTTATCTTTCAAAAAATTATCTTTGTTTGAATACAGAAAAAACAAAAACCAAACAAATGAATAGTCACTAAACAGACAGATACGATTAGATGGTGGGGAAAGAGACAGGTAAGAGGGGTCCGGTGAGCTCATATGCCTTGTTCCCACTTACCTTCTGTGAAACAGGCTTCAGGTTCAAGGGATTCTTCGGGTTCTACCTCAGGTTGCTCTCCCTCAGCAGGAGCTCCTATATCAACTGTGCTGCCTTCAGATGAACTAGTTGCATTTAGCTTCTGAAAATCAATTCCACAGAAAAGCTTTTAAAATATTTTCTTTAATCTATAATATAAAAATTCAAAAGGCGTGCCCTCAAGTCTTCTGTATGCATTTCCTTGATCTGTAATTCAAGAATATCTTAAACATAATGCCAGTCCGCTTTAGTAGAGGTGGGGGGTCACAAGATTAGATGCAGTGCCACAGCATTTTTTTTCTTTAAAAATATGGTACTAACAACTTAAATAATTTTTTATTAAGCCCATGTATAGAGATTCTGGAATAAAATCCTAAAGAGAGCTCATGAAAGCTGCCAGAGTCATATAGTCATCTGTGATCTTGCTTTTGTAAATTAGCTTGCGAATGGTACAGTTTGCTTTATTCTAAAATTGTGACCCAACCAACGAAAGCTGCACAAGTGTATTTTCATGTCAAATGCAGAAAAGATTGATCCAATGCACATAAACAGCAACAATCTAAATTTATCCACTTTTCATTGACATGAAAACATAGACCACTAGTTGTTATTAAATGTATTCTATAGTTTTCTAATTCAGAAAAGAGCAGCACATTGTTAGCTTTATAGCAAGAGCTGGTATTTTGCATTCTCTTTGGCCAATGCACTCCTGTGTTTCATTGTGCATTTGGAAACTACTTGTTACTCTGGCACTCTTACCTGTCTTGTTAATACAGGGAGAAATGATTCTTTGGCAGTTGTTTTGGTTTCCTTTAGGCTACATCAAAACCACCAAAAGAAAAATATAACAGAAAGAAGTTGTTTTAGACCGTGACATACAACAAACTTTAGCCAGGTCAGGGTGTTAAAGGGACAGGCTAAATGAAGGGATACCAGTCTTTATTAGCCTGGTCTTAAAATGCTGCAGGAATGACACAGGGCCAGGTATGAGTGCCACATGGAATCAGAGTAGTTTGGGCCACAGCATTCTCGGACCTGTTACAATGTTATTACCGTTAGTGCATAACATTAGGAAATGGCTGAGCTGATAAGAGCTACTTTATAAAGGGGATGAGGTAAGCACATGATAAAATGCACACTGAAGTATGTTCAACTACTACAAAGTGGATATTATAGTTGGTACTAGAAACACTCTACTCATATTTGAGCTAAGGGTTATATGGATCTGCTCTGGAAAGATGGTTCCTTTATTTTATGAAAATCATTTTCCTTATTTAAAATATTTTCTTGGCATAGTGATGCTGATGAAGTGAAACTATTTATATATGATAAAGATGAAATTGAAATGCTTTTGTCTTGTTTAATTTAAAAATATAGTGATAGAAGCATAAATATTAGATATGCCTCTCTTCATAGAGCCAGTTTCAGGGCATTTTCTTTAATTTGGCTGAAACAGTTAAATCAAGGATTATATATTATAAAATGCTTGAAGTTTGTTGAATTCTTCTCCTGCTCACCAGGTGTATTTACAATACTAGGTAGATAATCATGATATCTCTGTCCTTATAATTTGAATATATTTTGTTTTAAGATGAAATGTCAAAATGGGACACTTTATTTCACATATTTTAATTTTTTAGACTTCTAATTTTCTATCCTTTGTCTTTTGGTTAGACTCTTTGATAATATAGCTGTGTTTACATACATGTAATTGACTAAGATATGACCAAATTATCCTCTCATTCCAATCCATCTGACCCACATGAAATTGTTATATATTAGGGAGCTGATGATACTGATTTTTTCACTTGCAGGTTGTTGAAACATGGTAATCAGAAGAATTGAAGCTTTGTCATACCTAATCTAACTGCAAACAGCCCACAAAAAGCAATGGAAAATGTTCCTTTTAAGAAAAAAAGGATAACACTGTAAATATAGATTGAGGGAAAGCTTGGGGGTGAACCCAAGGTAAAAATGAGGATCCGTATTCTGAGTACTCCATATGCTCAGGCTGGCATTCGTGAAGGACTGTATTCCAGCCAACGTTAGTGCTGGGTAGGTCACAGGTACTCAATAAATATTGTTTAAAAAATGAATGAATGAATAATAGACTATAACAAAATGAAGGGTAGCTCTTGACAGTGACTGGGAGAAGTCATCAGATAACAAATTCCAGTGAATCTTGGTTTGAAATGATCCAGAGGATCCCAGTAATGTTAACTATCACACCTTTCATTTAGTGCAGCTCCTTAATACTAATATAGAAGTAATGTCTTTTTACTGAAGCCAAGTATTTGTGTATTTAAAGGTCAGGTTACTACTTTTTTATAAGAGCAACATGAAACTGTTGGGTCTCTAGAAGACATATAGCACAAGACTTAATCTTCTGAAACAAAGATACTACTTTTGCCATCTCTGTGTCCCTAGTACCTATCACCAATGTTTGTGTTTAATAGGCATTTGTTGAATAAATGAATAAATGACCTGTGCATGGAGTTTTTTATTCTTCCAGTAACTACTTCCGACACCTCCTATCGAATGCTTTTACATTTAAGGTGCAGAATAACACAAATCCTTAGGTGCAGAATAATACCAATCCTTTAAGATTCTGAATTGTATAAATAATGGCCAAATAACTTTTAGAATAAGGAGTGCTGCCTGAACATCAAGCTCTCAATTATTCAGACCTAATACGAGTCTACAAAGAAAACTGCAGTTGAACTCTGGAGTTCATAAACTTATACCGAATCATTCTGACAGTGTATTCTTTCTTTTCACTCTTTATAGGTACATCTGCAATCCCACTGGCAAATGCAATCTTTTTAAGGAGAGGCAATCTTCTCCTTCTCCATCTTCCCTCTGATATGGAACAGCAACCAATCTGGTATCTATTTAGAGAAGGAAATGTGGCTTTAAATATCTTGTCATAAGTTTTAATGAGTCAGTAGCTGGACTCTAGATCTTCTATTTTACCAGAATTTCCTAGAAAAATTTCTCATGATTCAAGTAAAACCAATCTCTATCAGTATAAAATATTTAGTAGATGTGATGTGTGGTTAAATGTTATAGGTTCAAGATAGTGCTCGTGATATTATGGATTCCTATGTTTTGTAACAATGAACTTAGTATTAGTTCAATTTATATTCATATTCTTATATGTATTAATGTAGAATAGAACTAAATATTCATTGGAATATTAAATGAACAAAAATTTTGAACAATAATACTGAAAGGTAGGCAAGAAACTGATTTATAAAATCTTGATAACATCAATCCAGTGACTTTCTTAAGCAAATATCATAATATAAAATATGTTGACTAAAAGTTAAAATGTGTAAAGAATCCATAAAAATCAAAGGAATAAAATTAAGACTATAAAACTCCAGCTTCAGATATGGTCATAATTATAATAAATCCTAACTATGGTACAAATTCACCAAATAGAACTGTCAAATATACATCATTATACGGAACTTTTAGAACTCAGGTACTTGAAGAATTTTCAAATAAAAGTTGCTTGCAAATGCTACAAACTAGGCAACATCCACTGTAAAATGCCACATGAGTAAGAGACCAAAATATGAATTGCCTAGAAATAGAACCAGTTTTATACTTTTAAGTTCTACATTTGGCAAGTTTTATATTTCCCTTTGGTAAAAGTTAGATGTTTAGGTTCCCTTTTTATTTTTTGTGCTTATTTATTAGGAAATAAATGAACTACATGATATTGTTAGAGTGCTCTTGCCTAGTTAAATTTTAATAAAATATGATGTATTCTAATATCAGGATAGTAAAAAGATCAAACAGGAATAGCCAATTGCTACTTGCTATGAATAGCATTGGCAATAATTTACTTTCAGGTGGAAATATTACTTGAACATTTGTTTTAATGAAAATCTCATACTACAGGGCTCTACCTATTGAAAATCTGCGGGATTATTAAAGGAGTTAAGCCAGACAGAATTGTATTTTGCTAAATGATCTAATAAATAAATATTAAGGCACATAATATTTCATTTTGTATTTTTAAACATTCTATCTTTTTTACTTTTCCTATTATTCATATATTATGATTAAACATCAACATGCCAAACTATAGTCTTTCTTTCAGAAAGTAAAAATATTTTTTAAAACAATCACAGCAGAAAAAATGAGAGAAAACATAACTTGGCCATTTTTTTTCATAGGCACATTTGTTTCTCATTAAAAATTGAAATACATTTTTAAGGAAATATAATTATTTATAAGATTGTACATAATATTATAAAGATTGCATATAATTTAGAAAAGAGATGTATTTTACTCTGATTCAATAAAGGAATTGGGTTTAAAGAACGAAAACTTCAAATATAAAATAAATCAAATAGTTCGTATCTGAAGAGTTTGACCCACAAGAATGGCAGTCCTTTGTTCCACATGGATCCTATTTCAGATTTATATTTGAGGAGCTCTGGGTTATTTTCCATGAAAAATCTTAACACTAGAACAATGAAAGTTATAATCTTGCTTGCTTTGGGATAAACTAAGAGCAAAGTGGCACATTAATACCAGAAAGGGATTGTTGGTGTTACGATCTTGATGAGGAAGATGGCAAAACCAAATATGTGACAAAAAGTATCATTATCATTATACTACATTACCCAGAAACCATTTCTGTCTTTATAATGGATACATTACACAATTTTCAAACCATACATTGTATTTGAAGTATCCTTCTTGGTCCAGCAGCAGTAACCCTTATATCATGTTGGTCTACCCCTCAGCAGATAGATAGTGCCCCAAAGACACATGTTTAGTTCATTTTGTTCCTACATGAAGGATATTAAGAGTCTTTTTCTTCCTTAATCACTATGATACTGGAAAACTGTCCCTTGAGGACTAAACATTTCCCAGGATAAAATCATAATGGGTTCTTATTGAATCCTTCTCAAAAAAACATTCGCTCACATCTTTTTCCCTCCCCTACCACTTGTGTTGGAATTTAGTATACACTTTTATATACAGACAATGTTTCCTGAGGGAGGATAAGAGACATATTCAAGGAAATCGAAAACTGTAATAATGTAAGAGTTAAGAATAAATGAGGTCAATTTAAACCAGTTTGGGCTTAGTTTGTGTTTCACAATATGTACTCCAACTAAATCTCCTAAATAAACTGGTAGATAATACATCTGATAATCACTTTCTTGGTATACCTGTATATACAAAACTTGGAATATGGGATACTCAGAAAACAAGGAAACGAACCTTCCCTTTTTCCAAGAAACTGGGGGAAAAAAGCTATTATCTTAAGGAGTCAAATCCCACACTTTTCTGAAGAATTAATACATTCTAGGAAAAAAAAATTTCTCTCTAGTCCCTCTGTATATGTATATCTGTGTTTCATTGTGAATAATTATATATCTTAGGTCTCATTAGATGTCATTCTTCCAATATACAAGGCATCATCATTCAGAAGCCTTAGAGTGCCAGAGACTGAATATTTTGTCCCAAAGTATAAAAGAATACTATGAAAATGACATAATTATTGCTCCTTTCCAGAGAGCCAAATATGCTTATATTAGGGTTGTTCTATAGTTTTAATGGCAGAAGAGGAAACTGCACCTAAGAGAAAAGTATTTAATATTTCCTTTTTTTTTTTTTTTAACTAGTTTTATTCTGGAACTCTCATTTGGGTATACTGGTGATTCCTCAAACATAACATATACCCAAATAATCATATATTCAGATATTCAACGACTATATTCTTCATATGCCTGTCTCTAGACCTTTTGTCATAATTAGTCTGGGCTTACAATAAGCCATATCTATTTTTAAAATAAACTTTTAACTTTAGAACAGTTTTTGGCTTTCAGAATTATTCTAAAAGTAGTTCAAAGATTTCTTGAATGCCCTAAACTCAGTTTCTCCTGTTTTAATTAACATTTCTTAAGAAAATAATTAAATCGCATTGAGTAATTTGGTTAACATATTTGAGTACAAAACTATGATTTCAACATTAGGAAATGCAAAGGTCCAGCAAATGGACTCCAAACTGTGTTACCCTCATTGCCATGGTCATGACAAGGGAGGTCCTTTCATTTAAAAACACTAAAGGAGCACACAAGGATTCTCTGTCTATATAGGAGTCTGTAGTGCACAATATATTTACATAACGTTCTTCGGTAGAAATTTCCCAGCAGGTCTGGATGAAACGAGGAAAAACAAAGGACAGAGGAACAACTGAGAAAAGAAGGTGGATTCCAGATCTATTTTCAGAATGAACATACTACCTAAAAGACCATAATCTTATTTTTTTGGTGTACAAAAGGCATTTTTTCCCTTTTCTTTCAGTCTTAGGAGTTTTAGGGGTAAATATCAACAGAATTTCCAAGAGAATCATATTCTAAATGTAAAATACTTTTGGTCAATTGCTGAAAAAAAGCAATGCCATTTTCTCTGTAATGAAGCAGACAAAAATTGTACCTATGCTGCTAGCAGCCAAAATGTAAACATTCCAATTCATTTACATTATTACCACATTAAAATACCCTTTAGGCAGTTTGCACATGAATAAGGAATTGCTTTGGTTTGCATATTGCCCTTCAGAAAAACTTAATATGACACTGAACAAAAATTACCAACAAAGTACACCCATTGGGGCTATATTAAAAAAGAAAAAGAAAAACAAAACAAAACAAAAAAACGGGGCAGAGAAAGCTTTTCTGCAAGTTTTTAAAGAGCACCTACATTTCTCCTCTAAGCCCTTAGCATGTTCAAATCTCTGTAGCATTAAATGGAAATTAAATAATCCATAAAGGCATGCACTTTTATTTTTCAGTGAATATAATTTCTATTAAAAATCTATGTAAGAAGATTAGCGACTAAATCATTGTTTTAAAAAGTTAGGGTTGCCAGACTTGCCTGACCATGCTTTATATGACTCAGCATAAGAGCAGCTGTGCATATTTTTATTTTACTGCCAATGGATGGGCAAGGAATGTAGCTGAGTAGCATGCAGGCCAGTCAAAATTCATTTAGAAACTGATTATATTTATATATGTACCACTTGCTTGGGTAACCTGGGTAAAAGTGGTGGCCCGAGCCTCTGGCTGGTTAAAAAACACCAGAGCTGCACTCTTGATGGCTCCAGCTTGATTTTACTCCTGTGAGAAGTAAGAACGGTAAGCGGTGAAGGTTACCATATTGTACTAGTAAATTTCACTTTGAAAAAAATCATTTAAGCATGGCTTCAACATTAAAACTCTAAAAGAGAAATCAATCATTCAAAATCACAAACTATGAAAGGAATTACATTAAATATAGTCAAATAATGTTAAAGCATACATGAGTGCAACATGATAAACTCTAGAGAACTTACAGGAAGTATCAAAGAATCACACAACTTTGTCAAAGACATAGAGGATTCAGTTCAAACACCCAAACAACCTCCGAGTCCACCTGATTAGTCTGTTCTATAAAAAGGAAATTTTAGGCATTCTAAAATGTTTTAAGTGCCCTATTTTTTCTTTAATTAAAAAAAAATTAGAAAAGAATATAAATAAGCTTTATACTATTTCTTACTATTCTACATGTGATATTTTACAGCACAACCCCATCCCACCAGTTAAATAAATGAACAGACAAAAATAACTAGAAGACAGAACACTATAAACTGATATTTCAGGTAGGAATATTTTGAATTCTTGGATAATTCTCTCAAATCTCTTTTGTTTTCTAGTATAGAGTACTAGGTAAGATACAGGATGATTAAAACCTGCACATTTCTTTTTCTAGACTAGTGCCCTAATCTCTTATTGGTTTATGAGTTTATATTTAGGAAGTTTGATATAAAGACATACTTGAAAATTTCTGCAAATAATAAATTTTAACAACCAGGTAACAATCTCTATGGTGGGAATGAATCGAAAGGATTCCACAGCCAAAGCAATAAAATAATTCTATTTCCAACAGGCAGCTCAGTTCTCTGCCTCCAATTGCAAAGTAACGACTTCACATATATTATTTTGTCGTACTTAACTGAAACAAAACAATTAAAAAACTTAATGGTAACAGAAAGAGAGAGTCTGGACTTTCCTACTATAAGCCCCACCTGACTGGACATTCCTCCTGTGTCAAACATAATGTTTTGAGGTGAGGTAAATATATATGCAGTTTTGGAGAAGCCTAAGGCTTTAAAGTTTTTGAAAATTAAAAAGACTGGATGTCAAGTTAACTACACCACGAAAGATACTCAAACTAAGTCAAAAGTTTAAACTAACTGAGGGCCTTAACATTTGATTCTTCATAATTTTTTCTTAGTTTATATGAAATACTCTAAAATTAAACATACATAAATAGAAAAATTGAAAAAAAAAAAGAAAATTGACTTCCTTTTTGGTAAAGGAAATATTTACTATTTGGTATAATGTCCAGATAATGAGAAGGGGAATATATAGTAAAATTTAATGACCCAATTCTCTTTTCTAAAGGCTGGCTTCAATTTCTCGTAATATACAGTAGGAACAATTAGGACCGATCCTCTCCTTCAGCAGAGCCCAACAAACTATGCTTATCCAAAATTCTGTTTAACCATATATTAAGATATTATTAAATTTAAAAATAATGGCCTTATTAGTAAAGATTTGAGTTCAACTAGTTACAGCAATTCGTTGCCTCAGGCTATAACGTTTTATAATTTTCCCCTGGAATCACATCATTTATTTTGTGAAACTAGTAACTATGGCCTTGTTACTTACCTGTTAATTTTAGTACCTCTATTTAAACTTTCTCTGGGGTGCCTGAGTGGCTCAGTTGGTTAAGCGACTGTCTTTGGCTCAGGTCATGAGTGCAGGGTCCTGGGATAGGGTCCCATATGGGCAGGCTCTCTGCTCAGCAGGGAGTCTGCTTCTCCCTCTCCCCCTGCTCATGTTCTCTCTCACTCACTCTCTTTCAAATAAATAAGTAAAATCTTAAAAAATAAATAAACTTTCTCTGGATTTCACATTTAACATCTACTTAATCACAGAATTAGTAATACTTATCTTAAAATAAGAATGAAAAATAACATATTCTTCAGTAATTTTAGGTTATTAACATGGGAATACTGACAAACAGCTAAGGTTTCCTTCATAGAAATATATTTTAGTTCATAATTTTATTAAGTAATGTCCAATTTTTGTGACTGTTACACTACTTAAATTTTATCCTTCATTGTCTCGAGCTCTCCAGTCATCTATCTTTCTTAGAATGAAAATAGTATTGGAGGACTTTCTCTTCCTGTCAATCAACTCAAATGATAAGAAAAGATGAATCTTTGTTTTTGGCTTTTATTTTTATTTGCTTATGCAAGCTTTAATCGCTGGGAATTCTGTTTTCATTTTTGTAAAGTTAAACAATTAAACATTAAGGGCTTAAATTCTTTCTTCTCTTTATCCCCGCTCTGTGCTTATTAACCTAGAGACAAACTAAAAGCATACTCTGGTACTCATACTTTTCTAGTAAATCAAAGACTACTTTAAACTGCCAAGACTGGTACTGTAGTTGATAAACTCAGAATTTTACATTCTCTAACATACCATGACTTCTTGTTTGTGTAGACAGCATGCACTAGGCTCAGCAGAGTTAAACATTTTCAGCATGATTCATTACTACCTTCATTTCCTTAAAAAAAATTACTTACTTCAGAAACATGAAACTATATGTAAATATCAAGCCAAGATCCCAATCATTTTCTGTGAATAAAAATTCCTATGCAAACTACGTAAGATCACATTTTAGGAAGTATTTTATAAAAGCCAAGTGAGAATTGGAACTGCCTTCTCACCAAGTATTTATCTAGTACATACAAAAAACTACCATTGTGGGAGAATTACAAGAAAGTGAACAAACTGAAGCATTTTCACAAATTTCAAATGATTTTCAAATAATTAGAGAAATTCACATTAATCTGAATATTAATATTATCAATAATTCGAGATGGCAAATATTTTCAAAAATGAGTCAGAATATCATTTATCTGGTTTTATTTTAATCTTTCATCAATTTATCTATCACCAATTTTGCCATAGAAAGTGTATCAATATCCTATTTTCTTATAGAGATAAAACATAACTTTAAAGTGGACTCCTGGTTTAAAGCATACATTATGTCAAAATATCTTACTTAAAAATTCCTACCTCTTTGCTTTCCTCCATATCTGACTCGCTGCTAAACTCTTCAGTATTTAAGTTTTCGAAGTCAGACTCTCCGACAGCAATCGGCACAGTCACAGTGAGGCTGGGGTTGTTTATGAATGACATGTAATCACTTTCATCCACAACATATTTTTCCACACTGCTGCCTATGCCACTGGTTGTTCCATTTCCATCTTTGAGATAATTGAGATCTTTGCCTATTTCTATAGTGGTATGGTTGGAAATACAGCTGTCTTTTTTGTTATTTAGATCTTCGAGTGGTTTAATTTCATCTAGGGCTTTCTGCTTTCTTACAAAGGCTTTCTGAATAAATTCACGTAGTTTTCTTTTAACATAATCAATTCCTTTCTGCATCCTTCCCACAGCAATCTGAAGATTGTTCATTTCATTATCATCATCCGTGGCAGCAAGGTTGTCAGAACTGAACGAACTCAAGAGCAAGGCCAGGAAGAGGTTCAGAACCTAAGCATGATAGGAAAATAGGTGATGAAAACATTGTATTGTTTCAGTTGCTCTTAAGTATAAGTTTTCCAAAATTGCTCTTACACCACATTTTTTACTAATAGGTATTTCTTTTAGTTTGTGATAAACTATCCTGGAAAAAAGGTGAATGAAATAAATACCTGTCCAATATCAAGTGATACTATTAAGAGTATTTCATTTTTAGTCATTACAAAATTACCGAAACCATTATTATGTGAAACTTCTAAATTAAGTTCAGTTCCAAAAGAGAAATCTTAGTTATCTAGTTAACTGTAACAGTGAACAAAGAAAAAAAAGTTTTATTTGGGATGCTAAGTATTTTCCCATGTAAACTGGATTTTCCAGGACACTGATAATTTATCATAACTTTATTCCTAAAATGATAATTCTAATACATTTAAACATGATTTTGTTTTCATGTATTTGTACCAATTTTTGCACTAGATAACTTACCAAATTAGGAAAAAATATGCCTATTGCTAGATCAAAAGTCACAGTTTTTGGTTCAGAAAATCATGGCCATTAGATCTATACAATAGCTGGACATACTATAAAAATGGTTTTTATACAATAACCATCATGTTAATATTGACTTAAAAGATTGTGGAATCAAGATATTGCCATGGACAAAAATCACTAATTAGTCTGTAACTTGAGTCTTCAAAAATAGGCCCCACTGGTAGGAGTGAGTGAAAAGATTAGTGACTATAAACCCACTCCATATGTACTCAAAAGACATAATTTACTAATGAATCAGGTACTCATATGGGTACAAGATCAAGCTGTATAATTTTTTTCAGGATTTGATTGATAATTTTATGAGTTTGTGATTATTGAAGTATATAGAATAATAGAAGGATTTAGTAGTAAAGTAAACCAAAGACAAAATGTAAAAATAATAAAGAAGAATCCTAGAAAAAACTTTAAGTAAAACTCCAATGAGAAGGATGCTGCATTCTTGCTACATTCCTATCTTTCCAATAAGCTAATAAGGCCTATAGCTCCTTTGTTTAACCAGTTACAAGTTAGTCTACCAATGGTAATAGGAAATGTAAAAATGTGTAAGATCCACTAAGGAATTCACATAATCTGTAAGTCTATTTTGACATTTCTCAATTACTATACCATGGTTGCTGGTATTCATATGAAGGCCTACTCCTTCACCAATAAAATTATATTTTATTGTTATTTGCCTTTGAATTTGTTATTCGGATGAAAAATAGATGAAAGAAAAAAGTTAAATGCTACATTTTGGTGTTTATCCATAGTGAAAATGAATTTTGGTGGCATTATTTCCTAGATTTTATTTCTGAAGGTTTATTAATGAACTATCTTTGTCTATTAAGAAATTTTTCTTGATATGTATCAATCAACCCTCCAGAGTGAGATCCAACTTATATTTCCTCTTCAAAGCATGGAGGCAAGTACTCTATTTGTAACTGTGTCGTTTACTGATCTAGCTGTATGGCCTGCTGCCCTTTCTTGCTAGAATGAGTGTGTGCCAGTCTTTGGCCCCGCCTCTGTCTTGTCTGTGGACCAGTCATGGCAATGATCACTGACACTTCTTGTGGTGGAGCACCATAAGAAGTTTATGTGAGTTCAAACGGGTTATGTCAGCTTGCCTTTGGGGGGGACCTTCCTCTCTTCAGTGAGTATGAAAAAGAAAAATTATAGGAGGCATTGAGTGAAGTTCATTCCATCTTGTTTAATCAAATGTAATATGAACACATTTCCTTACTGGTGGTAAAAATGACACATTATTACTACTTTAGCTACTCTGAAATATATCCAGGATCTCATGAAAGGGGGAACATTTTTAGCTGATAGTCAAAAAAGAAAGGAGAGTCTTTAATTTTCTCCTTAAAATACAGAGTTTCAATGTATGCATGTAGATGGGAATGATTATTTTACAGACTATTTCTCTTTAATCATTTATAGTAATCCAAATTTTTAAAAAAGATTTTATCTATCTATCTATCTGTCTATCTATCTATCTATCTATCTATCTACCTATCTGAGAGAGAGAGAGAGTACACATGAGAAGGGGTATAGGCAGAAAGAGAGGCAGTAGCTGACTCCCCGCTAAGCAGGGAGCCTGGCGTGGGGCCTGGGATCATGACCTGAGCTGAAGGCAGACACTTAACAGACTGAGCCACACAGATACCCCTACAGTAATCCAAATTTATATTAAATGCAATCCATAGGTATAGATGCTTCTGAAATTCTCCTTTCAATCTGAATCTTCTTTACAATTACATGTCAAATTTGTCTTATTTCTGTAAATTAACAGATTATATGGGATATGTTGAATTTCTTTCTCTTTAAATCCAGTGTCCATTTTCCAATTGCTCATTGTTAGCTTCCTAATAAAAAGCCATCTGTAGCTCCGAACTGCCTACAAAAAAATCCAATTTTATTATGTATAATTGGTCTTTCCATAAATTAAACTCTACACAGTCTAACCCTACAGTTAACTTTCTACTACTCCTACTATGGATTCCGTGCTGCAGTTTGATCTGTTCATTCATTGTTGTCATAAAGGATTCTGTTATTTGCCTTTTCTTCTTTTCTTCCAATATATGCCAAATACATATATGAAATCAAACCAAATCTATAATATAAGCCTATGACTTTTTGTTTCTATTCTTTGTAAGCCCAGGACTCTCTCTTCCTGTTCTATGCAATCCTGTACTTCTTTGAAAAAAAAATTGCATTAGGGATTGTGGTGGCTATAAAATACATCTACAAATTATTTGTTACTCCTTCATTCAAAAGTTAAAGCCTAATTCCTTCTTAAGTGTGAGTTTTTCTTAGTGACTAGCGCTGATGAATACAATGTGGCAGAAGAGACAGTGTAGGACCTCAAGCTTAGAACACAAATCTTCTCCTTGCCTTCTCTTGCATGTCATCTGCTCTGGGAGAAGCCAGCTGCATGTCCTGGAGACAGTCAACAGTCCTATGGAGAGGTCCACATGGAGAGGCACTGAGGCCTTGTGCCAAAGACAACAGGTAACTGGGACTTCCTGCCAAAAGCTATGAGAGGGATGCTTCTTGGAAGCTGATCTTCCAGCTCCAGTCAAGATAACTGGGGCTCTAGCCAACATCTTGACAATAACCTTATGACAGACCCCGAGCTGGAACCACCCAGCTAAGCTACTCCCAAATTTATGACCCACAGAAACTAGAGATAATAAATATTTGTTGTTTTAAGTCACCATTCATATTTCTGGGTTGCACCATGCTCATGTTTCTTGTTACTTCAAGAATAGGTCTGCATTATCTAAGCTAATATTGAGGAGATGGAAATCTGCAAATGAATAGAAATAAATGATAACCTCTTGCCTTTTTTCCTCTCCCTTTTTTCTTCCTTTGAGGGAATTGGATGTTACTTTTATGTGAAATGAAATTAAATCTATAAATTATACATTTAAAAAATATGGTTATGTCAATCCTTGCTCTAGTCCACTGGATTGGAACTTAATCAGGCAACCCAGAATAATTCATATGTGAAGTATAAGAACCTGATCCCCATCACTGAGTCTATTGTCTTCTCTTCCCCATCCACTGGGTCTACTACTGCTTGGTTTGCGACAGTCTACTTTTCTTCCTACCAAGCTAAATCTTACATCTTAATTAAAGATAATTTGGGTTCAACCCCCTTGACAAAGCCTGTCTAAAGCAATGTCTCCACTTTGTGAACTTGACATACAGCACTTTGTTTTTATATTTTTGACGTGTATTAGATATTTCCATCTTTACTCCTGTTTGAGTATAAGTCATACCATGGTGCATATCTATCTTCTTATCACCTTTTCCATGCCTCCAGGACTCTCTAAAGATGTACTGGGAATGGTTCATTTGACACAGACATGATAATATGTGATTCCTGAGTCAGTGTTATTTGCTGATACTGTAGTTTTTAGGCACCAAATAATGCATGCCCTTTTAATGCATTTGAGGTGATCATTAATTTTTTTGAACTCCAATTTGTAGGACACCAAAATATGAAAACATCTTTAAGTGATACAATTGTTGATACTTTAAAAAAGTGAGTGATTATTCTTAGTACCACATCCATGCTTTAACACAAGAACTAAAAGATAAAAGCTAAAAATGGCTCTCTCCATGGAATAGTAAGAAATATAGGTATGAACTCTGGTTCAAATGGTATTTTAACAGTTATGATATATGGTATCTGTTATATGTCAATCATGTAAAACTGGAAGAAATAAAAATAAACAATGAACAAATATTTTTTAAAAAGTTAATGTGGGTCTCAATAGTCCAAACTCTACCTGGCTCCTGCAATAATGAATAATTGAGCATTGTTTTTAAAAAGCCAAAATCATATAAAACATTCCTCAGTTGAACATACCTTTAATGGTTACATTTCTTTTACTAAAAATAAGGAAAATATTTTTACTACATACCACCAGGTTTCCAATCACCATGACCATCATGAAGACAGTAAGGCACATGGTTTGGCCAGCGACCTCCATACAGTCCCACATGGTTTCGATCCACTCTCCACACAACACGCGGAACACAATCAGGAAGGAGTGGAAGAAGTCATGCATGTGCCAGCGTGGGAGTTCACAATCATTGGAGATCTTGCAGACACATTCTTTGTAGCTCTTACCAAAGAGCTGCATGCCCACCACAGCAAAAATGAAGACGATGATGGCCAACACCAAAGTGAGGTTACCCAGAGCCCCCACTGAGTTGCCAATGATCTTTATCAGCATATTCAGGGTAGGCCAGGATTTTGCCAATTTGAACACTCGGAGCTGGAAACAAAAGTGAGAAGGCTATTACCGCCCTGCCTTCTAAAGGATCTATAAATTTATTTACAAGGAAAATCTATGGCATAATTGTCTCAATTATAGGGTGATGGCTTATTTGCATGTCAAATTTTACCTAGCAAATGTATCAGTTATTTAATGCCATGGGTATTTTTCATTCTAAAATAGTCTATTTTATAAGTAATACAAATATATTATACAGTTTTTATTGGCATTTTAATGATAAGATACACCAAAACTTCCAGAATCCTACATAAGCATATGTAAGATTTTTTTGTTTTGTTTTCCACAGGACCTGACATAGCTAAGATTAATGATGATTAATTGGCAGAGACTGTTTCACAGAAGTAGAGGCTGTCATTACTTGGGTATTAAGGAGGACACGTATTGCATGGGGCACTGGGTGCAGTACATAAACAATGAATGCTGGAACGCTGAAAAGAAAATAAAATGGAAAAAAAATCTCAAAGTGGATACATTTTTTTAGTGTACTTGAGACACATAAGTACAGATAAAATTAACACAAATTATGTAAGGTGCAAGAGAAAAAAAAACAACTAATTTCCTTAAATCTTTAGATTGCTTTAATCTTGCTATAAGTTTGCTGTAACATCAAACTGTATTTTAAAGGAGATTTATTACTCCATAGTCCACCTGTCCTTGTTCGCATTTTCACTTTCTGTGAACCATGGTCAACCGTGGTCTGGAAGCAAATGATGCTCCTTCCTCCTTCTTAATAGTGGCCTAACGCTATGTCACAATGCCTATGTCGTGTACATCACTTCATCTCAACACATACGCATTTTATCATCTCAAGTCATCACTAGAAGAAGGGTGAGTACAATACAATAAGATATTTTGAGAAAGACACCACATTCAGATAATTTTTATTAAGAGTATATTATTGTAATTATTCTATTTTATTATTACTTATTATTGTTAATCTCTTACCGTGCCTAATTCATAAATTAAATTTTATCACAGGTGTGTATGTATAGGAAAAAAACAGTATATACAGGGTTCGGTACTATCCACAGTTTTAGGCATCCACTAGGGGTCTTAAAACATATTCCCAGGGATAAGGGTGAGGAGACTACTAGGACTTACTGTATTCGAATGAGAAATATTTGGACTTAAGTAAAAAGCTGTATTTTGTCAACTCTTATGTCTTCAGTGACTTAATCAATTCATTATAGTATGTAAATGGCTTGCCACCACTACTTCACATGTCAGTTGCATGAGCTCATGGAGTCCTCTAAGGTACCATTTACAGTTCAACTGCAGCAGCATCTTTATTTCTGATGCTTCAGTAAATGTCAGGCCAAGAGTAGTGCATTATTTAATGGCATCTAAGTTACCCAAAGGAGTGGATATATAAGTACCAAAATGCTTACTTTATTTCCAGGGAATAATTAATGCAAAAGAGCTACACACTAAGCAAAACACTAATAATATGTTTCCTATTCCCCCAAACTGCATCACATTATCCAAAGATTTACTAAATATTTTTAAGTAGTTGCCCATATTATTTGTTATATAATCACTTCTAATTTTTGCTCTGTTTTCTGCATCCTTCTAGCTTCAAATTAGATTCACAGCTATTCATGACAACTAGGGAAGGAAACCATAGCTCTAAGGATCTCAACTGAAATTTCATCTTCGAAGGTGGTACAGGAAATTCTAAATAGACTTCAGAGCAAAGTCTTGAATCTAATCACCATTAATACATTACTGATAGGAACCTGTCTTTAGTAACTATCTACAACCCCTGTTAATAGAAAATAAATCACAAAAGAGCCAACTCAAAGTAACAACAAGATAAAACATATCGCACTTTAAATGGAAATGTGTCAAGTGATATTTTGTCTCTTAATTTTAAAAGATTCGTGAACTGATGAATATAAAGATCAAACAAAAGACTCTTTCTCTAAAATTAGCAAAACACAATATAGCAAGTCTTCTCAGGACTACATCTGGTGACTTCCTGCCTGGCACAAGGGGCAAATGTGTGGGGCGCTCTACTTTCTTCCCTTGCATACTCTACCCATTCTCAAATCTTGACTTCTATGGGGGCAAGGTGGGCAAATCCATAATTCTGAGCCTCTGAGAGAAAGGTGAGCTCATCCTAAGTCTCAATCAAGTCTTATGCACAGTTAAGCAAACTTCACAAAATTGAAAGATGAATAATATGTTGTTTAATTGTATTTGGATTTATATATGAATCCTTTTTTCTCCCTCCCTATTAGCCCTGCCATTCAATTACTAAAGACAGAACTGTTGGTTGTTCGTTTGAATAAACATCATTTACCTGTCAAAGCTATGATGAAGAACAAATTACTAGCTGGTTGTAAAGGAATCTGGTTTGTTTTTAAATATACTCAAGTAATATTTTAACTATAGAAAAAATTATAATTCTTGTTACTACTAGGTAAGAGAGAAATCTGATTAAATTAATTATAAAAACATTATGGATACTCTCAATTAACTTACCAGCCGAAATGATCGGAGAACTGACAATCCTTCCACGTTTGCCAAACCAAGTTCCATTAAACTAAGGCTCACAATTAAACCGTCAAAAATATTCCAGCCTTCTTGAAAGTAATAATATGGATCCATGGCTATTATCTTGAGAAACATTTCTGCTGTGAAGATCCCAGTGAAGACCTAAACAAGAAATGTTATTACACAAGTGAACACTCTTGAAATCATAAATAATTATTGAGCAATTTAATTTACTCCCAATAAACCACAATTAAATTATAAATTTTAAAAATTGGTTTAGATCCAGTAACCTCAAATGGTGTGTACTCAAATCAATATTTAAACTGTTTATTATATTTAAGTTTTATTAAGTTATGAAGAGTATATGAATTAAGACCATAAAATTAATATTGTCATTTTTATTTTCATGAAAGTTTCAGCTAAAACATTGTGGGCAACTGCACTTCATAAATTTCAATTTGATGATTTTTCATTTTCATTCATTTTGAAGTATTTCTAGTCACTCTTGTGATTTCTTCTTTAACCCACTGTCATTTAGGAGAAGTTTTTTAATTTCCACATATTTGTAAATTTTCCTAATTTATTATTTCTAATTTCATTCCATTTTTGTCAGAAAAGTACTTTGTATGATTTCAATCTTTTTAAGTTTATTGGGGCGTGTTTTATAACCTCATATATAGCTTATCTTGGGGAATATTTCATATATACTTGAAAAGAATGTATATATCCTGTCCATACATTTTCTACCATTCCATGATTCACCCCAAATGCAAATCTTGCCTTCCTTAACACATAAGACAAGTCCCACTTTGAATTGTTCATTTGTTGTTTTTATCTTTCCAGCATCTACTCTCCCTTCATCTAGAAATGGCAGACTTGATTTTTTTTTCTTTATAATTCCACTCATTTACTCTGTCTCTAGTGATAAGAAATGGTTCTGGTTTGGCCAAATAGGGCATTCTAATTCTAGAACCAGAGACTGGCTTAGAAATTGTTATGTAACTCCAGTCAGGCCAATAATCATCAACTCTCAGACCTTTGTTAAGGAACTAGTTAGGAAGCACAATCCTTCTGCTCAGGAAACTATGCTGGTAAAATAAAAGTTGGTGGGCTGTTGCCACCAATAGAATACCCAGCCAGAGACAAAGAAACATACTGGGAAGAACCAGGGTCAGAAAATGATTTCCAGTGACATTGCTCGAGAAACGGAATCTGTACAGGTTAAAACCTGGAGCTGTGTCCAAATGGGTGTTAGCTACTTGAGGTAATGAAATTCTCTTTATTTTTGCTTATGCCCATTTGAGTTGTTTCCTAACACCCACCTTCATTAAGCTTTCTTCCATCCCTTGCTTGTTTTTTAGAGATAATATTGAAGTGGTTCCCATATAGGTGAAAATTTGGACTAGGTAATGTTATTATTACTTCCTACTCCATAGTTCTATGATTTCTGATTACACTTTATGATATTCTCTGAAATAGCTTTCAGAGTCTCTGATATAGTGTTCAGACATCCCATTGCTCTGTCAATTTCTTCTGGGTACAGTTTCCCCAGTTGTAAAATACAAACATAGTATCTGCCTTAGGACTGAATTTATGGGAATCTAGAGAGAGGGAGCTCATGTAAATTTCATTTCTCAAGTCGGGAGGTGCATGAGAACCTAAGCCTCTTTCATATATATATATATATATATATATATATATATATATATATATATATATATATATATATATATATGTATATATATATATATAAAATTTAATTTTTTTCAGTGTTCCAAAATTCATTGTTTATGCACCACACCCAGTGCCCCATGCAATACATGCTCTTCATAATACCCACCACCAGCCTCACCACCCCTACCCCCTGCTCCAGTAAACCTTCAGTTTCTTTCTCAGAGTCCAGTCTCCCAAGGTTTGTCTCCCACTCCAATTTCCCCCAACTCACATTGTATCAATATATTTTTGTTGCCTAAGTTAAGATCACTTTCCTTTCCTTTTTGTCACTCTACCATATATCCAGTGAATGTTAATACAAATTTTTAAGTGAAAATGTATGCAAAAATTTATCATTATAAATTCCTAAATTTACAGGAGAAATCCAAACAGAAATAATAATCTCTATATGATTATTTCCTCCCAAAAGATTCCATCTTCAGTGTTTATAAATGATGTTTCAAAATTTTCTGACTTGGTATATTTTATAATTTGACAAATGTGGTCGTAACATTAAGAATCTATTCTAACTACCTGATGAGAAACACATCACAATCTTGTTAACATAGACCAATATCCTCTATAATTAATATGCATCTTTCTAGTAAAATTTAATTCTAAATCAAATTGTACATAAAATCTTTCACTCTTCGGCATTATTTAACTGTAACAATCAATATATTTTTGTTATAAAAAAAGGATGTTAAACTTTTGCTATCCAGGTGTACATGGCCAATTAATACACATTTAACTTGAAGGTGATATATGAAATTCATCAAGGCAGTCATGAACTCTTTCAAGGGGAAGAAGAATCCTCAGTGAGTCTTACCAGGTTCCCAACTGACAGCACACTGCTGAACTGCTCTGTCATAGGGTAGTGCTCCATGGCCATAAAGAGTGTATTTAAGACAATGCAGATGGTGATGGCCAGATCAACAAACGGGTCCATCACAACCAGGTTGACGAGATGTTTCACCTTTAACCATGGTTTACAGCAGTCCCAAATCAAACACATGTTAGCAAATTTGTACCAGCAGGGTGGGCATTTCTGTCTGGATTCTTCAAGTTCTGGGGAAAAAAGTTAGAATACTTATGAAAACTGCTTAATTTCTATTAGGCAGCATTGCTTTAAATTGAAAGTGATTTTTTAGAAATCTAAAGTTGTCAAAAGGCATTAATAGGTTAATCTGATGGTGGAACAGGAAAAGACCTATTATGGGTTAGTTGTCATAAAAACATGGGCACAGAAAGGCTAGTAAATTTTCCAAATCTATTTTGGCTAAACATAGTTTCACAGATTCTATCTGCAATATTAAACTGTCCAAAAATTATCTTCAAGGATATGTGAAACTAATGGGGAGGACTTGGGTTAAGCCCATCCATGCTCTAGATAGAGCCAGATGCATATATATATATATATATATATATATATATATGTATGTATATTATACATATCAAAGAACCCCTTCTCAGAAGATGTCCTAAAATTTTTATCAGTCATGCTGAATCTCAGTTTCTTGGATTAGATATATGTTTTGAGTCTTTTAATGAAATAGTTTGGTCAGTGTCACCAGTCTTAGTCAAAAAGTTTCCAGTTAAGCTTTTTAAAACATAGGCTTGCATATTAAACTCAACAGGATTCTTTTTCTTTAAATTTCTTTATTTAACTAGAGGGCACAAAAGAAGAGAAAATATGCATGTTAAGAAACTAGGATACTCACTGTTAGCAGAAACCAATGTTTCAATTGAGAATTATGTACTACTGATAAAATACAAGAGGATTTTAGGTGGAACGTATGTAGAATTCATAAATTGTCATGTTGTGAATTTATTTTAAGGTATTAAAGTGTATAACTATCATACCAAGCCTGTGATATAAGATTTCATATCATAATATACTTATTTAAGAAAAAAGTACAGTGATTTCAACAGGCATTTCAATTGAATAATAGGAGAAAGACAGACTTGCATAGCTCTTTAAGGTGATACTCAAAATACTGAATCTTGGTAAATACTGGCAAAGAATTTCAGAAAATTAGGAAGTGGGAAATTGCTATCTTCTTTGGTAAGATGATCTTTTAATCAATTCTTGAGTGGGAAAAGAATGCAGAACTTCTTTTCTGCCCATATCATTCCTTCACACCTGATTATCTGTTCTGCCAAATATAAGACCACCACTTCTTAGCACTAAAATAAAGGAAAAAGATTCTTTTTTAATTCATGGTATATTTGACTCTGGTCAGTTATTTCTACTGTTGCAACTGGAATATTTCTTCAAACCTGATATAATTCACTAGAAGCTAAACTTTGTGGGGGAGAAAATAACATATGGAATGGATAAACACAACCATAGCTAATGATTTTTTATTTCACTGTAAACATTCACTATTAACTAATACTGTAAGTTCACCACTTTCCTAAAGTAAATTAATTTCCTGATTATTTTTAGCAGAAATCCATTAGAGGTAGATTCTTCAGTTGTCCCTTTAGATACTAAAATTCTTCAGGTGCACAGTTCATTTCTCTTTTTCTTAATACGTAATCTTGTAAACAATAAAGAATAGTTGAGGTATAAATCAGAGGAAAAATATAATATCAATAACCAGTTATTGCACAGATGCTTTTAAGACTCCAAAACAATGTCATGTTTATATTGAAGATAAAAAATATCATTTATAGTAATTAACAAAAGAGAAATTAAATAATAACTCTTGGCCTGTGTACAGTTAGGATAAGTATTTTTAATGCTACTTGTCATTTAGCAGGTAAAGAGAAGCAAATGGGAATTGTGTAGAAAACAAACAAACAAACCAGAGAAAAGTTCAAAAGGGAAAATTCAGGCAGTGTTGCTTATCTTGACATCAGGAAAAAGTGGATCAAAGTTGTTTTAGTTCTAAAATAAAATCATCCCATTATTCATGCCAGAGAGAGAGAATGAGAGACAGAGAGAGAGAAAGAGAATCTTACATTTTAAAACAAAACATAGCACTCAGGAAAGAACGACAGCCATCTCTCCATTATTCCTGTGTGGATTATCTGCACTGAGATTCCCTTACATCCTAGTTTGCATATTTTGCTGGTTCTCCTCAGGTGTTTGTAACCTACCCTCCCTCTATCCTTCCCAAGGATGTACCAGGAAATATTTCTATACAGTTTCTGCATTTAAAACTTGAAAAGCAAACAATTCGTTTTTGCTCACCTCCTACAGTTTCATTAAGTAGGAGGCTATTCATTACATGGGACAATGGAGACTTGACTGTAGTTCAAAAGAAGGAAAACAAAAGATGCCAGCCAGCTGGATCAATAAGCCTGGTTCAAAGAGAGAGAGAGAGAGAGAGAGAGAGAGAGAGAGAGAGATGGGGTGGTGGTGGGGTGAGAAACTAACCCATGATTAGACTTAGAAGAAAGGACCCCACATAAACGAATTATGTCAACCTAAGAAACCTTCTACTGTTAGCAGGACCAAAAAAGGAAGGACTATGTAAGACAGCTCTGATATGCATGTGTATGTGAAGTATTGCTAACAACCAACCTAGATCAATGTCACATTCAAAAGTTTTAGATACCATTGAATAAAGAAAAGAAAGGTTTATATTCTATAAAACCAATGAAAAACAGAATGAAAATGTTGCCATGGTCCCTCACAAAAGTATAGTCAAGAAGCTCTTCAGGTATTAAACCAAACACTCTGTCTTCTGCTTCCTAAGTTATACATATTTCTAGGACACCCTAGGCAACTCCATGGAGATACATTTCAGTGGAGAGCCATGTGGATACACTCATTTTGAACTCTGTATCTTAGTTCGTGGACAAGTTCAATCTTGTGGTGGATGGATGTTTTTCAAGTAATTGCTTACGTTAGCTCAAACTTAACGGTATCAGAAGTGCAAAGCAGGACTGTTGATTTAGACTTACCCTGTCTCCTTCTCTACTTCTTGCTTTAGGGAGCAGACATGCTGCTGACATCGGTAGCAGAACCACTGGCAGCTTCCTCTCAGTGGTTTTGCTATGGCAAGGAGCAGAAGACCAGAGAATCTTCAAAAGATTTACCTGGAGGGACAGGGAGGAGCAAGCTACTGGCAGCTGGGGGAGAAGAGGGAGTGCAAGCTAACGCAGGCGAGGTTGGGGAAGAACGTACTGAGTTTAATATTCCATAGAAATCAATGAGAAGATTTCTGACACTGCATTAAGATATTATGAAAATTGGGTCTTGTAATACTGACGTGGCTGTGATATATATCCAGACATCTACACTGTGGGTTTTTTTCTGGCTGTGACCTTTAGGCTTTTGGTACTGGTATTAGTATCAAAAAATCTTTGCATTCAGACTGGAAAAAGAATTATTCCAAGAATACATCCAATGCCAAGAGAAACTATAACTAACAATAAGAAATGCATGTGCCTGTGCATTCTCTCTCATTCGCCATCTTTCTTTTTCCGTTGACATGTCTACAGAAACACACACACACCCATGCACACACATAAAACCTAGGAAAGGCCAGAAAGAGGGGGGTTATAAAAGAGAAAGGAAGAGAAGGGAGATGGAGGGTAAGGGAGAAGGATAGAATATATTTTATATGAAAGTATTTTCCAAGTAGTTGAAGTTGATAGTTCACATTTAAATTCACTTATAGTGTGGAAAGACACAAATGTGAATTAACAAAAACAATGAAAGTAAAATGACAATGATTATATTTACTGACTGCCTTCTACATTCCAGATATATAGGTGTTTTATATATGATGTCTAAATTCTTACAACAACCTGATGCCTAGACCTCATTATCTGCATTTTACTGATGAAAAAAACCCTGAAGTTTAGGGTCATATTAAAACATTTAACATGGAGGAGAACCAAGAATCGATCACAGATCAAGCTGTCCCCAAAGTCTTTATTTTGGCGTTGCAAGATCCAGACTGCTAAACAATATGTTAACTACTCAGATATACAATCTGCAGCTAAAGAAAGAGCTGATATACTGTAAAATTCTGGTCAAAGAGAGGCAAAAGTAGGTCTACAAAATTTTGAAAAGTTTGCTTCAAACTGGTTAATATCAAACCTTAATCCATATTTTCATTTATATTTCTGGTTAAATCAAAGGACTTTATAACTTTTGTCTCAAGTAGTTAATACAATTCAAATGGGTTAGCATAATCATGAAAATAAACGTTTATCATTACACTCCTTTCATTGTCATGCACACAATAAGTTTCAATAGTTTAGAAGTGAATCTACAAAAGCAGTATTCCAAGTATATCTTGAATTTGCAGTAGCTTCCTGGAGGCTAAATGTAAAAATCTGTATGAGATAATAGAATCTACGTGTTGTATGTGGATTTTATTTTATCTGGTAAAAGACATAATGCTGATGTGATATAAAGTCAGGAAGAATTTTCTTGGAATTTATGGAATTAGTATTTTTTTCATCATTACCAACGTGCCACCAAGTAGCTCTGCTATAAGACTTCTGACATACCTTCCATGGTGTTGGTCAAAATACTGGCTAGACTCATTGCTCTTTGCCTTGCTGTAGGATCTTCCAGCAAATCCATGGAAACATGATAAGAACTGGACCTTCTCTTTCTTAGTTCTGTTTCAGTAGTTGTGCCCTGAAAATAAAACTTCAGGTAAAATAACTGTTATTTTTAAGGGTAGCAACACCCAAAGTGTTGGGACGCCTGCATGGCTCAGTTGGTTAGGCAACTGCCTTCGGCTCAGGTCATGATTCTGAGTCCCAGGATTGAGCCCCTCGCTGGGCTCCCTGTTCAGCAGGGCATCTGCTTCTCCCTCTGACCCTCCCCGCTTCTCATCCTCTCTATTTCTCTCTCTCTCTCTCGAGTAAAAAAAAAAAACAAAAAAAAACCCAAAGTGTTCCTATAGTAGTTACTACTTAACTAAGCGTCTACCGGTTGAGAACAGCTCATTAAGATTTTGCTGGAATCAGCATTCCTGGGAAGTGTTTGAAAGCCCATCAGATTCTCAGCCTTCAATGACGCCTGGGTTTGCAATCAAGATGGACTTTAATTCCCCGACGGTGGAGCTTTTGGATGGCGGGATCATGCCTACCATTGCAAAGATAATCTTTTAGCATTTCAACCATTCCTACCTGAACTTCAGACTGAAACTCAGTGTTCCTTAATTTACTTTCAGGTTGAGTTATTAGATCTTTATAGATACATATTCACAGTTTAACATATGGGAGGAATTTTTAAGGTTTCCCTAATATGTGTTAGTAATGGTTCCCTTAAAAGATGAATTCAACTTATAAAATGCTTTTGTTCATTATAAATAGGTAACAACTCCTAACATCCTTAATAATAAAAGCAAATATTAGAACTAATTTTTAACATTTACATTTACAAAACAACTCCACAAAGCATCCACAAAACAACACATCCTTGGTACCGAAGCTCTAATTTAAGTCAATAACACCAAGTTGGGGACATTTGATTTTTCACTATGACAAAATGATTCGATGCTTTCCTATTCCAAAATAAACTCACCAAGATTTCAACATGGGCAGAAATTTATTCCTACCTTAGGAGATCAAACAATGAAGTTAATTATCACAGGAAGAAAGGGCAAAACTCACGTATTTCATATGCTGATCTGAGTGCTAATAATAAATAAGAAGTCAAAAGTTCATAAGTTCATAATCCTCCCTATTTCTAAAAGAACAACATGAGTCCTGTTCATCTACTTTGACTTTACTGTGGAATGAGTAATTAACATTATTTTATTAACCTGAATACTTCCAATGCAGACATTCAAAAGCAAAGTTTCCACTCAGTTGAAATGATTGCCACTAGTGGTGATAAACATCCATCTAGGTCACCCTAAAATTAATTTTATGGTAGAAGAGAAGCAAGATTAATGAGAAAAAAAATACCACCACCACCACCACCACCACCACCACCTCACCCCGTTTTAACAAAAGCCCCTCAAATCAAAAAGTTGTTTCTCAGAAATTAAAATATTTGGCCTGGTCGGAGAGGCAAAGTTTTAAGGAAAAAATAGGGTCACTTAAAGGTCATCTAATCTCTTCTGCTCTACACAGAACTATATGTGAAATCCTAGATGTCTAATTTTTAATGATAGATTTCTGATCCTCTAATGATATTACTGAGGAAATTCTTTCTTAAGCTAAATTGTTTCTATTGGATTTACATGTTGAGGATGCTTGTACTTTGGGGGATATCATTTGCCTTCAGTGGTTCATTTTCTATTCTCATTTTCCGCTTTGCAGTCTCTCAAAGCCTACTCCTTTGCCTGCACCTTTGGCTCAGTCAGTGCCCTGCCTCTGAGTGCCTGGCTGCGTGACTGCAGAATGGACACGATGGAGTGGAAAATAAAAGGACCTCACTAAGCTTGGCTTCAAATGGGCTCCCATTTGCCTTCAGAGAGGTGTCCTATCCTTTCTGATCGGGCAGGAGTTTTATGGTAATTACTGATAAATTCTATTTTCCGAGATACTCCTTGTATTTATGTAAAGAAATTGAGGATTTGTTTTATTTATTTGTTTACCATATATCAAGATCAGTGATGCTCATACTTTATCCTGTGTAAGAATCATCAAGGAAGGAGTTTCCCAGACTTTGTTCTCTTCAGTCTTGTGGTGTAAGTCTTGATTGGCCCAGGAATCTCTATTTTTTCTCTTTAAACCACTTTATTGAGGAATGACTGACATGCAAAAAGCTGTACATATTTAATATACACAATTCAGTGGGTATACACTTGTGAACTATCACCACTATCAAGGCCACAAACATCTCCATCACCTTCCAAAGTTTCCTTTCATCCCCCTTTTTACTGTTGTTGTTGCTGTTATGGTTTGTGATGAGAATTGATGAGAACACTTAACATAAAATCTACCATCTTAGCAAATTTTAAGAATACAATACAATATCGTTAGCTATGGGAATTATGTTATATCAATCTCCAGAAATTATTTATCTTGCTTAATAGAAATTTTCTATCCTTTGGCCATCAAACTCACAGAAGCAGAGAGCAGAATGGTGACTGCCAGGGGTTGGGGGAAGAGGAAAATGAGGAATTTCCATTTTTAAGAAGCATCCCAGGAAATTCTGATGTAAGTAGTCTGAGGATGAAGTATATTTTGAGAAATACTGGGTTAAAAAAGAAAATGTTTGCTTCCTTAGCCATTTTCTTACTTTCCATTTAAGAAAGTTAAAAAAAATTCAATGGAAGACAACATTGCAGTTTGGGTAGAATATAGGTTTAGTAGCTAGAACACCAGAGGTAAAATCTTAGTTCCACCATGCGCAGACCTCAGCTTCCTCCTCTTTAAAATAGAGATAATATTAGTACCTATCATACTTAATGAACTAAATGAACTTAATGAACTAAAACACATGTAAAGTGTTCTGGGATGTGTCTGGTACATAGTCAGGCATGATTATTTTAACAGAGAAGTTGATATTTCTTCTGCATTCTTCCTGGTCCTTCACTACAAAGTTCTACTTTTTTCACCATTTATCTGACTCCAGGTACTTGGACATTTCTTTGGGAGAAAGTGGTGGGGAGAGGCCATGGGAAAAAAGTAATCAATGGCTATTTCTATAACCTAGGTAAGGGGTAAGAAATTTCTCTCTTAGGTGATTGAAAGCTGACTACATATGATTTTAATGTGGCTGAAAGAGCTTTTCCAGCTATAATAAATGGGCTTGTTTTAGAAAAATCATACAAAGAAGGTTACAATATGATTTGGAAAGCTATAAAATACAACCCAATGACATTGCTGGAATGTTTTTATGTCGGGCAATAAAATCTTATTTAATACCAAAGTTAAGAAGCATCTCATGTTTTACAAAGAAAAATGTCAATAATATATCCCTATAGGTGTCTGCTATTTAGTTGAAACTCTTTTTTATATGTTTGATTTACAGCCTCTTTGTGTACAAAAAGAAATTATGATAGTAATATAAAAATTGAAATCTTCTCTAAAAATTGCAATACATGACCCTACCAGGTACTTTGAGTGACTTCTTTATCACACAAAGGTACAATGGCTGGCTAAAAATGAGTGGGTGCTGAAAATGTTACAGCATTCTGACCTGCAAAGAAAAAGAACAGTGCATGGCAGGATTTAGATGTTTTTAGTAATAGTATCTACTTCAAGCGGAAGTATCAAATTCTCCTTTCAATGGAACAGTGGTAATAAGAATCTTTTTTATCATTTCTTGCATTTCATTCAATGATATTAATTAAACATTATGTTTGATAAATTGTTGCTGTGCTTTTTGGCAAGTTTCATACCCCTAGGCCTTTAAGGATATCCTTTTCTTCTTCCCATATAATGATGAAAATTTCTAATCAGATTCTGTGAGAGCCAACCTATATTTTTAATTAATTTGTAGAAACATCTAAATAGAACAATTTGACAAAGTGAGTTCACAGCTGGACTCAACTAACCCCAACAAAAGACCTCACAAAATTCCTGGATATGGAAATCAAAAAATACTGCCTGCAGCAGCCACAGGTCCCTTCCCAACAGTGGCAGTTTTCACTGGCCTCACCTCAGGAAGGAGCTGTCCAGCTGGAGACGTGAGGGCAGAAGGGCCCCCGACCAGTGAGACCACTCCATTGCAATCCACCGCACTGTGCATCTTTCCGTTCACCGGCAGAATGGGGAGTACCCTGGAGGCACGGCTGGCCTGGCTGACATTGCTGTGACGCCGCTCTCCATGTCTGTGTGGCACAAACAGAGAGTCTCTCCGGCTGTCATTGTCCTCAAAGGTGCTGTGCTCATCATCCGCAAAGTCATTCTCAGAGCCAATATCCTTTGTTCGGCCTCTGAAACTGAAAAGGCTCGCCCTACTGTTGCGTCTTGGAGAGAAAAGGGAGCCACGGATGCTCAATAAAGACTATGAATAATAAGAAAGCAAACAAAACATGGATGAACAGAATTAGAGCAGTCATCCCCAAACATGTGAGACGTGACTCGTGTCAGATTTGTTGACTTACCTGAGAGTAAGTCTCAGGACAAGTTGGAACCATGGGCTCCTGTGGTAACTGCTGGTGTTGTTCTGGCGCACTCTACCAGGTTCACCCCATTGGTTTGGCTTTTCCTTTTTCTCCCTTCCTTCATTTTTTATTTTCTATCATATTCTCTATTTTACACATGCCTTAAGATAGTTGCAAGTACCCCTCAACATTATTTTGTCCCATTACTGGCACATAGAACAGAATTTTTTGCTAGACTCTATTCTAGAAGTTAATCTCATTTAACATGCCAATGAAAAGCAACTACACAAACACCTACATTCAGATCCTTTGAAGCCAAAAATACAGCCAGTAAGAGCCCACTAGTGACCACACCCTGATGCAGATCTCACCACAGAGGAAAATAAAATCAATCTTGCTAGTAGGTCTGTTTAATTATAGTACAAGGAGCAGCTTCTCCCCTTTCCTTTGCATATTTTACAATGTGTTCATGAATAAATTAAATAAATCAAGCTGAGAGAACTGTATGATTCATTCCCTGATTTTCACTCTTCTGTCTCTCAAGAAATTTGAAAAGACCATATTCACAAAAACCTGGTTTTCACCAAGTATTTGGTCACAATCATTACACAGATTACTAAATGGCTATATTGTCACTGCTATCGTGCAGTTTTCCTTGATTCTTAAGCATTGTAGCATTGAACACAATCACTTCCCGATTATTACTAGTCTACTTTTATAACTTCACTATCGTCATAAACACTTTCTTGCTTGTCCAATATCCATTCCTCCTTCTTCTTTCAACAGTACCCTGATTATCCTTGACAAATGATCCTCAGTCAAGACTGTGACCAGGCCCAGCCAATGAGTGCATTCCATACCTCAGGCCATCGAGAACCATTTAAAGCTGGGCAGGGGACCCTGATTGGTCTATTGGCAGCCACTTTTTGCTTTCACAATTGTTTAGAAAGAGGTGCATTTTCAGTTGGGGTTGCTAAGAATATGGAATATAAGTTTGAAGTTGCAGTAGCATCTTGCCACTGTATTTGGAGGAACTAAGGCTTAAAAATATGGAGAAATGTTTGGCCATAATAACATGTTTGAGCCTTTGAATCCAGCCATACCTAAAGCTACTGACAGATATTATTTATCCAACCTAATCAGTTCTCTTTATTAAGCTGGCTAGAGTTGGATTTCTAGGTTTATTAATGGAAAGAATACTAATTTAATCATTTAAATGTTGTTAGTTTGATCTTTTTCTCTCCAAAGGATTTAAAGCTAACTAAAATTATTTTGTACCTATATACTTTTTATATTTCCTGACCAAAAGCATGCTTTTAATTTTCTTTTTGGCTAAAAAATAATCTTTCTCAAAAATGTCTATAAACATCTGTAAAACATCTATGAGCTTTAAACACTATCTTGTATTATGGAATCTTATTCATTAATTACAGAAAGAAGGACATTTAAAAAGACTGATCTGTTCCCTCAGAAGACAGCCTTTCTTCTTTTCCTGTTCCTGTTTTTTCATCTTATTACCAACTTCACTAGTAAGATTCCTTCTTTTCCTTTACTGTTTTCTACATAAGTAATTTTATTATGTCTCTCTTAGACTACTACCCAATTTCCTTCACCTCTTCTCTCTCTTTTCACAAGGGACTTTGAATAAGCTATAAAAACATGAGAGTTACAGGATTTGTGACATACTGGCTATCAGCTCAAAAAGTCAGGCAAGAAATGCTTGGCAATAAGAAATAAGGTAGAAACTATACGTATCACTCTTAGTAGGAGTTTATATTTTAACTACAAGTACTCTACTTAATTAGAGCCAATAGAAGGGTTTGGAGGGAAATAGGTTATAAAATTGCACACAAGGTTTCTCTCTGAGTTCAAAGGTGAATTATGCCATACAAGAACACAGCTTACATGAGACAGCTGTATGAAAAACGATTGTGCCCCATCTGTTAACATTAGCTTCTGTTGTTTGCATTAATTATCTAATCCATAACAATCAAATGCTGCACCACAAATAAAGGATGGCCAATACGAAAAATCTGCCATAACAAATGAATCCCTAAAAAAAAGCGAAACTCCTGCTTTATTATAAATAGGAAGTGAAATAATAACCTAAAAAGGTTGACTATATCTAATGACTTAAGAAGGTTGACTATAACTTAAGAAGGTTGACTATAAAATACTCAGGGACACCTAGGTAGCTCAATAGATTGAATGTCCAATTCTTGGTTTTGGCTCAGGTCATGATCTCATGGTCCTGGGATTAAGCCCTGCATCAGGTTCTGCACCCAGCACAGAGTCTTCTTGGGATTCTCTCTCTCCTTCTCCCTCTGCTCCTCTCCCCACTTGCACATGATCTCTCTCTAAAATAAATCTTAAAAATAAAATAAAATAAAATAAATAAACATCCAGATTGTCTTGAGATTTGATTAGAGATTGTACTCTTGACTTCCTTCTCTCCCATCTCCCACATGAACAAGTCAAACTGAAGTCTAAGAAATATTTCATACAATCCACCTACTTTACTGAAAAAATTATAATCTTGCAGTTGAAGCCTACATTGTATATATTTTTTTCAATGTGTAAATAGAAATGGTTATCAACACAATTGCCTTTCCATCATGTCACCACAAAATGATAGTCTTTAATACTTTTTGGGGTCTTAGACTCTCAAAAAAATCTATCATTGGGTCTTTCATCACCTTAAGAACCTCTACCTTCCTTAATATTTTCTGTATTACTTCCAGGGACGTGGAAAGTGGGATTAGTTTAAATTCAGGATTCTCTCTTTCTCTCTCCTCTCTCCCTCCCACTCTCCATCTCTCCCCATCCTCTTTCTTTCTCCCTCTCCATCTTTTTAGCTATTAAGCTATTTATCAAATAAAAGGAAAGTTTTCACTCTTTTAAAATATAGATACCACTTAAGAAACAAATATCAATCTGAGCTAGATGTTGCATGTTGTATATGTCAGTAATCACTTATCATGCCCAACTAGCTAGGAAATAGAGTTACAAAGAAGACGGTACTGGGAAAATGTTGTATATGTCGGCAAAATTTGCAGAAAGAAGTAGGTCAGAACTTAGCCTTTTCAGGCTTCACTATTTCACCTAGACTCAGTTCTACTGGATTTGAATTTGGAGCAAATTGAAGACACCTGGTGATCTGTAGTTTCAAATTTAGGCCTTTTTATCTCTCTAGTAACTTACCTTCCTTCTCTGCTCCCTCCCTCCCTTCTTCTTTTCCTTCCTTTTCAACATGACCAATGCTGTAAAAAGGGGATCTGATTTTTAAGAAACTCACATTTATTAAGATTAATGTCTCCACTAATTAAATCAAAATGATTATGACAACAACATGAATGAGAATGGGTATAAAATGTAGAATTAAAACCAAATTCTATTTTAAATGCAAATCCAACACCACTAATCTTTTAATCTATCCTATCTCATAATGTTATTTGGACTTAGAATGAATTGAATTGACCTACAAAAATTTTACACATATTTAATATGAGATTGTGAGACTGTATATACTGCAAAGTTTATGAAGAGCAAGTATAACCCTAAATATATGTATATTTTTAGGGAATTCAAAATGTAAGTTTCTTTATCTGTTTTTTAAAATATTCTTTCTAGTCAGGCTGCTGAAGTGGAAAGTTTCAGTGTCATACCAAATTTGAATACCACCTCAGCCTTAATAACTACATGGCATTGGCCAATTATTCAACTTCACTGGGCCTAATAAATAGTGAATACAATACTAATGTTAGCATTAATTATGATAATATAACAAGAATACCAAGGATAAAACAAGCACTTGACAAAGAATACAGCCCTCCTGTTCTCACATCTGTAGACTGGGGGTGATAATTATAGTACCCACTCGGGGCTGTAGGCCGGGTTTATACTGGAAGATGCAAAGGACTACGTAAGTGTTAGCCATTATCATTGCTATCAGTGTTGTTCTCGTTGTTATGATTACGGAATCATACTAAGGTTTCACTACTAGTGACGCTGTCATCTGAGAAACTCTATTTCTGGTAATTCTCTTGGTAATTGCAAAATATAAGGACCTAAATTTCAAAGTCTCAACAGCTTGTGTTGGTACGTAAGCCACAGGCATCCAGTGAACATTTACTATACCATATAATCAGGATATCTTTTCAGCACAAATCCTACATTAAACATGAGAGAGATAATCAAGTGCAATTAAGCACCACTATTTATTTAGTGTCATAAATAATCCTTAGTGCATTTCCACCTAAGAATTTTGGCTACACTTCTAGAAAAATTTTGCGTCAGTCTCCTTTGAAACAAGTGTCTGAAGAATGATTCTTCCAATGAAGTTTGTATGGGAATGGGAGCAACTACACAGATGGTATGGAAGAATATATCGTTCACTTCTAGGAACCTGCCACTCAGAAAACCCATAGCCACTGGGTCCCAGCACAGTAGTGTAGCTAAAAAGGGATGGGAACCATCTGCTGATAATTTCTCATGTGGAAAATTGCCCCGAGATGTTTGAGCCTTCCACAAAACCTCAAAACCATAAACCCTCCCAAGCTCAGTGGGGCCTAGACTCTAAAAACACTTTCTTGGGATTTCAAAAAGTTGCAAAACTCACAAATTCTCTGAGGTGATATACACAATATTTGATGATCATTACAGTTCTGAAAGTACTGTGCCATCCATGTATAAGGCGGTTTTATTTCTACCAAATTCTGGCACACCTTAAAAAAATGGTCTGTTGTGAAAGTGCAATTTATGTAAGCTAAGAATATCTTTACCTGATGTGGAGAAGAGAACCTCTTTTCATATGTCAACCTGCTTCCCTCTAGGGAAAAACGGAAACCTTTTCTTCTTATGCTGTCTTCGGATTCAGATTTGCGGACCCCATCTTCCTTCTCTTCTTCTCCAGACTGCTCTTTCTGCTTCTTTTTCTTCCTTCTGTTTTTCAGCTCTTTTTCACTCTTGGAGCTCAACTTTGATGCTACTGAAGAACTCTCTGAGAAAACTCCTATCCCGCCAGCACCACTGAACTCTCTTGATTCCGCAGATGCGGCTGCAGCCGCCGCCTGGAAGCGCACAAGGGAAACCTTGAAAAACTCTCTCCCTGTTTACTAGTTAATCGTCTTCAGTATCACGAATATGACCTTGAGAAGCAGTTCTCCATTCTGGTCCATATTTTGGAAAACCATGTGTGGTCATTAAACCAATTAAAGAGTTACATTCAAAAGACACATGGAAGATGATACGTGTGACTTTGATGGAAAGTTTAAAGCTCTGGCTTCTCACTATGCTCTCTAATTATTCAACAATATGAGCAAGACATTCAAATAACATAACAAATCTTCCATGACTTAATCACTGTATGAAGAAGGAAAGAATTTAAGAATTAAAGTTTCCTATTTTAACCTGATCCATCAAACATCTACTTGACAATAAATTTTTAGTGCCAGCCTAAGTTATTGAATTTTATTCAATTAAGTATTTTAGTTTGATAAACTTCTGTCTATGACTTAAGTGGGGGTATTTCACTAAGAAATATACAACAAAAACATATTACAGATCATATATACATATATGAATCCCAGATCATGGCATCTGAATAAATTTCTAAATTATTAAAGTACAGTTTTGGGAAAGGTATTGCATTCTATCTTGTTGCTGTTACCCCAGTATATCTTCTCTATCTGACCTTTATTAAATATTTAGGAAACTTAGTATTAAAAAGGAACTGTAGTCAAGATCCAAGAGAAGCCAAAAATAGGCACTTGGATTAGTTAATGCCATGAAGTCGAGCAAATACAATTAGAGCAATTCTTGTATTATTTTGAAGTCTTATCAAATCCAAATCAAATTATTTTTATAGGATAGGAGGCAGAGAATGTAGTGATTTCCTACATTTACACACCAGGATTTTCTTTAAGCGACCCATAAATTTGTATTTAAATACCCTTCAAATAAAAAATAAATATTAAATAGGTCCTCACTCTTCCAGGTTCCAGGAAATAATCTCAGTTTGAATCTGGTTTTCTGACCTTTCCCACCTCTACTGACACTAATGAAGAAGCAACTATAACAAATTCCTCTTCCTCAGAGCATTAAGAAAATACTTCAATTGAGGGCATGTAGGTCTAAATACTTTGTGAGCCTGAATAAATGAGGAGTCACAAGGGAGGAAAAAAAAAGTCAATAAAGCAATTCTAACTCTCCATGTTTTGATGCCATCAGCATTGACAGTAACCATCAACATAAAATAATAACCTAAAAATCTAACACGCTCTTAACACCAAACACATATGACATGTTTCAAATGTTACTTTTATCCACTGCTGGTTTTGTGTGGTAAATGCCCTGAGCTCACCAGTGTGGTCAGAGGATTGAGATCAACAAACACAAGAGCTCTATGCTCTTGCTAACAATACCTGAGCTTCTTCTTGTTGCTTTTTTAACTGTTCAAGCATCTGTTGAAATTCAGCTTCTTTCTGTTCGGCTTCCTCAAGAGTTGCCTGATTCTGTTCCTCATAGGCCATGGCCACCACAGCCAGAATTAAATTTATAAGGTAGAATGAGCCCAAGAAAATTACCAGTACAAAAAATATCATATATGTTTTCCCAGCAGCACGTAGTGTCTGTAAAAATACAAGAGATATTTTATTAAATTTTATATAGATGCTAAAAACTCACACTTCAAGTAATACAGTATTTTACAGCAATTCCCTTGATCTCAGTATTTCATGTTTCCCAGAAGAATCTTTTTATCTGTTCTCACCAGTTGGTAAAGGTTTTCCCAGAAGTCTTGAGTCATGAGACGAAATAAGGACAAGAAGGCCCAACTAAAGGTGTCAAAGCTTGTATAGCCATAGTTGGGGTTTCTACCAGCCTTAACACAGATGTATCCTTCTGGACATTGGCTGTAATTAGATTAAAAGAAAAAGTCAGTACTGCAAGTCTGCTGGGTGACTTCCCTGTTTCTACAGATTCCAATGTCTACTTTATATGACAGTAGGGAAAACAGATTTCTCTCACCATACCCATCACTTAACCCAACACTATGTGGACTGATTTACATAATAACAAATATATTAGGTCTATTTGTGGATTTCTCCGTGATTCATAATTGTCATAATATTTATCATGTCTCCATATAAAAGTAACCCACCATGATTAATATCTTTTGAGACTTGTAAAATGAATAGAAGAGTAAGTCAACAGGGAAAAAATTGATTTTCACTGAAGATATCTAGATGCAGAGTGTGTGTGTCGCAGTAGAGAAGAGAGGTGATGGAAGGATGGATGGGAGCACATGGAGAGGAGGGAATGTCTCTGCATTGTGAAGATTTCATAGCTATGACTTTAATGATCAAGTCAAACCTGGCCCCAATATTGTGCCTGACACTCCTGGGATGCCTGATCTTGAGTTAAGTTTCCTAACTTTGCTAATCTTCAGGCATCTCGTATGAAAGAAAGGGCTAATAACAGAACCTGCCTTACAAATACACAAGCATTGAATAAGATATTCTATGTAAAGCATTTAGTATGGTACAGACAAGCAATTAAAATTAGCCTGTTCAACTTAATCACTGGGATTTGGAGAAAAAGGCAGCACAATATTTATCAGATGAACTAAATGGAAAGTCTGTTACCACTGGAAATTCTGCTACAGGGATTAGTTATTAATGTCCACAACACCATCCTCCACTGAAGAACACTAAACTTCTTCTATGGTTCTAAATTCTTGCCAAACAGGGAAAGGTAATTATTTCTCTGAATTTTCCTAGGCTTTAGCTCCTAGTGCCAATACTTCTTCATAACAAAGTTCACTTGTCAATCATAATAATCAAAAGCATTATTGAATGCTGTTATAGCTACATATCTGCTAATCCATTTAATCCTCACAGCAACTCTATTATTATACCCATTTGTCACTAGAGGAAACTAAGGCAAGGGGAGGGAGTGTTATTTTGTAGAGTCAGGATTGAATCCATGCAAACTTTGCAGTCTGTGCTCTTAAGCACTTTGCTAAAATATGCTCGACATACACTCACCATGACTCAGATACTGACATTATCTTCAGAGATCTTACATTTGAAGCCATGGAGACCACATTAGCATATATAAAATATCACACTTACAAAAGTACATGCTTATGAATTCCATTAACTTAATCTTCTAATACATATGTACTGCTTTTCTATTTTCCATTGAACTAATTTGGAAGATTAGCTGTGACCTAGTACGGAAAAACAATTGCCACATATGAGTGTGTGAAAGAGGTGAGAATCCACACTTATTTCAGCTATTTTGAGAATCAGCGTGAAGTGGAATTTATGGAGGGCTCTGAATGGGGAGTGAGGGAGGGTTGGGTGGGTGGGATGTGGCAAGTTTTGGGGGCCAATGGAGCAGTGTGGTCTGAAACTTAATATGAAACATCACTTACCCTGCATCTGAGCTGTTGCCACAAAGCAGAGCATCATTTTGCCCTTCCAAAAAATAAAAGTGACCTATTTAAAGAGTGAGGAATAGAAAGAATCATTAAAAAAGTGCTCAAAACACTTCAGCCATTGTGTTCAAGTAATAAACCTCATAATTTTTTCAACCATAATGAAATGGATAAAATAATAAATACGCATATGGCTAAATGAAAATATGTTAATAACTGCATACTAAACAAATATCAAAATATAAAATTTTTATTTAAACAAGTGCTTAGAAAATCTGTTTTAAAAAGAATATTTTGGGGAAGGAATAGCTATTATAGCATTCTCTTATCAGCATTTATTGCAAATATAAACTCAAATTGCTTGGGATAGTTCAAAAAAAGAATTGCAAATTAAGGCTGTTTGGCACAAAAAGTGAGAGAAAGGGAAGGCTTGTTGCTTCAAATTGCTTCCATGCAAGTAAAATTTTACTTTATAAGTACTTTTTTGCATGGACTCAAAATAGATTCAGACTTTTTTTCCTACCAATTTTACCTAATTTCCTGTGAAAAGTGGGGTTAAGTCTTTCTCTTCTATGATGCTCTAAATAAGTATTGTTTGGGATTTTGGCTTGATTACTGTCTTTCAAAGGAACAGGATAAACTTATTTCTTTGAGGATATACAATTTTCTAAGTATATCTAATTTCTATTCTTAGGAAATCTTATATATAACTTCAATAAGTTGCGAAGATGATCTCAAAAAACATACACATTCATAAACATACATATTCACATACAAAAACACACAAACATTAAAACACATACATATAGGGGCGCCTGGGTGGCTCAGGGGGTTAAAGCCTCTGCCTTCGGCTCAGGTCATGATCCCAGGGTCCTGGAATCGAGCCCCGCATCGGGCTCTCTGCTCCGCAGGGAGCCTGCTTCCTCCCCTCTCTCTCTCTGCCTGCCTCTCTGCCTACTTGTGATCTCTCTCTCTGTGTCAAATAAATAAAATCTTTAAAAAAAAAAACACATACATATACCACACAAAAAATTATTATAATGGTTTTTAAGACTACTTAAAGACTATATTGAAGGAATTCCTTAATATATTATGCAGGGAAATCTGGGCTGGAGTTTTTCAAAAAGTTTTAGATCCTTACATCACAATATATGCCAAAAAAAATATTTCTAGATTTTTAAAGAGTGAAAATTTAAACACAAGTCTATTAATATAATACAAAGAATATATAAGTGTTTTTATGTAGGATATATAGGTGGTTCCTTTATACGTACAATATCTAAGGGAATTAGAATATCTTTATGATCTCTGAATTAAGAAGCATTTTCTAAACTTAAATAGAGAAAAATGAAAATAATTTTGATGACTATATTGCCTAAATATGAAAATCAGTTAAGCATTAAAAAAAAGCAATGAGATGAAAAACAAGTTAAATATATTTGCCAGAAAAGGACAAAATGTTAACATGCTTGATAAATTAAAGAATTCATATGAATTCTCCAAAATTTACTATCACTTGGTGAAATAATGGGTAAAAAAATCAACAGATAATTCACATTATATGAAATATGTAACTTGTTAATGATACTAATAAACATGAGTTTAAAAATTCTACTGCAATAATAATTAAGGAACAGTACACTTTTCTTTCTACCAAAAGATTTTAAAATACAAAAATAGTCAGTATTAAGGAGAGTTCAGTAAGATGACCAGTTCTGTAGGGAGTATATAGTGGTATATGATCTTTCTTGAGAGCAATATGACACTCTTTTTTTTTTTTTAAAGATTTTTTTATTTATTCATTTGACAGATAGAGATCACAAGTAGGTAGAGAGACAGGCAGAGAGAGAGGAGGAAGCAGGCTCCCCGCTGAGCAGAGAGCCCGATGCGGGGCTCGATCCCAGGACCCTGGGATCATGACCTGAGCTGAAGGCAGAGGCTTTAACCCCCTGAGCCACCCAGGCGCCCTG